>NW_011494664.1:188538-237850 GCF_000754665.1 Bison bison bison | reverse complement strand
GACTGCAGCTATGAAATTAAAAGACGCTTACTCCTTGGAAGAAAAGTTATGACCAACCTAGATAGCACATTGAAAAGCAGAGATATTACTTTGCCAACAAAGGTTCGTCTAGTTAAGGCTATGGTTTTTCCTGTGGTCATGTATAGATGTGAAAGTTGGACTGTGAAGCAAGCTGAGTGCTGAAGAATTGATGCTTTTGAACTGTGGTGTTGGAGAAGACTCTTGAGAGTCCCTTGGACTGCAAGGAGATCCAACCAGTCCATTCTGAAGGAGATCAGCCCTGGGATTTCTTTGGAGGGAATGATGCTGAAGCTGAAACTCCAATACTTTGGCCACCTCATGCAAAGAGTTGACTCATTGGAAAAGACTTTGATGCTGGGAGGGATTGGGGGCAGGAGGAGAAGGGGACGACAGAGGATGAGATGGCTGGATGGCATCACTGACTCGATGGACGTGAGTCTGAGTGAACTCCGGGAGTTGGTGATGGACAGGGAGGCCTGGTGTGCTGGGATTCATGGGGTCGCAAAGAGTTGGACACGACTGAGCAACTGAACTGAACTGAACTGAATGTCTCTCTCCATTAGAATGTAAATTCCATAAAATCACAATCTATCTTTTTAAGTGCTATGAAACTCTATACATTGTAGGCAGTCAATAAACATTTAATTAATCAATACTTAAGTTGATCTGATTTGGTTTCTGTTTATTATTATTTCCAAAGAACTTTAGATGGTTTCAGGGGCGTACAATGTAGTCTTCTTTTGTTTTAAAATTTTTTTGTGTGTATAAAAAAGAATGGATGTGTGTTCAAAAATATTAGAAGTGATTACCATTGAAGAGTGGGATTTGGGGTAATTTTCATTTTCTTTTTTGATTTTAATACTTCTGAAATTTTCTACAATGACTACATGTGATCCTTGTAATAATATAAAAATAACTACCTTTATTTCATTTTATTTTTAAATTAAAAATTATTTTATTGAAGTATATTTGATTTACAAGGTTGTGTTGATTTCTGCTATAAGTACCTTTATTTTAAAGTATTGACTATCATCAATCTGATCTTCTAGAGAAGGTTGGCAGTTTTTTTTTCATCTCTTGGCTCCCCATCCCTTTTCTGACAGTGTGTGTGTGTGTGTGTGTGTGTGTGTGTGTTTGTCGTTCAGTTGCATCTGACTCTTTGCAACTCCATTCTAACAGTGGCATTGCCAAACCTTCTCCACTCTTTTTAAACTTCTCCACTCTTTTTAAAGTCTCACTGGATCCATTTCCCACCATCTTTACCCTCCTCTGTGCCATAAGAAGTGTTTCCCAGGTGGCGCTATTGGTAAAGAACCCACCTGCCAATGCAGGAGACGTGAGAGACTTGGGTTTGATCACTGGGTTGGGAAGATCCCCTGGAGGAGGGCATGGCAACCCACTCCAGTACTCTTGCCTGGAGAATCCAATGCACAGAGGAGCCTGTAAGGCTACAGTCCATAGGATCACAAAGAGTCAGACATGACTGAAGCAACTTAGCATGTACATATGCACGTGCCATAAGAAGCTGTCCCATGAGATTCCAACAATCTGGCTCCCTGGTCCTCTAGATACCAAAGGTTTCAACCTTTACTTGAAATCTACAGGGCAAGAGAAAATGAGGTCAGATCATTTATACTCCCAGCTTCCTCCTTACCAGTCTTGCAGGTTGGCTATATCCCTTTACCTAAAGGCCCACAACTCCTGCAGGGGGTCCTCTCCCAAAAGCTTTCTCTGGGTAAGTGCTCTCTCCTCCCTCTTCTCCAGGCCTGGGAAAGGTAATAGTTCTCCCGCCCACTAGTCCTGGGGGAGCATGCCATCCTTTGTTTTTTTTCATCCTTGCTCACAACTCTATAGAAAGAAAGAAAGTGAAAGTCGCTCAGTCATGTCCGACTCTTTGCAACCCCATGGACAATAGAGTACATGGAATTCTCCAGGCCAGAATACTGGAGTGGGTAACCGTTCCCTTCTCCAGGGGATCTTCCCAACCCAGGGATCGATCTCAGGTCTGCCACATTGCAGGTGGATTCTTTACCAGCTGAGCCACTAACGCTCCTCAAAACTTCCATATCTTTTCTTACAAGGTCACAACTAAGCACTCAATCACATCCTCTTCCATCTCTCTCAGCAAATGGCCTTGCCTCATTCTTTTCTTTGTTTTTTTTACTAAGAAGGTCTTGTA
Organism: Bison bison bison; assembly: GCF_000754665.1. Classification (NCBI taxonomy): domain Eukaryota; kingdom Metazoa; phylum Chordata; class Mammalia; order Artiodactyla; family Bovidae; genus Bison; species Bison bison. Next base: position 235,650 of record NW_011494664.1, on the reverse strand, counting down.
TCAGCTTTCTTTGCATTCCTCAGATGGCCATGTATCATCAGGTTACTAAAAGTATTCTATATAATGGCCTGCTTTCATGTCTAATCTTGCCTCTCAGAGTACATAGTGTATCTTGCTCATAGCAGGGCTCTAGCCTGTGTTCCTCTTGCTTCTGAGAACATTTTTCCTTCATTGGTTCTTCTCCCTTCTCCTACAATTTAACTCTGGGTGTTCCTGATGTGTCAAACCTTGGTTTTTCCCATAACAATTTTTTTAAAGCAGAAAGCTTATCAATTGTTACTACTTTATTACTTATATTCAGATAATTTTTATATACTTGCTGTCCTATTCATTTAACTAAAGTGCAGTCCTTTATCTCTCCAATTAGACTAAATATTTTACTTGGATTTCCAATGATCTCCTCTTCCTCAAATCCAATATGATTTCACTCTCCTCAAGTAGATTTTTCCTCCCATTTGTCAGTATTTTTTCCAATGGAATCTATAGTTCTTGATCTCAAGAGTTTAAATTATTGAAGTTATTTTTAAATGCCTCCATTTTCTAGACCCCTCAACTGCAATTACTTTCTGAATTCAATTATTTTTTCTTAAACTCACTTCTCAGAGTTCTTTCTTTCTGTTCTCATTGTTGTACTCCCCCCACACCCCACCCCGATTTAACTATGCTATGCTAAGTCACTTCAGTCGTTTCCGACTCTGTGCGACCCCATAGCCGGCAGCCCACCAGGCTCCCCTGACCCTGGGATTCTCCAGGCAAGAACACTGGAGTGGATTGCCCTTTCCTTCTCCAATGCATGAAAGTGAAAAGTGAAAGTGAAGTTGCTCAGTCGTGTCCGACTCTTAGCGACCCCATGGATTGCAGCCTAACAGGCTCCTCCATCCATGGGATTTTCCAAGCAAGAGTACTGGAGTGGGGTGCCATTCATAGGCCAAGATTATTTCAACAGTCACCTAACTTGTCTTCAAATTCCAGGTTCCCCCATTCCTATGGAGGGATTAAGATTTCTAGAATATTGCTAATATCATGTGGTTCTAAAATGTGACTCTGGGAGTTCCTGGTGGTCCAGTGACTAAGACTCCATGCCCCTAATGCAGGGGGCCCAGGTTCAATCCCTGGCCAAGGACCTAGATCCACATGCTGCAGCCAAAGGTGCTGCCTGCCACCACTAAGACCTGGCACAGCCAAACAGATAAATACTTAGAATGTGGCTCCAATCAGTAAGAACTACAAAATCAACAACTAATATGTTCTGAGTATTTGCTCTGTGTTGACTGCTATCCTGAGTTCTTTTTTACATGGGTTAAGTATTTTAATCCTCAAGAGAGTCCTGTAAATATACAATCAGAAGTTTTTTTCCCTACAAGTCAAAGATATTCAATTTGTCCACACTCAGCAATGGTGATCTTCTTGCTGGTGTGTCAGAGATTTCCAAATCCGTAGGCTTATCAAGTAGTATCTGTCTATTAAAAAAGCACAGTGGCTCAGATACATGCTGTGATTCTTATAGATCTGGTTCTAATTAATAAAATATCAACGTACTTTAAGGGATTTCTGAAGTTAGAGTCTTTGGTACTTTATACTCTATTAATTAATAAATCCTAAAAGAATTACTATATACTCTATGTTAGTTATTAATTTATTGCCTCTTAGCTCCAAATTCACCCTTCATAGCCTGCTCAATGAAAGTGAATCTGAACAGTTTCCTTTTGCAACTGGCATAATGTTAGGCTTTGTAGAGAGCCCTAGAGAGACATTTCAGGAGAAAGAGGCATGAGTCAGTCTGGCTATTCCATTGGGAATGGATTATGAAGGAAGGACTGACTGTATTTGCAGGAAGACGAGTTTATTTGTTTATCCTTTGATTTCACAAAGTTTTATGAGAACCTACTCAATGTCAGACAATGAGGATTATTGGACAAAGAATAATAGTCCCTGGGACTTCCCTGGTGGCCCAGTGGTTAAGACTCTGTGTTTCTACTGCAGGGGACTCAGGTTTCATCCCTGGTTCAGGGAATGTTTGCATGTGGCCAAAAAAAAAAAAAAAGGAAGGAAGACATAATCTCTGTTTCAAGAAGCTCAGGCAAGAATAGAATTGAGTGCATTCATGATGATAAGTGAGAAGTGCACCCTGTAAGATCAAGAGAAGCCCCAGATGCTGTGAGAGCTGAAGGGACAACTAATCACACTGAGGAAGAGAGAACCATATTCTAGGGGAAGTCTTTTGAGTCAAATTTTGAAGGAAATAAAACCTATTCACCCGTGTAAAGAGACAAAATATGGTCAAGCCAAATTGAACTACATGTGTAGTATGTGAGATCATTGATGGGGTGATTGAATGTTGGGATGGGTGCCTGGTGGATCGATGACAGATGAAGTTAGAGAAGTTGGACCCAGATTATGGAACTGGTCTATTTGATATTTAGATTGTTTCTACATTTAAAAACTATTTGCAAACAATCTCAAGTTTAGAGAAAGTTGAAAGAATAGAACAAATAACTCCCCCCCCCGAATCATTTGAGAATAAGTTGCCAACATGATGCTTAATCATCTCGTCTCTCTAAATGCCTTAGTGTGTATAATATCCACAAACAAGGACATTTTCCTTAATACAACTACCAACATTAAGAAAGTAATGTTGATCCACTCAGTTCAGTTCAGTTGCTCAGTCGTGTCCGACTCTTTGCGACCCCATGAATCACAGCACGCCAGGCCTCCCTGTCCATCACAAACTCCTGGAGTTCACTCAAACTCATGTGCATCGAGTTGGTGATGCCATCCAGCCATCTCATCCTCTGTCATTCCCTTCTCCTCCTGCCCCCAATCCCTCCCAGCATCAGGGTCTTTTCCAATGAGTCAACTCTTCACATGAGGTGGCCAAAGTATTGGAGTTTCAGCTTTAGCATCAGTCCTTCCATTGAACACCCAGGACTGATCTCCTTTAGGATGGACTGGTTGGATCTCCTTGCAGTCCAAGGGACTCTCAAGAGTCTTCTCCAACACCACAGTTCAAAAGCATCAATTCTTCGGCACTCAGCTTACTTCACAGTCCAACCCTCACATCCATACATGACCACTGGAAAAACCATATTTTTTTATAGTAAAAGATTTAGTTCAGAATAAATCCTTATGCTTAGTTGTCAGGTCTCTTCAGTTTCCTTCAACCCAGGACAGTTCCTCACCTTTCCCTTGATTTTCATTTCCTTGATCCTTTTGAAGATTACAAGTTAGTTATTTTATAAAACGCCCCTCCACGTGAGTATGTTAGATCTTTCCTCACAATTGGATTCAATCATGCATCTTTGGTAGGTGTTTTTCAGAAGCAATGCTGTATTCCTCTCATTGCACCCTATCAGATACATGATTTCAATTTGCCCCATCACTGGTGATATTAACTTTGATAACTTTATGAAGGTGATGTCTGCCAGGCTTTTCCAGTGCACAGGTACTTTTCTTCCCCCTTATAAATAATAAATATTTTGTATGGAGATACTTAGAGAATATTTAAAGAGTCATTTCTTTTCAAAGAGTCAATTCATCCAATTGTTTATATCACTTGAATAAGTATGGACTCGTAGCTTCGTCAATGATTTATGTGTTCTTTAGAAATGTTCCCATTACTCTCTGAACCCACCCTCACTTTTTCTGGCAGAGATACTCCAGTCTTATTGTACATTCCCTGCCCCAGCACTGGACTCATCTGTTTCTCTCAAGAGCCTTGGTTCCTTTTACTGGAAAAGAATATTTAGAAACCAACATCTAGGCACTAGTGGGCTCCTTGCTATAAGGGTGACACTGTTCCTAGACCCTCATAACAGACTATGTCTGTATACATACATGTGTTTATATCTGTGTTTATTTTTATGTTTTGTATCTATTTTTATAAGAGCCAGGAGTTGACAACAATATCCCCAATTCTAAGCCAATATCTCATTCTTATGTTCTGCCTGTATATATTGTAATAATTGTAACTTGTTTCTCTAGAAATGAGAAACCTGGCTTCCTTATCTTCAGTATATTTACTTATTTGATCAATCCCCTATATGCAACTGTTTTCCCTAATAGCCACCACACTCTTACCCGTGTAAATGCCCTCCTCACCTTGACTGGGCTATGACACCCTGCTCTAGGCTCTCTCTCTCCCTCCCACAGATGCTCTCCTCTCACTGCTGGGGCTCTTGCATTCTGAGCTGAGTCAATGAACTACAGTGACCCTCTTCTCCAGTGCTTGTCTGCCATTCCATAAGGGCTACCATGGCTTTCCCCCAACTCACCCACAGGGACACCTACCTCGTATAGCCTCAATCTAATGGGCTTGTGGTTGAATTGCTCAAGAAGTGAACAACTGAATGGCAGGGAGAAAGATATGGAAAGGGGAAAAGAAAGAGAAGAGCATTCCTATTTTAAAAAATATGTATATTATCAACAGCATTCCCTTTTTTACATGAATCTTTATCATTAATTCAAACTATTTTCTAGATTCCCAGAAATGGAATTATTGGGTCAACTGTCATAAGCTAAATAACTTAAGTTTTACTCCTGCCAGCAGCACATAGCAGTGTCTATTCTATCCTAGATAGCTTTGGGTATTACATCTAATTTTAAAAGAACTTTTTGTTAACTTTATCGGTGAAAATAATGTATGGTTTTATTTTCTGTTTCTTTGCTAGTGAGGTTGAACATTTTCCCATTTGTTTATTTCATCATTTTTAGCTTCTCTATCATAAATTACCATTTTCTTGTCCATTTGTGTTCTGGTATAACTGGTTTCTTCTGACCACCTCCACAGTTTTGCTTTCCTATCTCTGTTGCCAACCAATTTCTGCTCAGGTAAATACAAACCAAGGATTATATTACTCTAAAAAACATAAAATTAGAAAAAATAAATGCCTTTTATAAAGCTATTCAAATGTATGGTGTACTTTTTTTTTTTTTCCTTTTGGATGGCATAGGGGATCTTAGTTCCCTGATCAGGGATTGAACCCATGTCTCCTCTGTGGAAGCATGGAGTCTTAACCACTGGACCTCCAGGGAAGTCTCCATGTTTAGTGTACTTTAAAAAAACAAATTGTTATTTGCAGATCATTTTTATCTTTTTTACTCTAGGTTTGAAAGATTTATTTAATTCTCCTCTCAATTTTTTTCACTTCATATCATTTGACGCTATGATAGTAATGCTCTATCACTGACTAACTGAATTTTTCATCATGTATCTCTTATCTCATATTGTTTTTTCATCTTAAAGTCTAATGTTTTGGGGGTTGGTATTTGCATGCTATAACATTTTCAACATCTTACTGTCAATCTTTTAGAATCCTTATGTTTTAGGTGTGTCTCCTTCTGTGAGTCAGGATCCTGGCAGGAAATAGGCAGTGCACTCAAAATGCGAATTGAAGACAATTTAATGAAGAAATTCTTTACAGAGGTGTGGACAGCATTAAGGGAACCAATAAAAGACGGTGACATACCCAGGCACTAGAAACAGGGAAAAGCATTTGTACTCTAAGCACAAAAAGGTCAAAGAAAGGGAACAGTAATAGTGGAACCCAGTATAAACTGTTACTGGGAGAGGGGCACCTGCAGGATCAGTGGTCTTCAGTAGAGATAACACAACCACTGAAAAACACTGTCCTGGCAGGGAGGGAAACGAGGGGAACTGATACCCTACTTCGTTCTTCCCCTGACCTGTGGTCTATTACCACTATCTGCTGCTGGCCAAACCCAAGCAGAAGTTAGACCGCAAAAGATTTCCAGGGATGCAGAGCATAGAGCTGACCCCAGAGCCAGGCAGGATAGAGTTGAGAAGAGCCAGCAAACATGTAAACAGCTCATAGCTGGATTTTGTTGCTGTTATGTAGTCTGCTGGGTTGTGGGTTTTTTCTTTTAAATGGAGCATTTAGCCCATTTACTTATATTTGTTGAGATTACCAGAATGATTTAGTTCTAAGATGTTATTTTAGATAATGTCTCCCACTATTTATGTTTTTTTTTCTCCTGTCTTGACTATTTTTTTGAATACTTGAGTGATTTTTCTTATCTTATTCATTCCATTTCTATTATTTTAGTGGTGACTTTAGAAAGTTATCATGTACTGGATTGGACAAAAAGTTTGTTCAGGCTTGTCCCATAATATATTACATAAAAAACCCAAATGAACTTTTTGGCCAACCCAATAACATCTTGCTTCCCTGGTGGCTCAGTGGTAGGAAATCCCGTGGACAGAGGAGCTGGGAGGGCCACAGTCCATGGGATCACAAAGAGTTGGACATGACTTAGCAACTAAACAACAGCAGCAATAGTATCTTTCAGTTCAGTTCAGTTTAGTTGCTCAGTCGTGTCCGACTCTTTGTGACCCCATGAATCACAGTACGCCAGGCCTCCCTGTCCATCACCAACTCCCAGAGTTCACTCAAACTCCTGTGCATCGAGTCGGTGATGCCATCCAGCCGTCTCATCTTCTGTCATTCCCTTCTCCTCCTGCCCCCAATCCCTCCCAGCACCAGGGTCTTTTCCAGTGAGTCAACTCTTTGCATGAGGTGGCCAAAGTACTGGAGTTTCAGCTTTAGCATCATTCCTTCCAAAGAAATCCCAGGGCTGATCTTCTTTAGAATGGACTGGTTGGATCTCCTTGCAATCCAAGGGACTCTCAAGAGTCTTCTCCAACACCACAGTTCAAAAGCATCAATTCTTCAACGCTCAACTTTCTTCACAGTCCAACTCTCACATCCATACATGACCACTGGAAAAACCATAGCCTTGGCTAGACAGACCTTTGTTGGCAAAGTAATGTCTCTGCTTTTTAATATGCTATCTAGGTTGGTCATAACTTTCTTTCCAAGGAGTAAGCTTCTTTTAATTTCATGGCTGCAGTCACCATCTGCAGTGATTTTGGAGCCCCCCAAAAATAAAGTCTGACTCTGTTTCCACTGTTTCTCCATCTATTTCCCATGAAGTGATGGGACCGGATGCCATGATCTTAGTTTTCTGAATGTTTAACTCCCTCCTAAACAAGAGGAGGATCTTTGAAACGTTTTGCTCAATTACCCTCTCCTGATTTATGTTGGGTATATTTGTTTTATAGGTAAATATATTTATATGTGATATGAATATATTTTATAATACACAGTCAATATTTATCTAGAGTTGTCTACTTTCTTTGCTCACCATTCATCCTTGCATTTTAGTCTTTCCATTTCAACTCACTTTTCTTCTTTCAATCTTTTGGACCATCCTCTGTTGAGATTAATTGGTGATAAACTCTGCATATTCTTGTTTTTGCAAATGTGTTTGTTTCATCATCATTATTGAATGATAGTTTTGCCAGGTTTATAATTTCAGGATGACATCTTTGAAGACATTATTCTACTGCCTTAGGACTCTCATATATTGCTGAGAAGTGTGATGTTAGTGTAATTGTTACTCCTGGGAAGGATAGACTTTTAAATATTTTCTTTGTTTTTGGATTGCCACACTATGATATATCTAGGCCTGGATTTCCTCTTATATATCTGGCTTGGAATTCATGGCTAATTCTAAAACTGTCAGCTGGTATCTTTTTTATTGGTTCATATCCTTCTGGATGGTGAATTTTAGGTTTCAAAGATAGCAGTCACAATATCTCCCATTCCACATGCTTTTCTTACAATGTGACTTTGACATTCCTCCCATGGAGAAACGAAGTCATTGTTCTTTCTCCTTGAATCTGGGAAGATCTGTAATGTCCATGGAAGTGATTCCATGTGATTTCCAAGGCTGGGAGATAAAAGGCAGAACAATTTAACCCTACTTGTCTATAGATGTGTTGCACTCTGAAGCAGCCACCATGCTGTGAGAAAGCCCATGTAGCCAATGGAAAGATCAAATCTAGGTATTTTCACCAAGAGAATTCTCAGCTGAAGTCCTAGCCAACAACTTGTATCAACCACCAGAACTTCAGATAAACTAGCTTACAGGTAATTACAGTTCTAGCCTTGGAGTCACCTCCTGGTCTTCAAGTCTTCTCTGATAGCCAACAGATACATTGGGGGAAGAAGTAAAATTGTCTGTGTTGTGCTTTTTCCAAATTCTTAACCTGGAGACTCTGTGAGTACAATAATCCTGCTGGTGTATGATACCAAGTTGGGAGGAACATGGATTTTATCCAGCAGTCAATAACAGAACACTTCTGCCAGACACCTTGGGGTGAGACCAAGCTCAGACTAGTTTAAATTCTAGGGTTTATGGGTTTAAGGGCAACAGAAGAATTATAAATACAGGCTAGAGAACTACTTGAGGCTGGTTTGTAACTGTATGATTAGAAGGAATAATTTTCCCTCTACTCAATGCCATGGTTTAAGTGTGACAGTTCTCCTTGTGATCCCATGAACTGGTGCATGAGTAGGGGACTGGCTTATTTCTAGTTCACCTTACATTGGGTGTCCATCCCTTTGGTTTAGGGGCGCTTTAATTAGACTCCTCACTTTGGGTAGGTTCTATTCTCCTCTTTGCTCCCTTAAAATTACAGAAAAATCAAAACTTAAGGTGCTTAAAGTCACCAGGTTTTGACAAGTGCCCTCAAAGTGAAACCAGTTTCACTGCTTTGTTTATTTGCCTAGTTTCTCATTTCACTTTGGGTTTTGGCCCATGTGTGTATATGTATAATTTTTTAACCTCTCAGTTCTTTGATGCATTTAAAAAGATGATTTGCATAGGATAAATGGAATTTTTGGTGGTTTTCAACAGATGGCTTGGACAGGACCCTGTCGTGGGCTGAGCTTTGGTACCTCCTAAAATGTATATGTTGAAGTCCTATCCTCCAGTACTTCATATGTGACTATATTCAAAGACAAGATTTAAAGTCACCTATTTAAAGATAGATGATCAAGTTAAAATGAGCCTGTTCGAGTGGGCTCTAATCAAATATGACTTGTGTTCTTTTAAGAAGAGGAAATTAGGACACAGACAAGTGCAGAGGCAAAATGATACGAAGACAGAGAGAGAAGGCAGACTACAAGCCAAGGAGAGAGACCTCAAGGGAAACCAACGAGGTCAACACTTGGATCCTCGACTTCTAGCCTCCAAAACTGCAGGAAAATAATTTTCTGTTGATTAGGCACCCGATCTGACGTACTCTGTTTGACAGCCCAAGCAAACTAATAAAGGAAACCCCCATTGCATTTGGGCTTCCCTAGTAGCTCAGCTGGTAAAGAATCCGTCTGCAATGCAGGAGACTCTGGTTCGATTCCCAGGTTGGGAAGATCTGCTGGAGAAGGGATAGGTTACCCATTCCAGTATTCTTGGGCTTCCCTGATGGCTCAGCTGGTAAAGAATCCACCTGCAATGTGGGAGAGCTGGGTTCGATCCCTGGGTGGAGAAGATCCCTTGGAGAAGAGAATGGCTACCCACTCTAGTATTCTTGCCTGAGAATTCCATGGACTGTATAGCCCATGGGGTTATGAAGAGTCTACACCACTTTCACTTCACTTTCCACTGCATTCACTTATTTGGTTAATTAAGGGATACGCTATTCAATTTGTATTTCTTGCAACTTCTGTTTTTTCTAACCTCTCTTGCCATCTCCCTTTTTAAAATATGTAATTTCTCTTTATTCTTTTTTATTTTGGCCTTGCCACACAGCATATGGGATCTTAGTTCCCTCACTGGGGATTGGAGCTATATCCTTTGCATTGGAAATACAGATTCTTAACCACTGGACCACCAGGGAAGTCCCTGCTGTCTCCTTTTTGACCATTTCATGGTTTTTCAACACTCACAGGAGAGGAACATAGAGGAAAAAAAAAACCCTAGTTCTTCTGCTGTACCTCCTAGTTAACATCCCATGTTATTAGTGTGATAATGGAGGGGAGGAAACTTCAGGCTAAGTCCAGTTTTTGCATAACCCTATGTATTATTCTGTATGACCCTAAATATTTTGATAATACAGCCTCTTGTTTTATTGGTTATAAATGATACTACATACATCAATGTTCAACCTACAATGCATTGTACATTGCTCAAGATCCATGAAGGTTTCAAGCTACTCAAATAGCATCAACAACTTAAAATTGCAACAGAGAAACCATCAGGATGGTTATATTCAATAGTTATATCATTAAGATATTTTAAATTTAAAAAACCACCCATTAGTCCATCTAATGGAGAAGGAAATGGCAACCCACTCCAGTATTCTTGCTTGGAGAATCCTGTGGACAGAGGAGCCTGGTGGGCTGCTCATCATGGGGTCACACAGAGTTGGATATGACTGAAGCGACTTAGCATGCATGCATGCATTGGAGAAGGAAATGGCAACCCATTCCAGTATTCTTGCCTGGAGAATCCCAGGGACAGAGGAGCCTGGTGGGCTGCCATCTATGGGGTCGCAAAGAACCAGACATGACTGAAGCAACTTAGCAGCAGCAGCAGTCCATCTAATTTTAGGAATTTTAGTTCCCAAAATAAAAACTTAGAAAACTTAAAGGAATTGCTATTTGTTACTTCAATTAGTTAAAAATTTACAACATAGGCAATGAATCAATTTTACTCAATGGAAATCTTAGGAAGAATTTTCTAAAAAATTCAGATCATTTTTGGAGACAATTAGATGTAACACAGAAACAGATGGAGAATCAAAAACAAATACTTGTTTTATCAGAGTAAGTCAGAATTGGGTCTAAGTACTGAGTGAGTCACAGTTTCTGTTCTTTCAGACCAATTTAACTTCAGTATAATTACTCAGGCTTAATGAAAGTGTCCTCACAATATGCGAAAAGAGTGTGATGATATGTGTACACATTTGATTGGGGTGTTTGGGAACTCTGAGGCCCTTTAATAATGAGTGAATCCTAAAATGAGGCTTTAAAAAATAATAACAAACTCAAGTTATTATACTGAGTGACCTAGGGCATTTCCTTATTAAATCAGAGCCTTACAAAATTTCAGAAAAGAGGTGGGATGAAAATATATTTCTGTAGTGAAAACAAAATCAAGCTTCCTAGAAAAAGTGAAGTATCCAGCTCTGTTTTAAAAGCCTAGGAAGGGGAAATGTTAAAATTTGGAAGTAGGGTGTGTGTTAGTCGTTCAAGTCATGTCCGACTCTTTGTGACCCCGTGGACTGTAGCCCGCCAGGATCCTCTGTCCATGGAATTCTCTAGGCAAGAATATTGGAGAGGGTGGTCATTCCCTTCTCTAGGGGATATTCCCAACCTAGGACTTGAACCTGGGTCTCCTGCATTGCAGGAGGATTCTTTACTGTCTGAGCCAAAAGCATTGGAAGGGGAAATGTTAAAATTTGAAAGTAGGGAAGGGAGCCCAAACTCCTGCTCAGGAGGCTAAGAAAAGGGAGGGGCCTGGAGTTAGAAGAAGGGATGTTCTAGAGAAATCTATGAAGGGCAAGGGAAAAAGTGTGGCCACCACCAACAGTCTCATGGGGACAGGCCTCCTGGAAGCCTTCTAGGTCTCCATTTAGGAGAGTGAGATGACTTGAAGAAGAGAAACTGGCAGAGCTGTGATTGTTTTACCCCACCACAACAGCATGAAATGATCTTGATTAGTTTCCATTTCTAGATCAACCTGTTAATAATCCTCATGCTATTTCATAGGCCTTTAGTCCCCCAAACAAGGGTCAAACGGACATGGCCCCACAATGAGAGATAAAAGGCTTACAGGGAAAATTCACCGTGTTCCTACCCATGTGTGAACAGTTGATCACTGAGGAGACTCGGTGACTGACAACAGAGGTTGTCCTGGTTTAGGAAGTGTAGGTGGCAGAGGAAGTCAAGGGGTGGGGTGAGAGGAGAACTCAAGATTCTCTTTTCTATCTGGGCCTCTTTCTCTTGAGTATTTGGTGACAAATAGAAGTTTCTGTGAAGGTACTTTTGTATGGTGATTTTTTTAAATTTAATTGGAGGATAATTTCTTTACAATGTTGTGTTGGTTTCTGCTGTACAACAACATGAATCAGCTATGAAGTGGAAGATGCTCAGTCATGTCTGACTCTTTGCAACGCTATGGACTGTAGCCAGCCAGGCTCTTCTGTCCATGGAATTCTCCAGGCAAGAAAACTGAAATGGGTTGCCATTCCCTTCTCTGGGAGATCTTCCTGACCTAGGGATTAAACCTGGGTCTCCTGCACTGCAGGCAGATTCTTTACCATCTGAGTCACCAGGGAAGCTATATCTATATCTACATCTATATCTATACACACATACATATATTTCCCCCTTGACCCTCCCTCACCCATCCCTCCCCTCTAGGTCATCATAGAGCACCAGGTGAGGTCCCTGTGTTATACAGCAACTTCCCACTAGCTAGCTATTTTGCACATGGTAGTATATAATGTTTCAACTGTGAAGGTATGTTTATGTGGCAGACTTGATGGGCGTGTCTAAGCCCCATGGGGCTACCAAGGTTATGAAGCAGAATTTATGAAACTGATTTCATTATTGTCTCATTCAGTTCCTGGTGTCACCGACAGCATGAATAAAGAAGTTCATTTTCCTAGAGAACAGGGAACTGATGTTTCAATGGATGCATGCAAACCAGCTTCTCTGATTTCTTATGATTTATTCAGAAGAGTAGTCATCCCACATCTTTTGTGTCAGCAGCACTTAGTTAATAGGTACTATCTTATTTAACATTCTCTTTCTACAAAGCACTTCAGGCTACTTGCAAGAAATTCACTTCATAACACAAACCATCCCATTTTACTGAAAGAGTTTTGGGTCTTGTTGCTTATCATTGTGAGGGAACAAAAGTCAGGTTTTTCCACCCAGAGTGAGTTGGCGTTCTATGCTGTCAATCTGCCCAGTGGACCTGACCCAGGCTGAGTGTCTTCAGTCAGCAACCACCAGCATTTGTGATTTTAATCATACCACTGCAGGAATTCACTGTTTATGCTGCCTCACTGAGTCATTTTTTAAACGGGCACTTGGTAACCCAAATAAATCTTTATATAAATGCAAGAGACATTTTTGAGGGCTGGTGGCAGTCTTCCAAATTCCTTACCACAAAGCTTTCTTCTCAAAGCTACCCCAAACCTTTTTTTCCTACTTTAAAAAATTTTTTTAAATGACACAAGAAGTATATTTTTATTGTAAAAGACAGTATAGAGGGACCTCCCTGGTGCTCCCAGTGCAGGGGGCCTGGGTTTGATCCCTGGTTAGGGAACTGGATCCCACATGCCACAATTAAGACCTAGTGCAGCCAAATAAGGAGAAGGCAATGGCACCCCACTCCAGTACTCTTGCCTGGAAAACCCATGGACGGAGGAGCCTGGTGGGCTGTAGTCCATGGGGTCCCTAGGAGTCGGACACGACTGAGCGACTTCACTTTCACTTTTCACTTTCATGCACTGGGGAAGGAAATGGCAACCCACTCCAGTGTTCTTGCCTGGAGAATCCCAGGGACGGGGGAGCCTGGTGGGCTGTAGTCCATGAGGTCGCTAGGAGTCGGACACGACTGAGCGACTTCACTTTCACTTTTCTCTTTTCAGGCACTGGAGAAGGAAATGGTAACCCACTCCAGTATTCTTGCCTGGAGAATCCCAGGGACAACAGAGCCTGGTGGGCAGCCAAATAAATAAATAAATATTTTAAAAAATACAATACAGAAGTATATTCAAGTTCACCTTCTGTGGATATTTTTTAATGCCTCCTTTTCCAGAAGACAGGCCCTTTCTTTGTGGCTCTGGGAAGTGGTGAGGCGAGCAGGGACGGCTCTGAGCCCTTCCTCATACCTCTTTCTGTATCCTTTCCGGTATTAGTCAGGAGAAGCTATGTTCTGTTGCAGCAATAAACAGCTCCTCAAACTTCACCCAGCTCACATGTGCTGAACCTACTGCAGGTTCAGCAGCTTTTCCGGGCAGCTTCCTTCCAAGTGATGACTTGCAAATGCAGGCGGCTTTCACCTTACAGCTACTCCACCTGGAACACAAGACTTTCAGACACTAAAGCAGGGGTTGAGTGAATTCACACATGCTCTCAAGTGTTGAAAGCTGGAAATGACACACATCACTTCCATTTCCTGTTCGTTGGCCAAACCCTGTGCATGGCCACAAATGAACTTTGAGGGAGGCTAGGAAGTTTTCCTGTGTGCCCAGGAACGAGAAGAAAAATAACTATGATGCCACTGCTAAATTTCTACATATTCCCTCTCTCCTTGATGTTTTTTCAGACCTAGAGCCCTGACACTAAGCCAGGATGATCTCAAATGTCCTACTTGTTTGTTGGTATCTCTATACCCATTCCTGAGCAGTAAGCTCTCTGAGGCAAATTAGAGGCTACGAAAGGAGAAGATTTGGATTGTGAATGTGATATAAGGAAGGAATGAAATCTCTTGAGTGGTAAGATCCCCATCCATGAGAAGGGACTAGCCAACAGAAATCAACTTTCCTCTCCCCAAACCTGTTTACCATCCAGCCCTACCATGGTGCAGTAGACAGGTTAATAGAGTTCTCCATCCGATTCTCCCACTGTATAATAAGGGGGTTGTGCAGTTTTCTCCTGTAAGCATCAATTTCTAGAGAGAAGTATCTGATTTCTACTTAGCCCTTGAGAAGAGAATAGATAATAATGTAGGAGAATTTTTGAAATACTGAAGATTTATCTGTAGAGGTCTATGAACTTTCTGTTTATTTATGTCTGAAGTATCGTATGCCTCTTTATTCTGCCTCCCCACCCCAGCTTTCCCTCCCGCTTCACAGAGTTAGCTGTGTTCATAGTGAACACACACACGTGCACACACACGCACTCAGAGTCAGCTTCAGAAATCCTCTCCCCAAATCAGTTTCCAAAGTTCCTCTTTTTTCCCCCCAAGTCCAACTTTCCTCAGCTCTGGTTGAGCCAGATGATTATCCATGAGGTAAATGACAGGTATAATTTGTGGTTATAAAAGCCTTCATTAATTCATAGTTTAATCTAGATGTCATCTGTGAGCAAACAATTTAATTAGGCTACTAATTCCATTGGAGTGTTTGAATTTATATATCCTCCGCAACAAGATTTTTGTGCTTTCCTCATTGGTCCTTATTCCCTAGTTTTCAATGATTTAATACCCTCAGTTACAGTTTCAATACCATCATTTTTGGCAACCTATTTCCATTCCTTTGAAAAGTTTGGACTTTCTTGACCATGAGCCAGATCCCTACTCAGTGGGTGTGCAGTCATCTGACTGCAGACGGAGAAAATAGTTACCAGATAATTTCTCCACATCTACGAGAATGTTGGTTGATATCTAAAGGAGAGTTAAAGAGGAATTTGAAGAGGAGCAACAGCCTCTCTATTAAGGGAGTGATGTCCCTTTGGTAGTAACCTCATCAGATTCCACTCCTCACGTCCCTCTTTGCCCACTTCTATACATCTGGGCTTCCTAGGTGGCTCAGCGGTAAAGAATCTGCCTGCAATGCAGGAGACATGGGTTCGATCCCTGGGTTGGGAAGATCCCCTGGAGGAGGAAATGGCAACCCATTCTAGTATTCTTGCCTGGAAAATTCCATGGACAGAAGAGCCTGATGGGCTACAGTCCATGGGGGTTGCAAAGAGTCGGACACAACTGAATGACTTTCATACATCTGTAGCTACCAAATGAGGTCCTTTAGCACACATGCATTAAGGTGAATGAGCCAAGACAAGCTAGTTGTTGTTTAGTCGCTAAGTCATGTCTGAATTTTTTGAGACCCCATGCACTGTAGCCCGCCAGGCTCTTCCCACCCATGGCATTTCCCAGGCAAGAATACTAGAGTGGGTTGCTATTTCCTTTTCCAGGGGATCTTCCTGACCCAGAGATCGAA
This sequence comes from Bison bison bison, assembly GCF_000754665.1. NCBI lineage: Eukaryota > Metazoa > Chordata > Mammalia > Artiodactyla > Bovidae > Bison > Bison bison. Next base: position 219,890 of record NW_011494664.1, on the reverse strand, counting down.
TCCACGTCTCCTACATATGCAGGCAGATTCTCTACCGCTGAACCACCAGGGAATCTTAGCTCTTTTCTTCCCACAGCAGAGCATGCAAGCCCAGCATCTCAGGATTCTAGGACTCCAGGAATCCATTCTCTAAACATCACAACTTCCAGATTTCTCTCTCCAGCAGGAAGGTGCTTTAGAGATTTCTCATTCACAATGTGTAACATTAAAGGTTTTAACCTAAACAGCAAAGTAAAACAGACAGAAGTAGCTAAACGGAAGTAAGACAGACCGTGTAGGTCTCCTTTCCCCAAGTGGGAAGTTTTGAGAGGTTCAGTGACTTCTTTAAAGCATCCAATAAGACATGAGGCTAGATCTCCGGGTTCTCAAGCTAGCTACTCTTTCGACCACAAGACCACACTTCCTTCCGCTCCCATTGATCTGCAGAGGAGACTGGCCGATGTAAGCAGCCAGGGTGGTGACAAGGGCATGAAGGAAAACACAATGTATTCCACAGGAGTCAAAAGCAAATCTGAATTTAGATGGCTCTTTTGAGAAGTCACTATGTAAATTCAATAGGAGGCTCTCCATGTAATTTAAGTGAAGGAAACAGCTTATTAAAAACCTACCATGTGCTAGGCACTGATAAGTGCCAGGGATACAAAGAATGCACAAAATGAAGTTCCTATCGTCATGTGTTAAAAATCATCACAGAACAATGAACAGCCATGTGGTATGCATTGCAGCCCAGCCCAGACACCCTTCACAGCTTCGAGGGCTCATCCCTGTGACTTTCTCCAGAGTCTTGACCTTGGCCAAGTGGAGCCACTTCACTGGAGTATCCCAGTCCAAGAATAACCAGGACTGACTCACTTCCTCTCTTTCATCTTCCTTCCCAGACTCAACCTAGGAAGATATCCTCATTCAGCTCTTTCCCATACTGCTTCTTTCCCCCCTCCAGCTTTTTCTAAAGAACATATTCACTCAATAAAGTACATGTACTAGAACCCCTTTCTCAGGCTCTTCATCTATAAAAGCCAATCTTAAACACGGGTGTTTCTTTAGGTTACAGAGTAACCTCCTAGATGCATTGTCTAGCATAGGATTAGTAATATTATGTAGGTCTGCGGTGGTGCAGTGGTAAAGAATCCTGCCAATGCAGGAGTCGTAAGAGCTGCTGGTTTGATCTCTGGGTTAGGAAGGTCCTCCAGAGGAGGAAATAGCAACTCACTCCAGTATTCTTGCCTGGAAAATTCCATGGACAGGGGAGTCTGGTGGGCTACAGTCCACGGGGTTGCAAAAAGTCAGACATGACAGTGCACAGCACAACCTGCATAGGTTTGCACAAACTCAAAAGACCCCAGCATTTTCTACTATCTATGAGCACATATACACTGAGTATGCTACCCCACCTTCTCTCCATTTTTCTTCTAAAGACTGAACAGACTGGTTTTTCAATGTGACCTTTCAGTGACTATTTTTTGGCAGTTAAGAGATATTCTGTGGGGAATGGACTGACAGAATAGAACATAAATATGTATGTAGCTACATGAATGATGTGTGTTTTAGCATTTTCAGCACAATTGTGGCATCATTAAAAGCTATTTCTGTAAAAAAAAATGTTTCCCTTTCTCATTATAGAATAGAATAGTGGAATAAAAACTCTCAAGGGGGAAACTGTTGATCTTACTGTTGGGGCAATCATCCTGAGCAAACCTCCAATCAGATGTTTGGTAAGAGATTCAGCCATTGCATTCCTTATCCATGCATTTCAACAAATGAACTGTGATGACATGATAAGGAACAACATCAATGCCACCCTTATTAAAATTAAACATATTTTTCTTACAATACCAGCTTTTATGGTGAGGGTAGCTCCTGCTGTCCATTCTCCTAACTCTCCTCACAGATTGATTCCTCTAAACAACCACATTTTTCTTTTCCAGTTTCCTATGTAGCTAAGGCATGAATGTTCTGCCACCAACACCTTAAATATTAATAAATGAGGTTAGATTATTAGAGACAAGATTAAAATATTGGAGCCATCTCCAAAACGTGCCTCTCCTCCCACTCTGCCCAAGAGATGGTTGCTTATTTAAAGACAAAGACAGGGCAGTGTTAAAGAAAAAATTATTCACGACAGGCAGGCAGATTTCATTCCCGGGAGGCTAACTCAGTGAGGTTCTGACCCAACTCCCACTCCAATAAGGACAAGCGGGGATTTATAGCCAAGCAGGAGGATGGGGGTTAGTGGATGGAAAATTACTAGGAGAAATCATCAGCGTTAAGTAGAATCATGTGAGAAGGGTTGACAGAATTCTTGCTAAAGGCAGGACAGAGTGATAAAATTTGAAGAGTGGGAAATTTTCAGTAAACTGATTCAGCAGGATTCTTGCTCAGATGGCCTCTACAAGGATAGAGAGTGAAGCCTCAGGCCTGGCCTTAATTGTCACAATAATATATCCATAGAAATTACTATTACCTTCATTTTACAGGTGAGGAAACTGAGACACAGAGAACTCAAGCAAATTTCCCCAAATCTACCAACTGTTGGCTGAAGGATTTGAAAGTAGGAAGTCTGGTTACTGAGTCCATGGTCTAACCATCGAGACCCACTGCCTTTTTGTATGTGAGAGAAAAATTAAAGCGTAAGATCTGCAGATAGGTTTTATAGCTGACAGAGTGAGCTGGAAGGTCTGGTAGAATAATTTATAATCTCCTCTTGCTGGTTACTGTACCATCGTTACAGGCAGAATTTTAGATTAAGTAGGTCAATTTCTAAGATGACCTGCAGCCCCTTAAATGAAGAGAGTTGAAAGCGGTGGGTACTACTTAATTTTTAATTGAAAATATTTTGACAGTAGCGTAATACTTATTAAAATGCAGATGAACACTAATGTTTCCTTTAAGAAAAACAGCTCTTACTGGACATTTGTATATCTGCATTTTAAGAGGACAGGAACTGCAAATTTTAGAAACCGCTCATCTTTGAAAACTCTCTTAAGGGCTCATTAAAAACTGATTTTTTTTTTTTTTTTTTTCATTCTTTAGGGCATTAGAAGCTGTTGCACAAATGCAGCCTCATTAGGATTTTGTGTTTAGTGCCTCTGGTTTACAATGTCATTTATTATACAAAAAGCACAGTATTACGGCTATAATCTGAAAGCACAGAGACAGCAGTTACAAACGAGGTCTGGAAAACAAGATTACCAGTTTGGAAAGGAAACAGAACGCAGTATCAAGCCCCACAGTTTAGCAGAAATGGGTCGTATTGTAAGTAATACGCCCAGTGATGGACCTTCTTTCTTAATGTATCTTTTTTCTTAAATTAGTCCAAGGTCATTGCTACCATCAGAACCACTCCTCTAAAGTAAGAAATTATGTTTCTTATATTTATATCTGTGTGTTTATTACATTTCTTTTATTTGGGATGGTTAACAGTATTAGACCATTAAAGCTCTAACACAGGTAACTTTTGCAGCTACTATAATGGAGCAAAAGAGTATAATACAGAATAGATAGATTTGCTTGAGTGAAAGGAAAAAATAAAGAACAGGTCGGAGATGTAGGGTATTATGTAGGGGATGATCTACCCATGTTGAATGATGAAGTGGCTGAGATCATAAAGTACATGGTAGGAGGAAATCTGCAAAGGGAGAGATTTCTCAAAATACATTTTGACTTTGCTGGAGATCAGCAGCCTTTTTTTTTTGATGGTAGTGGCTCTCAAATGTCCTTTTCCAAGGACATCATGAGATGCAGCCATATCCATTTGGAATCACTTAAGAGCTGTTTTGTTTTAACGTGGTGGAGACAAATGGTTAACCCTTTGTAGTGGTCATTCTTTGGAATCAGTCAACTAACAATAAGCACCCACCCTCTACCCAACTGCCCCATTCTGATGATCCACAGTGTTAAGACCAGACCAAGCACCCCCAACCCCCTTGCTAGTCTACCATCATTTTCATTTCATATATGGTGCTTCCTTCACTCTGCCTCTCAGCTGCAGTTCACTGTACCAATGATGATTATCTGACCCAATCTGGAACAATCAGAGCACTTTCCCTATAAATATGGAATTGAGGTGAATGAGGAGTAAAGGGAAGAAAAAAGAGAGGGAGGAGAAGATTGATTCAATTTCCTTGTGAGGTAGAGTGGTGACCTGCAAACTCAGATGTGCGTAGACTTCTTGCCAGACAGATTGGGCAACAGAGAAAGCCAGGGTGCAGGAACAGAACAATGCGACGGTTACACAGAGAGAAACAGAGAGCCACAGAAGAAATTCAGGCGTGGCTCTTCTGAGACTGAGCTTCCCATTATGTTTCTGAGTCCCCTCTGCAGTGTTATAGTCTCCTTGTTTGCTTAATTTAATTCACCTGTATTTAAAAATTATAATTAAAGGAATCTCAACTTGATACACCCTTTTCTCTTATCATCTTAATGCTCTATAGTTTGTTTTCTCATTTTGAACCAGGAGGAAAAAGCAACAAATTCTTCTGGCTTGTGGCCTCTGTATTTTATGGCTGATGGAACGTGAAAATCACATCAACTTTGCTAATTCCCAACTCACCTGATGTGTGGGAGTGTTGTTGGTACTTATGCTTAAGTCAAGAAATATGGTTTAAAACTGAGATAATGATGTGAAAGCATCTAGAATGATGTCTTCCCAGTAGTTAGGTGGTAATTAAGTTCCACTGGATACAAGGAACAGAGTCAAGTTATTATTATTTTAAACAGTGGGGTTTTGGAAGGATATTAATAGACAGAAGGAATCTCAGCTAAGAGCTGAGGCCTGGCTTGGCAACTCTAAGAACTGGATTTTCTTGTTAGCCACTCAGTAGCAGAAATTTGTTGACCTTACACTATTAGGTGACTTGGTTCCTCTTTGTATTTACTGCTTTTGCTGACCTACTTGCTCATGGTCTATTCAGCCCCCTTCTCCCTCCTTCGCTGTTTCTCTTCACTCATTTTGTCTCCTTTCTTGTAGCTTTAGCTTATAACTTCTGAATGTCTGTGACCTTTTTTTTCTTTTTTTAATTTAGTGGTAATTTTATTTGTCTTTCCAACTTGACCTGAATTTCAGATTTTTGCTTATTTTTTCTTTTTGGTTTTGCCTTTTTTTTTTTTTTCTGGCTGCACCGTGCACCTCTGAGGATCTTACTTGCCTCACCAGGAATTGAACCCTGTGCCCCCTGCAGTGGAAGCCGGGCGTCATAACCACAGGTGCACCGCCCTTTTATAGCCCTGACTACGATTTATTGGAAGGACTGATGCTGAAGCTGAAACTCCAATACTTTGGCCACCTGATGTGAAGAACTGACTCATTTGCAAAGACCCTGAGGCTGGGAAAGATTGAAGGCGGGAGAAGAGGATGACAGAGGATGAGATGGTTGGATGGCATCACCGACTCAATGGACATGAGTTTGAGTAAACTCTGGGAGATGGTGATGGACAGGGAATCCTGGCGTGCTGCAGTCCATGGGGTCGCAAAGAGTTGGACACGACTGAGCGACTGAACTGCACTGAACCATTTCTTATCTGGGTGGTTTTTTTTCCCCCACCTACACCTGGCTGATTGTTCTTCTTTTTTTCCCCTTCTACATTGTGGAAAGGAATCTGATTCAGCTAGTTAATCTTGGTTTCAGAGGAGCTCTTATATTACTGTCCTCATAGCACCTTGCTTTTTATGAGTCTCTATGTTAGCTGTCCGAAGTCCGAAGTCCAAGCTGAATGGTAATAGGGATGACGGGTGTGAACGGAAGAGCCGCAAGGGCTCATGGTAGGTCATAGCGGCCCAGAGCTGCCTCCTCAGGAGAAACCGTGGACAGAATTCACTTGATTAATACAGCTCTCAATAAGCCTTTTCTTTCTTTCTTTCCTTTTCTTTCCAGCATAGTGACCTGGGGAGATACCTTTTCTAGAAATGTTCTGTCTTTCATATTGGTATGGGGGCTTATATATATGCAAGATGACTTGTGGTTTTTTCATTGTTTTGTGCAACACTTTCTGAAAGTGTGGTCAGTGGACTTAGGGAGATCTCCAGATCCTCTCTGGAGTCTGTGGGGTCAAAATTACTTTTATTATAGTGCTAAGATGGTACAATCTTATTTATGGTTGACATCTGCACCAGTAGTGGAAAGCAATGGTGGTTAAAATTGCTGGCATCTCAGTGTGACTCAAGGCAGCAGTCACAAATTGTACTAGAAGTCATTGTTTTCTTATTGTCATGCACACGCAGTGAAAACCAAACCCCCTCCCCCCACCCCACCCCAACACAAAGCCAGTTTCCTTTAAGAATGTCCTTGATGGAGCAATAAAATAATGTATATTATTAAATCTTGACACTTGGTTAAACATTTATTCTATGTTTAAAAAATGGGAAAGATGCATGAAGCATTTCTGTTGCACACAGAAGAATAGAGTAGTTGTCTTGAGTAAAAGCAGTTGTGTGGCTGTTTGAGACTGAAGCTGAACTAGCTGCTTTTCTTATGGGACATCATTTTCACTTGGAAAAAAATGATAGAAATCTATGGTTATTCACACTCGGGCACTTGGCAGATATTTCACTACAAATGCATGAAATGAAACTGTCACTTCATGGAAAACAGTTGACAGTGTTTGTTGCCAATGAGAAAAATAGGAGTGAAAATAAGAATTTGAGGAAGCTTGTAGCCTGATAGTTTTCCAACCCTTAAGGACTTTACTAATGAGATTGGTGGTGATATTAGTGAATGGAATTTTTGTTTCTATATAATGAACTATGTTAACATTTTGAAGATCTGCCTAACTCAGTGAAGCAATCCTTTCCAAATGACCAATGTTTCATGCTCAATAAAAGATCCAATCAAAATGCAAGCTAGACCAGTGGATTTTATCGTGATTGAGTTTAAAAGCTCATTTTGTGGTTTCAGATTCCACATTATAACTAACCTTTAGGAAACGGCCACTCGTTGAGTTTTAGTGTAGCATCAATGAAAAATATTGACAACTATCTAAAAGGTTTATTAAAATGTGTGTATTCCTCTCTTTTCTAATAACATATGTGTTGGGCCAGATTTTCTTCATATACTTAAAATAACATATGATAATGGAATGAATATTTGAGGAGATATGAGAAGTCTTCGAGGAATCCAGACATTAAGAAAACTGCCCAAATGTAAAACAACACCTCCTTTTTTGCACTAACTGGTTTTTGTTTTGTAAAAATGCTTTCTAAAAATGGCATTTAGGCTAATAAGTAGTAGGATTATTATTGTTATTTATGATAGAATTTACAAGGGAAAATTTAAAGAATATTTCAGTTCTAATTTCTAATGCTGTAAGTATTTATCGATATAATCCACATAAACTAAAGTTCTTCAAGGTCCTCAGAGAGGTTGAGTGTGAAGCAGTTGTGTGCAGGCTGGCTGGCACTGGCTCCCAGCAGCCAAGGTGAGCATCTCTTTTCAACTCTGAGTTCAGTAGCATCATATTGATGACTTAAAATTGGACACGGGGAACGTATTTATAAACAGAAATCAGGAAATACATAGAGATTAAAAAAATGTTTATTAAACATTTACCAGTACACTACTCTGTAAAGAACTCCTGAGATCAAAAAATGGGCAAGCTACTGGTCTAGTGGCGACCTCCCTCTCTCTCCTCTGTCATCTTTCCACAGGAATCTTCTTGAATTATTCTTTCTCTCGTTCAATAAATAATCACAGATTGTCTCTATTTTCTAGACAATATGTTGGGAAAGAGAGAGGTCAAGATGAGTAGCAAGTTCTCCATTTAGCTGGGATATTAGGAATCAATCACAAAATTCTGTGATGATTTGTTGTTAATAACAGTAAAATGGGAGAAAAATTTCCAACCTGGAGTGGAGGATGGGAGCAAATGAAGGAATCCTGGGAAGGTGTCTATATCAGTCAGTATCCTGTCAGGAGATAGAAATTGCACCAACATTTAACACAAGGAATTGTTAACCAGGTACAAAGTTGCTAGCTAGGTAACAGAAAAGGCAAAAGGAAATTGCTAAATTGTTTGGGAAGCGCAATGGGAGACAGCTACTAGGTTGGTGAAATAAAGAGAAGAGGTTGGAACTATTAAAACTTAGAAAATTGGGTGGGGGCCCATGAAGCTGAAATTGAGAGACTCAGAGCTTGGGGCCTGCTCAGTTGGTGCCAGTGTCTCTGAGTTTGGAACAGGAGCCCTTTAGGCTGGGAGCCACATCTCTGAGAAGGAGGTACCTGCTGACTAGTGCCATTGTCTCTAAAGTGGAACAACCTGAGGATGGTGTTTACCAGTACAGGAAAAACAGCCAGCTGAGTTAAGCTGCTACTATGGAGGAAAAAGAATTATGCTCCTAGGGTTAAGAAATGATGTTAGAGCACAGTTCAAAGGCACAGAAAGCAGACAGAAAACACATGCAGAAAGTCAGTTCATTATCCTCCAGCCTTGCAGTGTCCTTCTAGAGCACCCGTGGTGGTGCCTAACAGGAAGCCAGCTGCAAAGCACAAATGTGATTTGGGGAGTTCCTGTTCCAGCATCATTAAGCAGAGTATAGAAGCGTGCACTTGCAGCTACAGTATAATGGCTTAGTAACTGCTGCACTGTGCTTCCTGGCCAGTCGGCATCCATAATGACCCAACTACATGTATACATCTTCTATATTTCCACCCAACAAGATTCTGTATTTCCACGAAAAAGAGCTCTATATTTCCACCCAAAAAGATTCAATTCCTATATATAAATGAAGACACATTTTCCTTCTCGCTCACAATCATTGAAACAACTACCCACCTCTGGACTGTGTCAAACTCAGCCATTGCCTTGCCTGAATAGTCTCTTGTTGTGGTTTAGTGTTGCTAGGTCATGTCTCTTTTGCTACCCCATGGACTGTAGCCCCCCAGGCTTCTCTGTCCATGGGATTTCCCAGGCAAGAGTACTGAGGTGGGTTGTCATTTCCTTCTCCAGAGGATCTTCCTGACCCAGGGATTGAACCCACATCTCTTGCATTGGCAGGCAGATTCTTTACCACTGAACTACCAGGGAAGCCAGAATATTCTTCTACTGAAGACTAAATTGTAAAGCTAATCTCCAGCAAAACTTGTGTAAAATAATAAGTGGGAGAAGGAGAGAGAATAAAATCACCTGTCTGTAACTGTATACATACACAAACACAATTCACAATAAGCAAGGAAGGGAATCTACAAAGCTGCCATAGTCTTTGTTTCTACAACTGGTCATAAGGCCATAATTGATATTTATTATTTCTCTCTTCCTTTCTAGTTTTCATTTGTCCTCAGGTGGGACCTCAGCTGATAAGGATTCTTTGGGAGTGTAATCTAAACTTTTAATACTGAAGCATCTGACTGTTCAGCGGTCCTGACTTTATATTACAGCTGTAGTTTTCCATTGTATTTCGTTATTGTACATGGAAGCATTAAGAGGCTCCTCAGAGAACCCCCTTGGTTTCAACATGTAGTCCTCCCAGTCCCCAGTGTATGGCAGCAACTCAATTTTTCCTCAGTAACCTGGCTCAGTCATTTCAGTAGTATAAATTGCACAGCCAGTAGTACAAAAAGCCCCAAAGGGTCAGATGTCAGTTTCAGCTTCTAATTCAATGGAGCCAGTGTTGTAAGTCTTGGCAAAAATATTCTGCCCTTTGGCACCAAAACCTCTACATCGACAGAACTGAAAATTGCAAGAATGGAGACAAAAACCTCTGTAAGTGGTCATTAAGTGTAATATTGAGGGGATCCAGTTACTTCTCCTCCTTGATCCCTGAAGACATTATTTTGGTTACTGAAGCAGGGTGGGTAGCACCTGGTTGTGGATTCAAAGAGCATTTTCATCTTGTAAGCTAGAACCCCATCCTTCACCTGGCATTTTGAGTCCAGGAGGCTACTCTACTCTTCTATTCAGCTGACTGCTTCTGGGTGATGGGCTGTATGATGAGTGGAGAATTGCCTGCTGCACCTCTTTGGCTGTGAAATGAGTACTTTGACCAGAGTGATGCTGTGTGGTAGCCGATTCATCCCCTGGAGTGTGGAGCTTTATTGAGGACTCAGTGTTGGTCTTAGGCTTCCCCGAAAGCTCAGTGGGTAAAGAATCTGACTGCAATGCAGGAGACACAGGTTTGATCCCTAGATTAGGAAGATCCCCTGGAAGAGGGCATGGAAACCCACTCCAGTATTCTAGCCTGGGAAATCCCATGGGCAGAGGAGCCTGGTGGGCTACAGTCCATGGGGTCACAAAGAGTCAGACATGACTTAGAGACTAAACAATGACAACATAATTGCTTTACAATGTAGTGTTAGTTTCTGCTTTACAACAGTATGAATCAGCTATATGTATACATATATTCCCTCCCTCTTGAGTCTCCCTCTCATCCCCCCATCCTACCCCTCTAAGTCATCACAGAGCACCAAGCTGAGCTCCCTGTACTATACAGCAGCTTCCCATTAGCTATCTATTTGACACACGGTAGTATATATGTGTTGATGCTACTCTCAATTCTTACCACCGTTTTCTTCTCCCTCTGAGTCCACAAGTTCATTCTTTATGTCTGCACCTCTATTCCTGCCCTGCAAATATGTTCATTAGTACCATTTTGTAGATTACATATGTGTTAATATGCAATATTTGCATTTCTCCTTCTGACTTACTTCATTCTGTATGATAGACTCTCAGTTCATCTACCTCATTACAACTGATCCAATTTCATTCCTTTTTCTGGCTGAATAATATTTGTGTGGCAAACAGATGGGAAAACAGTAGAAACAGTGACAGACTTTATTTTCTTGGGCTCTAAAATCACTGTGGACAGTGACTGCAGCCATGAAATTAAAAGACACTTGCTCCTTGGGAGAAAAGCTATGACAAACCTAGACAGCATATTAAAAAGCATGAACATTATTTTGCTGACAAAGGTCGTATAGTCAAAGCTGTGGTTTTTCCAGTAGTCATGTATGGATGTGAGAGATGGACCATAAAGAAAGCTGAGTCCCAAAGAATTTGTGCTTTTGAACTATGGTGTTGGAGAAGGCTCTTGAGAGTCCCTTGAACTGCAAGGAGATTAAATCAGTCAATCCTAAAGGAAATCAATCCTGAATATTCATTGGAAGGACTGATGCTGAAGCTGAAGCTCCAGTACTTTGGCCACCTGATGCAAAGAGCTGACTCATTAGTAAAGACCCTGATGCTGGGAAAGATTGAAAGCAGGAGGAAAAGGGAATGACAGAGGATGAGATGGTTGGATGGCATCACTGACTCAATGGATGTGAGTTTGAGCAAACTCTGGGAAATGGTGAAGGACGGGGAAGCCCAGTGTGCTACAATCCATACATACCGTCACAACATACAATTTGACTCATAGGAATCTCACATAGGTCCCTGAATTTTCCCGAGGTTTTACCTATTCTCTGGTTCACACCCCTGTTTTTTGTTAAATCGTTGCTGGTAGTGCTCAGCTCTGAGGTCCCATCAGATATGAGGTATTGCTTTGGTTTACAATCCTGGTAAAGACAGGAATTTCCAGGGCCTTTCACATGACCTGGGCTTAGACAGTAAATAATCCGTCTACAATGCAGGAGGCCCAGGTTCGTTTCCTGGGTTGGGACGATCCCCTGGAGAAGGGCATGGCAACCCACTCCAGTATTCTTGGCTGAAGAGTCCCATGGGCAGACGAACCAGGCAGGCTATACAGTCCATGGGGCTGTATAGTCAGACTCTGAGCAACTAACACTTTTCACTTGACCTATTTTTACCATGACAGTCCTCAATGGGCAGAGATTCAATGAGACTACTGTAGAGTATATAGCAGAGTTATTTCACATGAGTTAGGAAAGAGCTGGGTTATGTATCTACCCACTCAGTCATTGGTTGAGGGCTGTTCTCACATACAGGCAGAGCTGACTTTGGAGGCCAGAGAAAATGAACAGGGCACCTGCAGTGTATGCTACAAAGTTATTTTGTTTGTTTGTTTGAAATTATTTAATTGATTTACTTTCTAAAAAAGTTAGTTGAATTATAATGTTGTGTTTGTTTCAGGTGTATAGCAAAGTGATTTAGTTACACATATACACACACACATATATATGTAAACAATATAGAAATATATACTCATACACATATATATTCTTTTTCAGATGTTTTTCCCTTATAGTTCCCAGTGTTATACACTAAGTCCTTGTTGGTTATCTGTTTTATATATAGCAGTGTTGCAAGAAAGTTATTTGAATGGAAGTTTCTGAGTTCTGCTTTGAATGTGTTGAGAAGATAATGACGTTCAGTAGACTGTTGAATTAGTGACTCTGAAATTCAGCAAAGAAGATCTAGCCCCTCCTCTGTACCCCTATGGCCCTGTGCTCACCTCTGTCACAGTATTTACTATGTTTCATTTGAGTGACCTATTTATGTACTTGCCTTTTGACCAACCTGTAAAGGTCTGTGTCTTTTTTTTCTCTTTTCTTCATTGTTCATTGTGGTTGGCACAGAGTAGTTGTTCATCAAGTGTTTATTGGGCCAAAGTAAATGTTTTTCTCCTTATCAATGTTTTTGTGTTTGTTTTTTTTTTTAAGCTATCAGGTATGGTGAGAGCTGACATCTAACTCAGAGAGCAACCCCTATATTTTCTATACTGGCCCCATGCCTAACATCCCAAATAAGCTCTCTGTGGGCAGGAGGGAAAACCTTCTTTCTCCTCATATTGGACAAGTCAGAATTTATAATTAATTTATAGTGTGCATCATGTATGCTCAGTCACTCAGTCATATCCTACTCTTTGCCACCCCACGGTCTGTAGCCTGCTAGGCTCTTCTGTCCATGGAATTCTCCAGGCAAGAATGCTGGAGAGGGTTGCTATTTCCTACTCCTGGGTATCTTCCAAACCCAGAGCTTGAGCCCTTGTCTCCGGAGTCTCCTGCATTGGCCGGAGGACTGTTTACCACTGAGCCACCTGGGAAGCCCATAATGTGCATGCTAATATTGTATTTCCTCTATTAGGATATGGTCTAATGTAAATGCCTTTATTTGATTCTCTTGCACCCCTAAGGAATGCTAAGTCAATTATTGAAACCACATACAATTCCTAAAACTTACAAATTGGCTGATAGCATTTGTAGAGAATTTATATTGTTTCCTGAGAACAATAACAAAAAAGCAATTATCAGCAGCATATGAATCTGGCTGATTTTTTTCAAGTAAGGAATGATCACCAAGAACCCACGAATGAAAGGAAATACGTTTGGTCTGAAATACAATGCGTGTATATAGTTTAGAGTCATTGGAACCCAGTGATCGAGTTCCCTCGGTCGCATTAACAAATAAACAGGTGTTTGATTCCTAGTACTTGTGCAAGTGGTTGGGATAAGATCAGCAGTCGCTATGATTCAGTGGCTTCTGGGAACACACACTGCTACTGTATACCGAGGGAGGAAGAACATGATAACTACTTGGTGTACATTTCTCTTGTTCTATGTGTCACATGCTACAGCACACCAAAAACTTCATACTTTTCAGTTGTGTTTTGCTTTAGGTTTTTGTTTTGTTTTGCTTAATGGAGCCATTAAACAAAGGGCTAGCATCATTTGGAGCCAGAATTGTCCATACAGCTGTCTGGTTTCCCTGGCATGTTCCTCCTCTGCATTGGGATCATAAATAAATATCTTGGAAATGTCTGACCTCTAGGGCAGTGAGTAAAGTGAATTAAGCCTGTGAGAAGCAGCACATGGCTCTTTTCCATGGTGACCCACTTTGTTCATCTTTGTTCAGAAAAACATGGCAAAAAAGGCAACTGGGTGGACAGGCAAAGCCATGTGGTTGTAGAAATGAGTGGTAAGGAAAGATGGTGTACAGATTTGCAAGGACAGGCAACATGAAAACAAAAGCAAAGAGAAAGAAATAGGTCATAATTGAAGTATCCTTTTATGAAATAAACAAGCAATATTAATTCTTATCCAAACATTCTATGAGTGTAATATTTGTCACATTACACTGACGCTGATTCTTGGGCTTTGTGACAATATTCTTGGCATGTGAAATTTGTTTACACAGTTCATGTCCAGGTTGGTTCACCCAGCTGCCTAAAAAAACAAAGGTTAGTTTTCAGATTGGCCAGTTAGCTCTATAGAGAGAAATGATCTCTTTCTCTGGAGTAGCTTGTGAGCTATCAAATTCAGGTCTCTTTAAAAAAAAATTCAGGTCTATCCCAAGCATAGGTCTTTGATCTTATGGCTAGTTATAATCATTGGGAGAACAACTTAAAGCAATTTTCCTCCTGAAATGGGTAACAAAATCAGTAACAATAGGAAATAATACTTAGCCTTACTGAGCCCTTTACCACATACACTGTGCTTAAACTATTGTCTCACTTAATTCTCACCAAACTGCCATTTTCAGGTGAGGAAACAGGCTTTAAAAAAGTTAAGTAGCTTGCCATATAAGTCATTCAGATATTAAACAATAAAGCTGGAATTTGAACCCCTCCACAAAAATAATAATTTATATTTGTTTAGCATTTTATGGTTCGTTGTTGTTGTTCAGTCGTATCTGACTCTTTGCAACCCCATGGACTGCAGCATGCCAGGCTTTCCTGTTCTTCACTATCTCCTGGAGTTTGCTCAAATTCATGTCCATTGAGTTGGTGATGCCATCCAACTGTCTCATCCTCTGTCCATTTTATGGTTTACTAATGGCTAGTGGAGGTGATGGAATTCCAGCTGAGCTATTTCAAATCCTAAAAGATGATGCTTTTAAAGTGCTGCACTCAATGTGCCAGCAAATTTGGAAAACTCAGCAGTGGCTACAGGACTGGAAAAGGTCAGTTTTCATTCCAATCTCAAAAAAAGGTAATGCCAAAGAATGTTCAAAGTACCACACAATTGCACTCATTTCACATGCTAACAAAGTAATGCTCAAAATCCTTCAATGTAGGCTTCAATAGTATGTGAACGAAGAGCTTCCAGATGTACAAGCTGGATTTATAAAAGGCAGAGTAATGAGAGATTAAATTGCCAACATCCATTGGATCATAGAAAAACCAAGAGAATTTCAGAAAAAAATCTACTTCTGTCTCATTGACTACACTAAAGCTTTTGACTGTGTAGATCACAACAAACTGGAAAATTCTTAAAGAGATAGGAACACCACACCACCTTACCTGCCTCCTGAGAAATCTATATGCAGGTCAAGAAGCAACAGTTAGAACCGGACATGGAACAATGGACTGGCTCCAAATTGGGAAAGAAGTACGTCAAGGCTGTATATTGTCACTGTGCTTATTTAACTTATATGCTTATTTAACTTATGTACATCATGTGACATGCCGGGCTGGATGATGCACAAGCTGGAATCAAGATTTCCAGGAAAAATATCAATAACCTCAGATATGCAGATGACACCACCCTTATGGCAGAAAGTGAAGAGGAACTGAAGAGCCTCTTGATGATGGTGAAAGAGGAGAGTGAAAAAGCTGGCTTAAAACTCAACATTCAAAAAGCAAAGATCATAGCATTTGGTCCCATCACTTCATGGCAAATGGATGGGGAAAGAATGGAAACAGTGACAGACTGGTTTTCTTGGGCTTCGTAATCACTGTGGATGGTGACTATGGCCATGAAATTAAAAGACACTTGCTCCTTGGGAGAAAAGTAATAACAAACCTAGATAGCATTTTAAGAAGCAGAGACATTACTTTGCCTACAAAGGTCCTCATAGTCAAAGCTATGGTTTTTCCAGTAGTCATGTATGGATGTGAGAGCTGGACAATAAAAAGGCTGAGCACCAAAGAATTGATGCTTTCAAACTATGGTGCTGGAGAAGACTCTTGAGAGGCCCTTGGACAGCAAGGAAATCAAACCAGTCAAAGCTAAAGGAAATCAACCTTGAATATTCATTGAAAGGACTGATGCTGAAGCTGCCAATACTTTGACCACCTCATGAGAATAGTCAACTTATTGGAAAAGACCCTGATGCTGGGAAAGATTGAAGGCAGGAGGAGAAGGGGATGACAGAGGATGAGATGGTTGGATGGCATCACCGACTCAATGGACATGAGTGAGCAACTCTGGGAGATGGTGAAGGACAGGGAATCCTGGCATGCTGCAGTCCATGGGGTTGCAAAGAGTCAGACACGACTGAGTGACTGAATAATGATGACGAAAGGCAATTTATGGGCTTCTCAGGTGGCTCAGTGGTAAAGAATCTGCCTGCCACAGGGAGGCCTGGCATGCTGCAGTCCATGGGGTTGCAAAGAGTTGGACTGAGCCACTGAACAACAACAACAATACAGGAAATGCAAGTTCGATCCCTGGGTTGGATAGATCCCTTGGACTAGAAAATGGCAACCCACTCCAGTACCTTGCCTGGGAAATCCCATGGACAAAGTAGCCTGGCTCAGAGTCAGACACAACTTGGTGACTAAACAACAAAAACAACATTCACTATCTCAGTTCTGTGAGATAGTTAGGTGTTATTATCCTATTTTACAAATGTGGGAGTGGAGACTTTGAGAAGTCACTCAGTGAGTACGTATCAGGAACACTATTCAAAGCTGAGTCTGCTGATTTCACATTGCAAGGTCTTTCCACTCTTGGACAGCTGAGGTCAGGCATATGTATATTTATAGTGAAGTTAAAGTCTGTACAGTACAAAATGCAATGTGGATTTTATAATTATCCAGATTATTCAGGCCCTATAGGGTGCAGACACTTCATTTTTGCTTAATGAAATTAAAAACATGAAGTGTTACCTATGAAAATAAACATATATAATACATATATATAAACCTCCGATCCAATAGAATACCTCAGGTGTGAAATGGGAAAGCTTATACTCTCTACTGCTTATTTTATTGTGTGTCCTAACTGATGGAATGCAACTTCTATGCAATTGAGTTTTCTGAAAAGAATTGTTTTTCTAATAATTCTTAATATTATTACATAATAAATGTTTGTCTTACCCTTTTTAATGTATTATCATGTAGCAGCTGTTTATACTTTAGATAAAAATTATGTACTTGAACTGTAAGAAATGACTTCTTGGGACTTCCCTGGTGGTCCAGTGGTTAAAACTCCACACTTCCAGGTTTAATTTCTCCTTGGGGAACTAAGATCCCACATGCCTCTTGGTACAGCCAAAAAAAAAAAAATCTTATTTCATTCCTTTTCTAGAACTATGATTTAAATTTTTATATTTTGATTTTGAAATATGTTGAAATTATACTAGTACACAATTTTTACCCTTAAAACCTCAGTTTATCTTGAAATTGATTGCCTTGACAAATGAATAAAAGTATCTATGTGTGTGTGTATATATATATATATACACATATATATAAAAGCAAAACTGGTCTGAGATTTCTCTGGTGGTTCTGTGGTAGGACTCTGTGCTTCTGCTGCCATGGCCAGGGTTCAATCCCTGGTAGGGGATCTAAGATCCTGCAAGCTGCATGGCATGGCCAAAGCTAAACAAAACTGGTTTAAAAATAAAAGCTCAACATTTGAAAAAAAATTTTCTGGGGATGGTAGGAAGATGAAAATCTGTTATAGATAGGGAAGAAGTAAATTTAGAGTTTAAAGTAACTTACCAAATCCTTATTTCTGTTGGATAGGTGTGTATTTAAGCTCACTTTAAAGTGTGTCTTTTTTATTGGTTTTCTACACAAATTGACAGTTAAGAACCTCTAATCAGTGGTTCCAAATGATAAGCTTCTGAAATGGATTACTGTGTTCAAATGACAGTGTTTTAAAACCCATTTTATTCCCAGATGCAAATATCAAAGGTGGTACACACACTCATACACACATGCACCAGCACACGCCTACTCACAGTGCTTGTAAGTGTGTGTGTGTGCAAGGTAGAAACATTTCAGAATTCTTTCTTTTTAGAAGAGATACTATTTCCTTGCTCCCATGTTTTGTGTTACTAAACAAGCATTTCTGTTTTTATGTGTTTCTCTGTGTGCATATGTCTGAATATATGTTTATATATATGTATGCTACTGCTGCTGACAAATGCTCAGTCATGTCTGACTCTGCAATTGCATGGACTGTAGCCCGCCAGGCTCCTTTGTCCATGGAATTTTTCCAAGCAAGAATATCGGAGTGGGTTGTCATTTCCTACTCCTTACATATGTATATATTAATCTAAAAATAAAAGCAAAGCTTTCTCCTATACATGAAAATAGCAATTGTATGTTTAAGTATAGTTGTCTTTAACTTGATAAAATGTATTCTCCAGAATCAAGAAACCAGAGAATTTTTACTGAGCATCTTTTCTGTACTTGGCTTTATGTAAAGAGGAGGATACAAAGGTATAAGTCACTCTGACCCTTGTTTTTAAGTTTTATGAAAATAATTAACACATGTTGGTGAAACTGTGTTACAGCAGAAACTCACAAAGAACTGCTGGAAACTAATGCTACTCAGCTCCGTCCAGTTGAAGATGCACATATCTTGGGACCCAGAACTTTCATCTCTGGCTATCTTTTATGGACAAACTCTTAGATGTGTGCATAAGGAGATGGAAGGGAAATACGAATTGCAGCAATTTTTATAAAAGTGATATACTGGAAACTTTTCTAAAGTCCATTCACAATAGGAACAGATAAATAGAGTGTATAAAGGTATAAAAGGATGGAATATTTTATAGCAAGAACAATTTCTATGGCTATAGGCAAACATGGATGAAGGTCAAAAACATAACGTGCAGTGGGAGACGGTGGCAAAAGCTCACAGCACCTTTATTCTCAGGCAGGTTCCCACTCAGGTCCTCTCCCAAGCTAACAAACGACATTAACAACCTTAATGTTAAGGGGGAAAAGGAGTCACAGAAAAGTATTTTCCATGTGACTCCACTTATATAAAGTTCAAACACTAAACAATATATTATTGGGGGATCCATGTAAAGTAATCTATTTTTATTTATTTCTTTTTTGGCTGCACCCTGAAGCTTGTGGGATCAGTTCCCTGACCAGAGATCAAACCTGCACCCTCTGCATTGGAAGGGGAAGTTTTAACTTCTGAACCACCAGGGATTTCCCAGTAATCTATTTTTAAAAGTAAGGGAATGATTAACTGAAAATATTCCTAGGGCTACTTTTAGGGAGAGAGAGTGGGGATGTGGTCCGAGCAAGGTATCCAGAGGGTTCAAGGTACAGATTTTATTCAATTATTTAGTTTGGATGGTGGATAAACAATCCCTTGTTTCATCAATGGCCTTTAAAGTAAGCACACACTATACATATAAACTCTCTTGTATATTTCATGATATAATTAAAATATCTATCAGAAAAGAGACCAGAAGATATTACATCACCATAATAATGTTAGTTGTATTAGATTGTTTGGTTATATGTAATTGTTTCCCTTTTCCATATTTTCTGTAATATGTTTTAATTGCTTCATAATTTAAATATATTAAATCTAATAAAATATATTAAATAATCCACTTATAGGGAAATGGAAATATTCCAACTTAGCCAAAGTAAGTCACAAAATATAACATGAAGTGCTTTTAGTTAGGATAATGAATTTCACAAATATCTGAGAAATGCCCATGTTAAAAGTACATTCTGAAGATGCAAGTTCTAGCAACATGTAGTCTTGAGTGGCTCAGATGCTGCTAATCTGTTCTCAGAGCAGAATTCCTTTTAAAAAATGAATATAACATTCTGAGTTGAAGGGAGAAGACACAGTCACACAGTAGAAACAATTTTTCTAGAAGCAGCCAAGAATCTCCTCCTCTGGACAGACTTATCTAATCTCCCTCCCCCGACTGAGATAACTATTCTCTCCCTATCTTGTTGCTATGCTTTCTGCACACTTATATGGTTGCACAGATCACACTATAATGTTATTTGCCAATCGGGCTGTCCCCTCCTAGGGCTCTGAGCACCCTGTGGGCAGCTTCCAGCTATAGTCACTTTGCATCTCCAATTTCCACCACTGTGCCTCAACAGAGTAGGTGCCTAGATAATGTTTATGAAAATAAACAAAAGAAGCAACAAAACGTTTGAAAAGCAGCATGGTCTGCCTTTATAAAACACATGGCTATGGAAATCTGAATATTTAGGAGGCTAATCTTTGTGCAGAAAGAGTCAACACATTTCCAAAATGTTTAAATAGAAGCTCTAGAGATAATATTATTATGTCCATCATAAAAACTTACAAACATTGCACAACACTATAAACAGAAGTAAATTGGTAACTTCTGGGTATTGTGTTTGTTCCACCCCTCCCCATCTCCACCCTCCTGTCCAACACAGGCTGTAAAGCTCAAGCCTGTTATTTTTAGCAGGGAGTGATCACAGGGGCTTGACTTCCATCTAGAAGGATGGTTTTCAGGTGAGAACATAAGAGAAGAACCAGCTGTGATAGGGCAAAATATTTGCTGGTTATAATCTTCAATGATAAAAAGACAAAAAAAAAAAAAAAAGCTTCCATGTCATAAGATGGAAAACAGCTCAAACAACTGCGAAATAGCCCCTAGCAGGACCCATAGGAACACAATAGCAATTTCCCTCTGGTGCCTAGACATTTGCAAACTACTCACATGACATACTCATGTGACGTTCAAAAGTCTTTAGACATCTTCCTGGAATATCTAAAGGAAGGCAGAAAAGAAAACTTCTTTTTAGTCTTCTCCTACCAGCTTTCTTGAGATTTGAGTGGTAAAACCATGCTGAAACACTTGGCCTGCTTTGTTAGGAATATGTTAATTCAAAACTCCAGGGCAAGAGCAGTTAATCCTGGTAAGTCTGGTCTCTATCTGGATAGGTAGATTTGCTTGGTAGAGAGAAACCAAATTTCTCAAAAATATATTCACTTGCTATAAAAGAAAAAAAGAGAAAACACACACACAAAAGCATGCAGGTGTATAGTTCATTGATTAAATATCCTAATAAAACATCCAAATCCAGGACTACCCTGGTGGTCAAGGATTAAGAATCTGCCTTGCAATGCAGGGGACACTAGTTTGATGCCTGGTTTGGGAAGATCTCATCTGCCAGGGGCAACAAAGCCCACGTGCCACAACTACTAAACCTCTGCTCTGGAGCCAATGAGGCATCTACTGAGTCCAGGCACTGCCACCTCCTGAAGCCCACGCACCCTGGAGTCCATGTTCCACAAGAGAACCCATGCACCACAGCTAGAGAGCAACCCCACTCACCACAACTAGAGAAAGCCTGTGCACATGACAGTCAAAATAAATAAAAAATCCAAATCCAAATTGCCTTGGTTTAATGTAAACTACTGACACAACCATTTTGGGTAAATTTAATAGAAAGTATAGACAAATGGATCAAGCTTATGTCCAATTTGCAGTTTTATTCTCCTTCTTCCTGCATACCAGAATCACTATGTAAAGTAATGGTTAAGAATGTGGGTCCTAGAGTCAGACTGTCTGCTATTGACTATTGACTCCACTGCTGTCTGACTGTGGGGACGAGCTACTTCAACTCTCTGGATTTCCATGTCTGCATCTCTGTGTGTTGTGGGCATTACAATTACGTCATTTTGTGTAAATCACTCAGTACAGTGCTAGATAGCTAATTATTACCAAGTGTAGATTTATTGAGAAGCTAGTGACATGTAGTTTTGGGCTCCTCATTGCCCATACTCTTTCTGAGATCTCAGGAGGGGCCATAGCAGAGTGTTCACATATGCATTTTTTTGAGTTTTCCAAAAGTAAGACATTTTAACTGCAGTCAAGACTGATGCTTCTCTCCATGTCAAATTTCCCTGTACCATTTTCCCTTGTGTTTGGAAGTGCTTGGGGTCCACCAGTATTTTGGGAATTTGGCTAAAGGGAAGTTGAGTTTGGGACATACTACTTTACTTGAAATTTAGAAACACATTTTGGAATATTCCAATAAAACAACTGAGAAATTACAAACCTCTAATTTGAATGTAAAAGAAAGATGCTTCTTTTGACATCTGTATTTTTATTTAAGATCTAAGATAAAATTCTGATTAAAAAATTGAGATATGAAATAAAAGTGATAGAAATGCATGATAAAACAACAGAATGTACTTGCACATCAAGATACTAATTTTTTTTTCCAGATCATTCTAAATGTGGTCCTTCCCTAAAAAGAAGAGGGCACTTTCTAATAAAAGTAATAGATGATCTCTTGGATTGGTTGATAGTCTCATTACTGAAGGGGAAGGAATCATAATATTTTGAAGAATACTGAAATCTCTTGTTGATTTGATATACTGATGTTGACAAAGATAACATAAAGCTCAAAATATGCTTCTTCAATAAGGAAACATATCAGCTAATCATGAGTGTGGCCAGCCTTCACTGATGACCTGAACTTTTACAGCTTAAACATCAAAAAATTTTGATAAAAATTTTCTCAGATGTCAATTCTAAAATATCATATGATATCAATTCAGTTCAGTTCAGTTCAGTGGCTGAGTTGTGTCCAACTCTTTGCAACCCCATGTTCTGCAGCATGCCAGGTTTCCCTGTCCAACACCAACTTCTGGAGCATGCTCAAACTCATGTCCATCGAGTCAGTGTTGTCACCCAACCATCTCATCCTTTGTTGTCCCCTTCTCCTCCTGCCTTCAATCTTTGCCAGCATCAGGGTCTTTTCCAGTGAGTCAGTTCTTTGCATCAGGTGGCCAAAGTATTGATATCATCTTTCAGTGTCTTATCAGTATGAAAAGGCAAAAAGATATGACACTGAAAGATGATATCAATAATTAGCTGTAAACCTGAAAGAAATATGTTAATATAGCAATGATTGAAAAAAATGGATCCATCATGCTAGGGAAGACTAAAATTTGTTTTCTCCATAGAAAAGTATATTACAATATTCTTATGAAGATGTGATCAGAAAATTTGCAGCCAAAAATATTGACCAAAAGTTTTATAGCCATAGGACAGGAAATTTATTAATACAAATTATCATGGAATTTCCTCAATCTTTGATGTTTGTGAGTGTGGAAGATTTTACTTTTCATTGACTATCTCCACAGTATCTCCCATCTCAGAAGCTCTTCTCACCATGTAATCAACATGCCTCTCATTAAGATGCGGAGTCTATATTCTTTCCCCCTGAAACTTGAACATGAGCAGACTTGTAGCTGTGACTGAAAGAATGTTGATTAAGGCAAAATAATGCCCCCTGCCCAAGATGTCCATGTCCTCTTCCCCAGAACCTGTAAACCTGTCATGTTACATGGCAAGGTGGGAGGTAGATGGAATTTGGTGTGTGTGTGTTAATTGCTCAGTCATGTCCAACTAGACTGTGGCCCTCCAGGCTCCTCTGTCCATGGAATTCTCCAGGCAAGAATACTAGAGTGGGTTGCCATTCCCTTCTCGAGGGGATCTTTCTGACCCAGGGACTGAACCCAGGTCTCCTGAGTTACAGGCAGATTCTTTACCATCTGAGCCACCAGGGAAGCCCAAGATGGAATTGCCTGACTTTGAGATGGAGAGAGTATCCTAGTTTATCCAAGTGAGCCCAATGTAATTAAAAGATCTTTATAAGTGTAAAAGGAAGGCAGGGAAGTCAGAATTGAGAAAGATCTGAAGAGACTACAATGTGGGCTTTGAAGATGAAGGATGGAGCCATAAGCCAAGGAATGCAGTGGCCTCTAGAAGCTGGAAAAGGCAGGGAAATGTATTTTCCATGGAGCCTCTAATAGGAATACAGCCCTGTCCATGCCTTGATTTTAGCTCAGTGAAACCAGTTTCAAACTTCTGAGCTCTGGAGCTATAAAATAGTAAATATGTTGTCTTAAGCTGCTATATCTGTGGTAGCTTGTCACAGTAGCAATAAAAAACTAGTGTAGAAACTATGTAACTGCCAGGTCTGGTTCCTAAAAGGAGATACAGTGTTCACCTGGTTTTCTCTGAGCTCTGTCACCGTGGCATGAGGAAGTAGAAAGGCTATGTGGAGAAGCCATGTAAGTAGGAGTTTTAGCCACCAGCCTTAGCTGAGGTCACAGCCCACAGTCAGTATCAACTGGAGACACATAAGGAGTGAGCCACAAGGAGACTCTAGCCCCAGCCACCATCTGAACGTAACTTCATGAAAGACCCTGAACAAGGACTGCGAGCTGAGCTCAGCCAACGCCAGAACTATGGCAGGTGATAATACATCTATTGTTGTTGGTTAAGCCATTAAGTGTTGCATGATTCATCACACAACAGCAGATAGCTGGAACACGAGTCTATGTCAGCTTTTGAAAATGTAGTTTTTCTGGATTTGTCTCATTTAAAGTAAATATTCACTTTCATATCTAATTTGCATTTCTAAATTCTTCTCTTTTTCCTACAGAGACCCCCTCTGCATTGTAAAGTTTCAATCCTCCTCCCCGCTCATCACCAAAAAAAAAAAAAAAAAAATCTAGTTCCATTCCTGCATGCAGCCATAATTTCTTGTTCAGAATTCTGTTGAAAAAACATAATAATACATGCAATTAAACAGACCTGAGAATCTTGAAATAAAGCAATCTTTCTTTTTAGAAGTTAAATAAAAACCTTCATTTTGAAGACACTTAAAAAAAATTTTAACAAAAGCAAAATTTAAGCTTATGTTACTTGTTCATATCACTTTAAATGTCAACTGCTTCTTCATTTGGGATCAACATAAGGGATAATTACTTTCACAGAAAATAAAGATTTCCTTTAGAAATAAGATGATATTTTCAACAGATGTCTCTGAAATGATTCTTTTCTGTGTCAACTTCCCATAGCTCTGTGATGTCAAGAAAAGACAGGAAGTATCTGATTTAGGTTATAGTTCTTGGGACAAATCATAAAAGAGGAATGTGTTATGTAAATAATAATGTACAATGTCCCAGAGTGCAGCCTGGGCTACTTCAAATATATTTGCTTTGGGACAGACCCACCATTTTGAGATAATCAGCTCTGATTTCAGGAATTGCTGTGTTCTCAGTTGCACCTGCTCTGACCTAGTCTTTCCACAACTTGTCAGGGCTACCCCATTTATCCCAGTTGACTTTCAACATAACAGAAGGTGCTCTGGATACTAAAGACAAGAGTCAGCCATACAGGCAAGTGAGCTTTGAGTTCTCTGGTTTCAGAGATAATTCGTACCACTCACTTGCAAGCTAGCAGGGCTGGCAGGGGCTAACCTGGAAAAAGCCTTGTCATTCACAGGGTTTCTACAGTATTGATGGTGGTAGTGGTTTAGTGATTTAGTTGCTAAGTTGTGTCCAACTCTTGTGATCCCATTGAAGGTAGCCTGCCAGGCTCCTCTGTCCATGGGATTTTCCAAGCAAGAATACTGGAGCGCTTTGCCATTTCCTTCTCCAGGGGATCTTCCCAACCCAGGGATCAAACCAGGGTCTCCTGCACTGCAGGCAGATTCTTAACCAACAGAGACACTGGGGAAGCCCCTACAGTGTCGATAAATCCCCCAGTTCCAAAGCTGAGCACATCAACGTGAGTATGTGCTAAGTTGCTTCTGTCGTGTCTGACTCTTTGCGACACTATGGACTATGGCCCCCCAGGCTCCTCTGTCAACGGTATTCTTCAGGCAAGAATACTTGAGTGGGTTGCCATGCCCTCCTCCAGGAGCTCTTCATGACCCAGGGATTGAACCCACATCTCTTATGTCTCCTGCGTTGGCAGGCAGGTTTTTTACCACCAGTGCCACCTGGGAAGGCCGAGCACATCAACGTGTGAATAAATATCCCTAAGCCTTACAGATAGCATATTCAAAAGCAGAGACATTACTTTGCCAACAAAGGTCCGTCTAGTCAAGGCTATGGTTTTTCCTGTGGTCATGTATGGATGTCAGAGTTGGACTGTGAAGAAGGCTGAGTGCTGAAGAATTGATGGTTTTGAACTGTGGTGTTGGAGAAGACTCTTGAGAGTTCCTTGGACTTCAAGGAGATCCAACCAGTCCATTCCGAAGGAGATCAGCCCTGGAATTTCTTTGGAAGGAATGATGCTAAAGCTGAAACTCCAGCACTTTGGCCACCTCATGTGAAGAGTTGACTCATTGGAAAAGACTCTGATGCTGGGAGGGATTGGGGGCAGGAGGAGAAGGGGACGACAGAGGATGAGATGGCTGAATGGCATCACTGACTCGATGGACGTGAGTCTGGGTGAACTCTGGGAGTTGGTGGACAGGGAGGCCTGGCGGGCTGCATTTCATGGGGTCACAAAGAGTCGGACACGACTGAGCGACTGAACTGAACTGAACTGAACCCTTACAGAGATAAGCAGACACTCCCTCGGAAAGATGCAACATACTTCTATTTTTAAAACACAACTGCAACAAAACACTATGGGATAAATAGAACATTGGATTTGCTAATTTCAGATTTGAAGTCTTGTCCATGAGAAAGTCAGAAAGCAGAATATATGAGCCCTTCACTGATTTAGTCTCTGATTACTTGGAAAAGAAAAGAACTGTCTGCCTGTACATTGTCTCATTCTTTCCAATTCAGATTCAAAAATGAAATCTTGGTTAAAAGATCTAAATTACTTCAAGATGGCACCCCGAGTTAGGTTAGGCTTTTCCAATGCTTCTGTCTCTGACAAGCATTCCTGTTTCCTTTATAGGTTCTGCTAGCAAGGTTAATCTAAGCATTGGAAATTTGGAACTGCAAACCACCCTCAAGGACAGAAAACAGCCTAGGCAGGGAGTTAGACATAGTGAGTGGAGGGGAAGGGGAAATGGGGTCTTTTGTCAGCATTCCCATCCTGATCCTGAATTTCTTTCCCTCGTAGGGCTGCTTTCTACCTGATTCCTTTGATGAGGTTAGGGATGATCACTTTGCTTTCTTCCTGAAGTCACAGCATTGGCAAAGTCCCATGTATGATGGTAATCCCCCTTTTGACACTCTGGACAAAGCAAATTATTGAAAGCGTTCGAGGTACTATCTCCAGTGAATAGGAAAGTTGGGTCTCAAATCAGGCATTCCAATCACCTTCTAGAGCATCTGCCCTACACCTTAGATACACCAGGGCATATTCTGGGACTGTGTTTTATTTATCTGTTTTTCTATCTCTCCCTAGTAACATGTCTGGCATCTAGTGTTGTAGTCATTCAACATCTGTTATAAAAGTAGGATGTATTATCTAAAACTTCTCATTTCTGAGAAGAAAGATGCTATCTAGATAGATCTGTGGGAATTTTGATGTCTTACAAAGCTCAGGGAAGTCACGTTTAAGGCATTTGGGGAAGCCAGGGCAGCAGCTGCTTGGGGATGTTCTATTTTCTTTTCAAGGTGGAAACTTAAATGTGGGTAGGTTTGAAGGACACTCCTCACCAGTCAAGGTTTTGCTGAAGGGAGGCATTGTTTCTACGTGGGTGTTGCTGCTGTTTACTTCCTGCTCTGTGCCCATCTTCTCTTTTTACAGTTTCAGATGTCACTGAGGACGGCTGATTCCCTGTCAGGCCTTCATGGGGCATAGAGTATCACCCAACCCAACTGCACCCCCATCACTATGCTGTAGATCACGTGTCTATAATGAGACACATCCCCTCAATCCCCTTCTTGAGGACTGCTGGATTTCTGATTCCCTATTTTGCATTCACACACAATGTAGAAAAGTTGCCCTTAAGAAAGCTTAGGAAAGACTGAAAGGCAGCTGATAGATAAAGGTTGATTAGCCTAGAGGAGAATGTCTTTAATACCTAAGATCTAAAGCTGCAGGGCTTCCCTGGTGGCTCAGAGGTTAAAGCGTCTGCCTGCAATGCGGGAGACCTGGGTTTGATCCCTGGGTCGGGAAGATCCCCTAGAGAAGGAAATGGCAACCCACTCCAGTATTCTTGTCTGGAGAATCCCATGGACGGAGGAGCCTGGTGGGATACAGTCCATGGGGTCACAAAGAGTCGGACACGACTGAGTGAGCGACTTACCTTAAAGCTGCAGTAAAGTAAGTCAATGTGGTAAGGACAAATAGAGCCTGGAGAAAGGCTGTCATTAAGAAAATTAAAAAAAATTCACAAACATCTAGAAAAATCAGCAGAGTAAAAAGAGAAGACTTGTATCATTTTCTATTCCAGAAGATAATCATTGTTAAAAAGAGGTCTGTTTTTTCTTTCCCCCCAAATATTGTATATTAACATATATATATGGAATCTAGAAAGACGGTACTGGTGAACCCATTTGCAGGGCAGCAGTGGAGATGCAGACATACAGAACAGACTTGTGGGCACTTGTGGGGCAGGGGGTGCGGAGGAGAGGGGGGCACCAATGGAGTGAGCAACATGGAAACATAAACACTACGATATGTAAAATAGATAGCCAGTGGGAATTTGTTGTATGACTCAGGGAACTCCAACTGGCACTCTGTGACAACCTAGAGGGGTGGGATGGGGTGGGAGGTGGGAGGGAGGTTCAAGAAAGAGGAGGGCCTATGTATACCTATGACTGATTCATATTGACATATGGCAGAAGCCAACAAAATATTGTAAAGCAATTATCCTTCAATTAAAAATAAATTTTTTAAAAGGTTTTTTTTTAAGGAAGATTAATACTGGACTAATTATTTTTTAATGATTGCTTTCCTTTATCTTAAAAAGATAAGTGGACTAAAATGGACAAGAGGCTCCATATCGGACAACTGGATCAGTCTTTTCCATACTGAACAGGGCCTCTAAAGAGCAGGAAATTCAACACCATTTACAAAGCTTTCTGGAGAGAATCGCTTATCATTCAAGAAGCTGCCTGTTAGAAGACACATAAAACCACAATTATAAATAGTATACATTGTCTATACTGTTTCTATACATTTTGTAGACCTTTGTAACAGTGATGTAGGCAAAGGTCAATATCTCCATCTCTTCCTTTTTGTCTTATATCTTCTCTATTATTTAAAAAGTCTTCTACCACATAGAAGATTCACATTTCCTGCTTCATATCACTTACTCTATATTTTATGTTCCTCTTCTATCTTTGCCCTTCTACTTGAAGAAAAGTCCACAATCTCCATCATGTTCAAGGAGAGCATACTCTCCTTTTTCATGGTGCATGTTTTCCATTCGGCTCTTTTATGTCTCTCTGAACTGTTTGCTGAGTCTCCTTGTACACTGTAAAACAAGCTATCATGTATATATATGTAATTCTAATCTTAGTTCTATTTTCCATGTTAGTTACATGCATTCTTTTATGTTTTTCAGCATAGATTTCCAGCAAGTTTATATCAGACAAAAGTTGTTTTCAGTCTTATAGATCAAACACACATTGAATAAAATTATGGAAACTGCTAATCACAAGCAGTCTCTTAATGTAATTGTATTAATTTTCCAAAACCGTGAACAAAGTCACAACTCTGAAATAGCAGGATTAGTTCTTGGAGCTGGCCTCCCCGCAGCTGCTCTGTGCTGCTATGTCTAGCCCTGGTTTATATGCAAAGGGATCTATTTCTAAAATTCCTTAGCTGCTCTGGAAAAAAGAGCAAGCTGTTGTGAAATCTGTCACATGCCTTCCCATATTTTACAAATAACCAAACAATTCACAGAAAACATACAGAAGGGCAGAAAAATAACTTCCTAGGGGCCAATTGATTATTATTTAGAGTAGAACAAGAGAATGTGCTATTTACTGATTTGCCTGTTGAGCAGATGGCCAGGGAGCAAGCAAGAGAAGGTAAAGAAAGTAACTATAAATGTTGGAGGGGAGCATCTTAACATCTCTCAGAGATATTCCGTGTGAAAGTTTCTCCGGCCTAAGGCATTCTTTGCTTTGCTTTTTGCCCCGCCTTAAGAGAAGTGTCTCGTCTTAGTAACAAGTCTAATTATAATGGACAATAAATGATAATTTACAGGTGACCAAGGACCAAGAAGCCTCTCCAAGTCTTCATTAAAACAACAGTACAACCTCAGGAGGTGTGCTATTATTAAGACAATTGCCTGCCACCATCAGTGTGCACAGGTAACTTTTTAAGTCCTTTCACTGAATATTTATTTTTATTACAGGAAAATTTCAAGGTACACACAAATATAAAGACTAGAATAACAAACCCTCTTGTATGCATCACCCTGTTTCAACAACTCTTTTTGCCAATCGTGTTTTACAAATCTTTTTTTTTTCCTTTTGGTAGGAAAACTTTAAATCAAAGATGATAGCATTTTACTAGTAAATACTGAAAATTTTTACAATAATTTGACTGATGCAAAATGGACCTGAAGGACAAAACAAAGAAGGAACGGAGAAAAATCCTCCCGTGGTGGAAGAGGTTGTCACAAAGGCTAGCTGTTTCAGCTCTACGGGGAGGTGAGAGCCCAACGTGAGATTCTCCGCGGACCGGTGCAGGCAAGGGGCTTGAGGGAAATGCGGGAAGGAATGCGCAGACCCGAGGGTAGGTCAGTAATTCCTCTCAAGTGGTCCACTCAGGCATGCGCAATCCAGACCTCAGAGTTACTAAGGCCCCCAAGGCAGAGAGAGGCGCAAGATACGGTAACAACCAATCAGAGGGCCCAAGGGCTAATCAGTTAGCCAATCGAGACTCGGGATTGAATGGGAGCTGCAGCATTCTGCTCGCCCCACCAGTATCCAATCAGGGAACTGGCTACTTTGGGCGGACTTTTCAAAACAGCGAAAACAAAACAAATCGGGGACCTTTAAAAGGTGCGATGCGGCCACAACCTATCTCCTTCCGCCCCTCGCTCCTAACACTCCCTCTCTTTCTTTTTTGGGATCAATCGACGAATAAAGTCGGTGCCCAGATTCCATCTTGCGCCCTGGAACCGAGAGGGAGGATTGGTTCGGTAAAGCCATAGCGAGTCGAGGAAGCCACAAAGCTGACTGGAGACAGACGCTTAGGGGCGGGACTCTTTTTCCAAGTCTGCTGCGACAGCGGCGGATCCCTCCGCGGGGAGTCACATGCCCCACCCCCTTGGGGGCGTCGGAAACTCAAAACAAAAACAAGGGGTTTGCTTCGGCATCCGCAGCGGTGGCGGTGGCGGCGGTGGAGCCCGCAGTCGGCCTGGGCTAAAGGGGCCGGTGCAGCGCCCCAGCAGGAGGGTGGGCGCGCGGGCAGCAGGATGAAGCCGGGGCTGTGAGGCCACAAGCGCCGGTGGCAGGGGGTGGGAAGGGTCGGATGCCGGTCTGGGGGGACCGCTGAGGCGGCAGGTCTCTGACCTCGGAGACTGGTCCGGACGCCCCCGCCGCACCCAGTCCCCTCCGACCGTGACACCGCGGGCCGGTGGAGGCGCGGCTCCAGCACGGTGAGTGGGCCCAACCGGGATTGCAGAGTTTCTTTGTTCTTGGTCGGAGCTGCGGGGACTGATGTCAGAGTGGCCACCCCTCAGCCTGGGGAGCAGTTCCCGTCCTGCCCCTCAGCCCTGGGGCAGTGGGCACCCGGGGGCGGAGAGATGCTGATGGGATGCGTGCAGTGTCAAGGAAGCTGGAGGCAGTTCTTTGGTGCGGGCCCCCCCCCCCCCT
>NW_011494664.1:161830-188438 GCF_000754665.1 Bison bison bison | reverse complement strand
GGGCTCGTTGGGGTGGATTTTGGATTGACAGCTCCTCGTCTCCGCACAGTTGCGGAATCGGGCATGGATGGACAGGTGTTGTCTGGGCACGGGACGGGCTGGATTTTCTGCCCTCCCCCGGACCCCGATCGTCTGAGCCGCGCAGCCAGCGCTTTCTGGAACCGAGGTCTCCGGCACTCCGGTTTTGTTCCGAGGAGGCGCAGTCGATGCTCATGGGGAAGGTTTAGGGGCTGGACTCCTGCGAGAGGGGCTTCTGGAGCCGGGCTCCGCGGGAGGGGCGGGGCTTGGGAGTCTCCTCCCTCCGGTTCTTTGTTCAGTCGCGAGACTTTCTTTCCCCATCCCCCCGCATTGTGCAAAGCCCCTACCCCAGGGATCCGCTGCTCTCGGAACCCCGGGTGCGGTCCACTGGGCAGAAGCCCCTGGCCCCACGACTTCAGGTGGGGCGGGCCGTTCGGACACCGCAGCCCCGGGTACAGTTTCCTGCTTGTGAAACGGCCGGGAGGCCAGGGCTGGCCGGCCTGACCCTGCGCTGGCGGCGGACGTGCCCACGGCCCCTCCCCCTTGCACACCTCCCTGGCCGCGGGGGAGGATTCCGCCGGGTTCGGCTGGACGTGACTGGTCCCCTCACCCGCTTCTCGCCGGGGTGTGCTGGTGCGCCCCTAGCTGGAGGTATTAACCCCTGTTCTTTTGTGCTCTCCCTCGCTTACCCCGGCCACCCCCAGGATACACTGAACTGTGTGTGTGTGGTGTCTTTGCTGCAGATGAAGGATTTGGGAGCAGAGTACTTGGCCGGTCGCGAAGGTGTCCAGCTCTTCGGATTGTTGAACCTCTACCTAGAGCAGGAACAGAGATTCCAACCTCGAGAAAAAGGGCTGAGCTTGATCGAGGCTACCCCGGAGGTAAGTTCCCAGGAAAGATATCTTGCGGCAGCCGCTAACGGGGCTTGGGGAGGTGACTTTAAAAATACATGTGAGTGTGTATATATATACACACACAGACACCTATTTATTTTTTTATTTTAGTTGAGTCTGGATTAAAGGCTGCAAAGTTTCTTAAGACCAAAATCGATCTTCCTAGAATATTACGATAAATCTTAATACCGGGTCATTGGTTTTGTTTCTTAGCAAGAACGAGAGCGATACTAACTCTAGGGAAGTGTGTCTTCAGAAGTGACACCCCGAGTCTCCGGCTTCTGAGTGGGAGAGTCCCTGGAAATTGAGCAGGTCATTTGTGGAAATACCCTCTGCCTATGCAATGCTTCTGTATTGTAGACTCCTAAGTGGTTTTTCTTTTTTTAATAAAAGGAAACAAGGAACCTTCTATGTGTCCATTACAAGGGAATTGGATTCTGTTTGATGTAACCCTCTGGAAGTGTGGCTTCCAGAAGTATATTGAGTTGCTAAATGTCTGATGATGTATATATGTTTTTTGTGTGATTTGCCCAATTATGTGATGTATATTTTTAAAAATTGGTGATGTATACACATTTTCTGTCTGAAAAACTGCAGCACTTTGATTCAGTGATGGCACTCTGCCCCCCATATTCTTGAAGATTAAGTGAAACAATTACCTTCTTTGAATCTGTGTGTATTACCCATTTTAGTTCTAAGACGGGCATAAACTTTGGCTCTTGGTTTTTATTGCAGACGGATAACACTTTGTGTCCAAGATTGAGAAATGCCAAAGTCGAAGATTTGAGGAGTTTGACCAACTTTTTTGGATCTTGCACTGAAACTTTTGTCTTGGCTGTCAATATTCTAGACAGATTCTTGGCTCTTATGAAGGTATTTAATCATTTTTGTAAACACAACTTCATTGTTTAATACCTGGTGCCCAGCACAATACCTAGCATAAAGGATTCTGTAACTATTTGGTAAATGAATGTATTTGTTATTATATATAAGCATTTTTAATGATCAGAGTTGTGATCTTTAGTTCAGATTAAGAGACTACAAAAGTCAGTGTATTGTTGTATCTTAGGTTTTGATGTATCTCCTACATAACTTTTCTTTGAAGATGTGACACAATGAAAACTACTTTTTTTTGGGTGTTTTGTATCTACACAGCTCTCAAAATAAGATTTTCATATTTTCATTTCCCAGTATGTTTCTGTTAAGCCTAGGTATTTTTAAACACCTGAAACATGCCAAATAGCAGTATAGCAGTATGTTAAAGGTGACCTAGTGCCTTCCCTATGAGAAACCTTTTCAAAGCAGGGAGCCACAGTCTTATTAACAGTTACCAGCGACTCATAAGATTTCACTTATTTGTGGAGTCTAAAATATGACACAGATGAACCTGTCTATGAAACAGAAACAGAACGAAGGACAAAGAGAATAGACTGGGGGGTGCCAGAGGGGCGGGGGAGGCTTGGATTGGGAGTTTGGAATTCGCGGGTGCAAAGTGGTGTCTACAAAATGGATGAATGACGAGGCCCTGCTGTGTAGCACAGGGAACTCTATATCCTGTGATGAACCAGAATGGGAAATAATATGAAAAAGAATGTATGTTCGTATATATGTGTGTATACTGACGGAGTTACTTTGCTGAATAGCAGTAATATATATATAACATTGTAATTCAACTATACTTCACTTAAAAATAAATTTAAAAAAACATCGATCAGTAACTGTTAGAAAAATGTTATTCTTCTGCCAGTAGAATTCTTGTCAGCTGCTGGGTCAATTTTCAGGGCACTGAAAAGAAAAGGGCAGCCATCTGTCCATGGCAGCTTTTACATCTGCTCCACTCTGCACATCTGATGCAGTAGCTCTCTTGGGGGCAAATTTGCATTGAGGCATAGGATGATTCTTAAATAGATAAGAAGATAAAAAGATGACTATGTTACTTTTATATTCAAAGAAGTATATTTTCTTGGTGTTAGGCTTAATTTATTTTGGGGGAGATTGTACTATTATGAGTTTTGTAAGTTAGAAATACAGTGTATTTAGAAACCTAGCTTTTGAATTTGCATTAATTTTTTTTTTAAGCCGTGTTTAAATTAAATGCTCAAAATGTTTTTTCTGTTTTTTAAAGGGAGGTTAAGACAGCTTAAAATGTAAAAACAGTTAAGTTTAATTTTATGTAAGGGTAAATACAAGGAAGCAGTTTGATCATGTTCTGTCTTAAGAGTAGGGGCTCATTACGGTATTTTAAGTGTCCGCTTTGCGAAGTTAAAGTGACAACTGTTGGAAGAAACCTTTTGTTCCTTGTTTTTCAGGTGAAACCTAAGCATTTGTCTTGCATTGGAGTCTGTTGTTTTTTGCTGGCTGCTAGAATAGTTGAAGAAGAATGCAATATTCCATCTACTCATGACGTGATCCGGATTAGCCAATGTAAATGTACTGCTTCTGACATAAAGCGGATGGAAAAAATAATTTCAGAAAAATTGCACTATGAATTCGAAGCTACTACTGCCTTAAACTTTTTGCACTTATACCATACTATCGTACTTTGTCATACTTCAGAAAGGTCAGTGGGATTAAAAATGAAAATTTTGTACTTTAGCTTTGCTGTAAGTAAAGAATTAGAATGCCAGTGAATATTTTTATACCTTCCAGTTTAATAAACATTTTATTCTTTCTTTTTCATTGTATAGGAAAGAAATACTGAGCCTTGATAAATTAGAAGCTCAGCTGAAAGCTTGCTGCTGCCGACTTACCTTTTCAAAAGCAAAAGTAAGTCAATTTCTTACTTATATATATCTCAGTTTCTATTTTGAATTAAAAAATATTTATTTTTCTTTTTTTTCTTGTAGCCATCCATACTAGCTTTGTGCCTTCTCAATTTGGAAGTAGAAACTTTGAAATCCATTGAATTGTTGGAAATTCTCCTGCTTGTTAAAAAACATTCCAAGGTAAATTAAGTATCTTCAGAACTTGTTCTTTATAGCAGCTTTCTTCCTGGTGTTTTATTTTTTCTGTGGTGACTTAATCATTATTAACACTTTATGGGGCTCTTAACTTTTATTCATTTTTTCTTTGTATCTTAAGTGTTGATGTTCTTCTCCAAATGCAGCTTCAACTCAGACAGTGTTAAGCTGGAGCGGAATCTGATCACTTAGCCTAGCCGCTTTCTGTATTCAGACATCCCTTCCCTCGTCTTCTTGCCAGTTGGTAGTACAGTGGTCTGTATTGTCCTGCACACGTTGTTCTAGAATGCATACTAAGAAGTTAACTCAGTAAATACACCAACAGCATCCCAGTACATCTGTAGGACTGAGACATTGTCCCATAGTAGCATTACCAAAATAACATCAACTGCGTTTTTGCTTTTGAACTGCTTTGTCGGGCCAGCCTAATAAGTTTTTTCAATCAGAAAGAGGTGTAAACCAAACAATCACAGTCCTTTTTCTTCAACTGGTGGTCTGGTTGGAGAAATATGGAACTGAACACAAGGCAGGGTCTGTGTCTCTAAACAGAGGATGTACTTGAAAGTTTGGTTAGCAGAGAAGTAAGCTAGACCATGAGAGGCATGACGACTGGGAGCCTGGCTGTACCAAAAAGAATCTTAGACACTGAAAGTTTGGGAATCAGTTCAGGGTAGGTTTGTAGATAGAATGTCTAGGTGCTAATCACAAGCAGGAATAAGGGCATCTAACTCTAGTTTTTAGAGGCCAAGCATGGAAATAAGGAGTCATGGACGACCAAGATGTGGGCCTAACGGTGTAGCGAATACTGGCATCATTGAGGGAAATTTCAAAGAAGTTAATGTCAAAGGAGTATGATTTTAGGTACTTGGAGAAGGAAATGGCAATCCACTCCAGGACTATTGCTTGGAAAATCCCATGGACAAAGGAGCCTGGTAGGCTACAGTCCATGGAGTCGCAAAGAGTCAGACACGACTGAGTGACTTCACTTTCTTTCATACCTGCCCGATAGGTAGGTGTCTAGCAGATTCTTGCCAGTCTAAATTATAGTTGGAGATTGAGATTAGGAATTTCTCATGAGGAATATTAGTTGAAACCTCAGAGTCCCTTGCTTAGGGGTCAGTTAAAACTCTTCGTTTTCAGTATTGGCAGTTTCCCTGTTAGGATCCAAGTGAAGGAATGTGAAGTACACAAGTACAAGCATTCAGGTGGGAAAGAGGTTTTCAAGAAGGAAGTGGTCAAGAGTATTGAATTTTGGTGAGAGGCCCAGTGTAATGAGAATTTAAGGAGCTTAGTTGGGATGTAGGAGGTGACGTCGGGAGAAAGATAGAAGCCACGTTGCAAGGGGATTAAGATGTGGCTGGATTCGGTGGAAATGGAAGCCAAGATGACACAAAATCCTCATCCGTTTGTGGTCAGGTACATGCAGCGTGAAGCATTTTAACAGCTGACTTCCAGCTGCTATTTTAGTGACGAATTTATTAATTTGGATCTAAACCTTTTATAGTATTATTATTTGGAAACAATCTTCAGTGAAAATTGATTCCTTGAAATAAATTGGGGCACTCCCCAGTGGTGGAGGAACTGTGCCTGTCTGGGGAAATTCCTCTTCTCTTGTATTTCCAACTTCTCCTTTCACATATATCTGGTATTTTAATGTAAATGCATATTTTAGCAGTCCAATTAAAGCTATGTTACAGAAACCTAAATTCTGTTAAATTCCTTTGCATTGTGACTATCAAAGAATATACTTGATAATTGGTGTATTAACAGACCTGTTGTTTATAAGCAGTGTGTTTTCTTAAAATAGGCCGAATCCTCTGGAAGTATTTATACCTGTGGTGCTCCTCGCATGAAGCAGTGGTTACCAAATTTTGACTGCATATAAGAATCATCTGGGGAGCTTTAAAAAAATCTTGGCTGACACCCCCCCGCATACCAATTAAGTAAAAGTATCATGGGGTGGGAGCCAGGCACAGTATTTTTTAAGAATCATGGAGTAAGTCCAAGGTATAGCAAGGTTTGGGAACCACTGTCATAACCTCTTCAGTTAAATTTTTTTTTTTTTTTCAGGTGAATGACTCCGAGTTTGTTTACTGGAGGGAGTTAGTTTCTAAATGCCTAGCCGAATATTCTTCTCCTGAATGTTGCAAACCAGATCTTAAGAAGCTGGTTTGGATCGTTTCAAGGCGCACAGCCCAGAACCTCCACAACAGCTATTACAGTGTTCCTGAGCTGCCAACAATACCAGAGGGGGGGTGTTTTGATGAAAGTGAAAGGTAAGCAGGTTCCTTGACTAATTAGACTTCCCCAGACTAAGACTGATTTTTGTATATCACAGCCCGCACCTCTATGGCATCATTTCTTTGGTTGAGAAAATTAACCAGAAATAGTTTTTATAGGTAGTAGTTGGGAAGTGTACACCATCCTACCCCCTCACCCCAACTTTATGAAAAAACAACAGAAACCAGCATCCTATACATCCTTACCTCCCTAGGGCTTGTAACTGAAAGCACGTACCTTTTGGCCATCGTCAGCTACCACCCTCTCCCCTCACCCCCGGCACCCACCCATCTGTTCTCTGCATCTGTGAGTTCTGTTTTTTGTTTTTAGATTCTACATATAGGTGACATCATACTGTATTTGTTGTTCTCTGACTTATTTCATTCCTCCCTTATTAAAAACTGATTGTTTCCCATCTCCGTTGCTCTTTGAAATTCAGTTTAGTTAGAAAACAAGCAAATAGCATTCTGGGCTTTTAACATTAGTATGAATTCCTAAAATGGTACTGTGGGAAGAGGCTGTGGGTTAAATGACTGGAAACTAAAGGGAACTGCCATCACTGATGCAGCCGAGTTCTGAGGATATTTTTAGTTTTGTCAGATGCCTTTGTCTTGTTCAGAATTTATTTTTGTTAGTAAAGTGAACTTAATTTTATTAAATTTGACCATTTCATGCTGTAGGGAGAAAAGACCAGAAGTACCATTTTAATAGCTTCTTGGTCTCTTGGTTTGATATTTGAGAAGATCAGTTATGAGATTATTGATGCGAGAAAGACATGTGATGGGACTTTGTCATTAGTCTGTATTTATTGGATTTAAGGGCTTCCCTGGTGGCTCAAATGGTAGAGAATGTGCCTGCAGTAGAGGAGACCTGGGTTTGATCCCCTGGGTTGGGAAGATCCCCTGAAGAAGGGAATGGCTACCCCCTCCAGTATTCTTGCCTGGAGAATTCCATGGACAGAGGAGCCTGGCAGGCTACAATCCATGGGGTCGCAAAGAGTCAGACACAACTGAGCAGCTTAATACTTTCACTTCACTTTTCATTGGATTTAAAATGCTTAAAATACTTTCGAATTCTAGTTAGTATTACTTGGTAAAAGAATATTAGTTTAGCAAGAGGTAATGAGTTTAAACCCCTTAAGCGAATCTGTATTTTCTAAGGAGATTACAATAGACTTCCCTTTAGGAAGGCCTTCTAAGTTAAATTTCGTCTCTGTAGTGCTTAAATTTTGAATGTAAAAATCCTGAGACTAGAACTACTTGTTCAGCAGTTTAATTTTG
Source organism: Bison bison bison (assembly GCF_000754665.1). NCBI lineage: Eukaryota > Metazoa > Chordata > Mammalia > Artiodactyla > Bovidae > Bison > Bison bison. The sequence goes on along the minus strand of NW_011494664.1, from coordinate 181,007 downwards.
CCTGTGCGACATTTGAGTGTGTTTTAAATAACGGGGTTCTCTTCTTTGTTTTTCCTTTCAGCGAGGACTCTTGTGAAGACATGAGTTGTGGAGAAGAGAGCCTCAGCAGCTCCCCTCACAGGGATCAAGAGTGCACGTTCTTCTTCAGCTTCAAAGTGGCACAGACACTGTGCTTTCCGTCTTAGAAATCTCATTGTCCTGGGCCCGAGTTTTAAGTGTGTGTACAGGTTTCAAAGCAATAAATGGAGTAGGTAGCTTCCTGGTCCACCCCCATCCAGGCAGGAATTGCATCGACTCTGGAATACCTACCTTCTGTCAATTATTCAGATCAGATATGGCCTATTTTCATATTTAATCCTAAGCCATCAAATGGGTTCGTGCCTCTTAAATAATAACAATACTTTAGACATTGGCACTTTATTTTTCTCATTGATCTTTAGCTACTTGGGGGAGGAGGGAAGGTGCTGATACCTTCAATTTACTACTTTTCAAGATGATTTTTAAAAGATGAGTAGTGTAGCGTCCACTTTTTATAAAGCTTTCAGGTGTCTTTATGGAAACAGATTGGGAGTGTGGAAGTGCTGCCTTAGCAGGCACGATGGCTGATCCTTTAACGGTTTCTCTTAGGTCTCTCCCTCCCCCCCATTCTCAGAGCAGAGAATATACTCTTAATTGTCAAACACCTTTTCGGTTGTTTTTGTCTTTTAAATGATCAATGTACTCTCTGATGCAGACTTTAGAAATTTAGTAGGAGTTAGAATATTGACATTTCTGTGATTTTAGTGTGTAGTATCTTCATTTCTTTGAGGTTTCTGCCAAAGCAGAAGTAAGCAGCAGACTAGAGTAGTTGGATAGTTGCATTCCCAATGCTTAAGTATTGTCAGACTGTAGTATTATTTTAATGTTTTTAAAGCACTCCACAATCTGCTCGTTTTGCATGTACTTGTATGAAAGCAGTGCAGCAGGTTGAACAGAACTAGGTAACTATGGAATGGGTAAATGTTGATCTCGTAGCACATTTTATCTCATTTTCTTCTCTTAGAGAAGTCTGCATGATTATGTTTTATTTCCTTTGTAATTCACATTTCAAAAATAATGGTATTGTGTATGGGTGCCAAGAATATGAACTGTAAAAAAGAAACTTAAGTGTTTGTAGTATTATAGTTTTAAGCATATTTGTGTGGTGGTACAGCCATAAGAAAAGGGATTTATAAACTCTGTACACATGAGATTTTGTACAGAGAACTTTTTTAAAGTTTATAAACTGTATATGAAAGTGTAAATCTTTAAAAATGTACATAAAATACTGTATTTTTTTACCATGTGTGTGATAGTCTAGTCATTGCATGTAAATATAATTTATTGTGTATCCTGTATTATAACTCATATAGTGATGACTGACTTTTTTACTGGTAAATCAACATCCATTGGATGTCTTTTGAAGTGAATCTTTTTGAAGTAATAGATTACAACTCAAAATAAAAATATTAACAAATGCTACTCCGTGTTTGCAGTCACATTTTAATTTTTAACTGTGGTGAAAAAGTGCGTGCTGTATTTCAGTGAGGAGGCTTGAGGTAAGCCTGGAGTGCCTACGGGAAGAGCCCTCTCCCTTGGTTACTACAAGTCCCTCAGGTAGTGTTTCCTCACCGCAGTTTGGCCCTGAGCCTTGGAGATACTGCTTCTGTCATTGGAGAGTTGACCTCTCTGGGGTGAACTCATATTAAATGAAAGAGTGACATATTAGCCTGAATGCCTGTTAGTTTCTAGTGAAGCCAACAGATACCAAGGAGACCAGAACGCTCAGGTTGGCAGGTGTGTACAGTCTTCTGCAGCCAAGCCAGATTGTCTTCAGAAGGTCACTTGGTGAACATGCACACCAGGGGTGTCAACTCTGGACCTAGGCAGCTTCTGGCTCTTCTGATCTCTTTTCCAAGCTTTAGGCTTGATAAGCAAGTAGTAGGTTTTTGTTTTTGTTTTTTTGCATGGGGTCTTCAGCTGGTTTGGTATGTAGGCTTTTGTTTTCTTTAGTTAGAAAATGAGATGTACTGAATATGGTTGTCTTGTAATACTTCTTCTCCCCTGGAGACAGGGAAATGGTTTCCTACCCTCCTGGTGGAGAATCTCTGTAACCCTCAACCTCTTGCCAAGTAATTTTGGCAAGTAGTAGACAATATATTCTACTTTAAGATTTTTTTTAAAGTCTTCATTGAGTTACAATGCTGCTTCTGTAAAATGTTTTGGTTTTTTGACCCCTTGTTTCCTCTTGCCTCCTGCATGGAGGCCACCATTTATTTATACTGTGTATCTACTGTTGCCACTATTCTTCCTCTAGCTTGGTTCAGACCTGTACTCTTTATCAGCAGGAATACTACCATATCTTATTGATCTGTCAGACTCAAGGCTTTCTTCTGGTTCCCTGGCTGCCTTGATATCCTTTTAAATATGCAAATCTTATGCAAACATGCAAATTTGTCCTGGAAAAACTACCTCTCAATTAGGGTAAAGTCCATGTTGTGACATAGAAGTCTTTTCCTAATCAGAACATCGCATCTCTCTCTGGTCTTTTTTTTTTTTTCCTTGCCATTTCCTAGAGCTACAAAATATGTATTAAAAAGAAGTAACTGGCAGCTGAGTGGGAGATGGAGTGGAGCAGGAAGAGACCACTCAGGAGTCCTGCAGAAATCCAAGAAGTGATGAAGGTGATGGGATGAAGAATCAAAGTGGGACTTGAGAGGCACTGTCCTTTGTAGGCTTTATCAAGTATACTCACAGACAAGGTCAAGAGCGTGATTAAGCCCTTCTTGGTCCACTCAACAAGGTGGCTTCCCATAATAGGAATAAAATTGAAAATCAAGTCTCCTGACCCATTCACAGCAGAGGTGAGGAAAAGGCTGCCATTTTGGTCTCATCCTTGCCCCTTGATTTGGCAAGAGATTTAGCCTTTCAGGTTTCGATTCTATTATTTCCCAGGATGTGGTGCACATACTTCACTGCTTCCGTCAGTGAATGGTGCTGAACTGTGGCTCTCCCTGATCCTGTGGTTGCCACCCATCTGACCCTAGGGAAGCCAGATTGGACAAATAACATGTTTCATTCACCTGTTACACTCAAAAGAGTTAATATTCAGGTTAAGTACAGAGGCATTGGTTCCAGAATATTTATCACAACAATTTTAACCATTTTCTTGGTCTAGGATCTGCCATTTTCCTTCAGTTTCTTTCACTGGGCTTCCCCAGTAAAGAATCTGCCTGCAATGCAAGAGACCCAGATTGAATCCTTGGGTCGGGAAGATCCCCTGGAGGAGGGCATGGCAACCCACTGCAATGTTCTTGCTTGGAGAATCCCATGGACAGAGTAGCTTGGTGGGCTATAGTTCATAGGGTTGCAAAGAGTTGGACATGACGGACTCGACTGACCATGTATATGCATTGCTGCTGCTGCTGCTGCTAAGTCACTTCAGTTGTGTCCGACTCTGTGTGACCCCATAGACGGCAGCCCACCAGGCTCTCCCTTCCCTGGGATTCTCCAGGCAAGAGTATGGGAGTGGGGTGCCATTGCCTTCTCCGATGTACATGCACACTGGATTCTAAATAATATGATGTTCTCCCCTGCCTCCCACTTCCCCTTGCATGCGTGCCAAGTGTCAAGTTAATTTAAGCAACCCACTTATCAGATTATTATATGGCCAAACCATGTGTTTTGCATTTGTCCCTTTTGAACTGAGTTTCTCTAATTATTTGTACCAGAAACAGTCCACAGATTTACTGACTTTGTGATTAGCAAATTGGATGTGGGGTAGATAGCTTCCCAATAGCCAATGAGTCCTCTCATCCCTGTGCAGACATGGTTCTCTTCACATCAATGCTGGAGTCCGTTCCCCTTGAACTTCAGCCAACCTTGTGCCTGGCTTTACCTTTACTAATGTGCAGTAGAAGAAGTTCAATGCATGTGCAAGCCTAGGCTTCAAGAGCTTCCCTTTTATTTTTCTTAGAAGCCAGCCACTGAGCTGCAAAGAAGCAGGTTGGGTTACTGAATGTCAGAGCTCACACAGAGAGAGGCTCTTGGCAATGAGAGGCCATCTTGGAATGTTTCAGCTCAGCAGCTTATGTGAGCATCTTCAGCTAAGTCACAGGAAGTGGAGGAACCACCCAACTGATCCCAGTTAACCCACAGACTCGTTATTTTACGCCACTAGTTTTTGTGGTGGTTTCTCACACAGCAGTAGATAACCGCGACAGGTTGCTTTTTATTTAGAGTCAAACGGTGGTTATCTCTGAGTGGTAAGATTACAGGTGACTTTTTTCCCCCTCTACTTATGCTTATGTGTAGTCATGTATGGATGTGAAAGTTAGACCATGAAGAAAAGTGAGTGCTGAAGAATTGATGCTTTTGAACTGTGATGTTGGAGAAGACTCTTGAGAGTCCCTTGGACTGCAAGGAGATCAAACCAGCCAATCCTAAAGGAAATCAGTCCTGAATATTCACTGGAAGGACTGATGCTGAAGCTGAAACTCCAATACTTTGGCCACCTGATGTGAAGAACCGACTCATTTGAAAAGACCTTGATGCTGGGAAAGATTGAAGGCAGGAAGAGAAAGGGACGACAGTGGATGAGACGGTTGGATGGCATCACTGACTCAATGGACATGAGTTTGAGCAAGCTCCGGGAGTTGGTGATGGACAGGGAAGCCTGGTGTGCTGCAGTCTATGGGGTTGCAAAGAGTCACACACGACTGAGGAACTGAACTGAACTGAACTGATGCTTATGTGTGGTGTCTATTTTTTTCCTTCAAATTTGAGTTATTAGTGTATTGACAGAATAAACAATGAACTCTAAGAAACACACATTGATTATACTCTTTCTTTGATTAAAATCTTTGTTGGTTTCCCATTGCTCTTGAGCATCAAGTGCAGATTCCTTAGCACAGCTTCCAAGACCCTACTTGATTTGGCCTCTTCCCAGCCTCATCTCTTATGGTATCCATATCCACACACATCTCACCTGGTTGTGTCTTAGTTCCTCCCGTTCACTGTGCTTTCACTCCCTCTTGTGACTTCTTGCACATTCCTGCATTTGTCTGGAATACCTTTCCTGTCTTCCTCATCTGGAAAACTCCTACTTATCACCTTAGGAGTGGCTTTGTTCTCTCATTCACCACCAGCTATATGAACGCCTCTTATGTGTCAGGCACCACATTAAGGGCTTGATATTACAAAATCAAACACAACGTGCAAAATCCCTGCCCTCATGTAACTTACTTTCTAGTCCAGAACCAAATAATATACAGCAAATAATATTTTTGAAGGATCTGATGATGTGTTTTCTTCCAAGAAATCTTTCTGGACCTTAACTTCCCTCTCCTTGCCAGTGCAACATATTTCTATAAAACTCGCTATTTTTCTTATCCTAGTGGTTAATACCTTGTTTGTCTGCTTATCTTACCTGTCTGACCTGGAAAGGCAGGGAATGTTTGTCTTTCTTGTCATTGTTGAAGCTCCAGCACCCAGTATAATATTTGGGCCAAATGCCTCCTACTGTTGTTGTTACTGGTAAAAAATAATTTCACTGTTCATTTAATATGTTCTAGGCACCTTACATGAATTATTTAGTCCTTCCCACGATGCTACTAGACAAGAACTGTTTTAGTCCCACTTTTTCATATGAAGAAACTAACAATTAAAGAAGTACTTTGACGCAGATATGGTGAGTAGCAGGGCTGTAATTCAAACCACATCTGTCTGCCAAACCATGTGCTAAACTACTACCTCAGTGTTGATGGTACTCATTAAGCAGTTCTGGAATGAAAGAAATAATAAAAAATAAACGTTCCCATAAAGGAAATCCTACTGATAATACCAGAAAAGTAAACCACAGTATTGTCCTGTTGTTCAGTTTTTAAGTGCTCTCACCCATATGAAGGATAAGTGGCTAAAAACTTAGAATTAAAATGTCTTTAATCACTCTGGAGTTAAAATGTCTTTCATCATACAGGGTAATGTCAAGTTCAAGGCTGTATAGTGGCAGAAAAAAGGAGGTCTCATCAAAATCTGGAAACTTACTTGAACTCAGGTTTGTGGGCCCTTCGCAATCCTTGTACATCAAGTGCCTCTTACACTTAGGTTATACTTTATCATGATCTTGCATTCCAGGGTCCACAGTCATCAGTGTTAAGGGGGTGGAAGTTTGTAACAGCAGAGGACTGTCTTGTTAAAGGTTTGCTTGCCCTTTGCCTATTTTACCATTATCCAACTTAGCAATCACCTGCTACTTACTTTCTACTGTTCTAGGATTTTTTTCCCAATAATTACTTCGTGTGTCTGGTTTATCCTTTTGCCTAAATCCTAAGCTTCTCGTAAACCTTTATATCCTTCACGGTGTCTGGCATAATGCTGGGTAAGGGCGTGTATCAGCGTTTTTCTACATGTACCACACCGAACAGTGTGTCTTTTCCATTCCTGATCACAGCGATTCATAGTTGACCAAGGTGAATCTCCACGCAGGCAAGACTGAAGTCACATTCTCTCCCAGGTTAGGATTTCACATCATTATTAGGGCATGTGGAGGGCTACTTCCACTGCTATCATTGAGTATGCCTCAGTCAAGAGTAACAGTACTGAACAGGAACACAGGCTCCCAGTGGACTGTCAGGGTTTGATCCTTGTTTGACCACTCACTGTCTGAGCTGATTGAGTGTTAGCTAAATTGTTTGCACCTCAGTTTCTCTATCTGGATAAATGGGTTGACGATGGATGGACAGACACAGAAATGTACTGGGTCTCTTGCATTGCAGGCAGTTTGTTTACTATCTGAGTCACCAGAGAAGCCCCTATTAAAGTGTTTGTGCCTGCTTTTTCAGCTGGATAAAGGGGTTGATAATGGATGGACAGACATAAAAATGTACTGCCTTGATTCCCTAGCTGCTGCGAGGGCTTTTGGCACACAGCCTTCAACTGACAGCCCCTTTGAGACTACTGACCCAGACAGCAACCTTACCCAAAGTCATACCCTCCTAGGGGGACCTGCATCTGATGACTGATTGAGGTTGGAGGACCTATTGGGTTGGCCAAAAAGTTTGTTTGGGTTTTTCTGTAGAATGTTACAGGAAAATCCAAATGAACTTTTTGGCTAATCCAATATAAAGATTTGGTTACCTTGGTTCAACATAGGACAACTCAGCTGGATCATTCTGGTCCCAGAGCTGCACATGGGGTAGCTGAGGCTGCTACTGGGCCGCTGGTTTGGTGCTGGTGCTGAGTCACTTCAGTCGTGTCTGACTCTTTGCAACTGTATGGACTGTAGCCCACCAGGCTCCTCTGTCCATGGGATTCTTCAGGCAGGAATACTGGAGTGGGATGTCATGCTCTCTGCCAGGGGATTTTCCCAACTCAGGGATTGAACCTGGGTCCCTGGCACTGCAGACTCTTTACTATTTGAGCCACTGTGTTGCAGCTCAGTTGCTTCCACCCAAGCTTGTTTCTTCCTTCCCTTCTCTGCCATAGGTGTTGATCACAGTGCTGTTTCCTAATGAATATTCTGCACCCTAAACTTTCTCTCAGAGTCTGCTTCCCAGATATCACTGCCTACAATATTGCCTTGTGGGGTTCCTGTGTGGGTTGAATGACATGATGATACATGTTAAAAAATTTGCAACAGTGCCTGATACGTACCTATGTAAACACTGGTTATAAAAATGATCACCCCACTCCTGTCCCTATCCTCTTATTTCCTTGCTAAGACTCAACTGTTTAATCCAACTATTATTGAGCTACTATGATGTGCTAAGTTTTGTTCTAAGCACTGAGGATGCAATAGAGAATCAAACCACAGTCCATACCACTGAGAAGCTCAGCCTCTAAAGGGAGAAGCAGACGTCAGTTACCAGGCAATGTGAGAAACAGTCATTGAAATATGTACAAGGCATGGGGTTAGTATCCTGGCGTCACCTCTGCATGGGTTCTCTAGTCTTCTGGTTGGAATTAAAAGATCATTTGGCATGATTTCATTCCAGGGAGGCCCTGATAATCCATCCTCTTTTCAGTGCCCCTCACATCCCTGTTTTCTTCTAGCTCATTCTGTCATTTCTACCTTTAGAAAGTCTTTCCTTTAGCTCAAGATTTTGAGTGGTTAAAATTCAAGTATCTCCAACAGGGTTTTCCCCTTAATGGGATTCAGAAACTATGGTGTGAGTCAGGATTTAAGCACCTATTTGCTGTGAGTATAGTTTTGGACAAGCCACATGTGATTATTTTGGGGCCCCAGGAAGTAGATGCTGAGATGAAGTCAGAAGTGCAGAGGAAAAGACCTAAATGGACATTTCTCCAAAGAAGACATTCAGATGGCTAACAAACACATGAAAAGATGCTCAGTATCCCTCATTATTAGAGAAATGCAAATAGAAACTACAATAAGATATCACCTCACACCGGTGAGAATGGCCATCATCAAAAAGCCTACAAACAAGAAATGCTGGAGAGGGTGTGGCGAAAAGGGAACCCTCTTGCACTGTTGGTGGGAATGTAAATTGATACAGCCACTACGGAAGACGGTATGGAAGAATCCTTAAAACATTAGGAATAAAACCACGATATGACCCAGCAATCCCACTCCTATGCATATACCTTGAGGAAACCAAAATTGAAAAAGACACGTGTATCCCATTGTTCACTGCAGCACTATTTGCAACAGCTAGAACATGGAAGCAACCTAGATGCCCATCGACAGATGAATGGATAAAGAAGTTGTGGTGCATATACACAATGGAGTATTACTCAGCCATAAAAAGGAACGCATCTGAGTCACTTCTGATGATGTGGATGAACCTAGAACCTATTATACAGAGTGAAGTAAGTCAAAAGAGAAAGATAAATACCGTATTCTAACACATGTGAAGTGAGTCAAAAGAGAAAGATAAATATCGTATTCTAACACATATATACGGAATCTAGAAGGATGGTACTGAAGAACTTATTTACAGGGCAGCAATGGAGAAACAGACATAGAGAATAGACTTATGGACTTATGGGGAGAGGGGAGGAGAGGGTCAGATGTATGGAAAGAATAACATGGAAATTTACATTACTATGTATAAAATAGATAGCCAATGGGAGTTTGCTGTATGGCTCAGGAAACTCAATAGGGGCTCTGTATCAACCTAGAAGGGTGGGATGGGCCGGGAGATGGGAGGGAGGTTCAAAAGGGAAGGGACATATGTATACCTATGGCTGATTCATGTTGAGGTTTGACAGAAAACAACAAAATTCTGTAAAGCAATTATCCTTCAAAAAAAAAAAAAAAAAAGTGCAATAAATACGCTGGGGGATGTGAATGAGAAATGGGGAGGAAGAAGGGTTGGGCAGGGAGAGCCTAGAACTGGCAAATCTGACAAGACTTAGCCAACCTGGGCCTTGGGAACACAGGTTGCCCATTAGAAGAGCTCTGTGTTGGGTGGGAATGGCCAGGTCTAGTACCCTCAGTGCTCAGTCACTGACAGGATTATTCAAGAAGAGTGTGGCTTCAGCTCAAATGCTCAGGGGCTTCCCGAAAGGGCTGCAGGTGGAGGCTGTCCTGGCTATGGAAAGTGTGGTTCTTTCTAGAAGGGAGATCTGTGGGGTGCATCTCCAAGGCCCTCACCCCATAACTTCTCTGAGAACTAGTTTTTTAATCTGCAAAGAGACACTCAGAACTGCAAGAACTCTTGGCAAGAACACTCCGTTCAAATCCCACACTAAGAGACTTGGCCAAAGTTTAGCTGGCTTCTCGCAGCCCGAGGCCACATTCCTGGGACAATCCTGCTGCCTTTTGAGTTCCTCTGGGGAAGATCCCCTGGAGAAGGAAATGGAAACCCTCTCCAGCATTCTTGCCTGGAGAATCCCATGGACGAGGAGCCTGAAGGGCTACAACTCCAAAGGGTCACAAAGAGTTGCACACAACTGAAGCGATGTAGCATCCTTGCATGCTGGAAAGAAAGCTCAGGGCTGTCTACAGAATCTTCTGTTTGTTCTAGCTGACACCCGACCTCCCTTTCCTTCTTTCTTTAAAAAGGTTTAGAATTGTGAATCCTATTTCTGTCGGTTTGAGACGTGTACCTCCCACAGCTCAGGAGGGTCTTTCTAAAGGATCCGAAAGCCATTACACTGACGCATAGCCATCAGGAAGGACTGGGTCTCTGTCTCCCAGTCTCTGTTGGGGTTGGGGGGGGTAGAATCCTAACTTCCATAGTGGCCAGATAAACACATTGCCCAAATCCACAGTCACCAACACTGAATTTTCTCATTGAGCCTCCACTCACTTCCCCTCCCTTCATCTTCTGTCTCCCTTTAAAACTTCCCATCGCCTCTGGCCCAAGTGGAGGGCACCCAGCTCTTTCTCCTTCCAGAGTCTGCTTTCACCACTTTCACTTACGTCCAGCTTTGCTTATCATCGACAATACTACGACTTGACTTTCCTACCTCCCAGGGCTGTGAGAACTGAAGTAGTTAATGGAGAAAAAAAAAAAAGCATTTGTAAACTGCGAAGCTCTTTACAAGTGCAAGTTGCCAGTTTGAAGGCATTGAATGTATTTTCCTGAAAGGTTTTGAAAAATACATCAAAATATCTTTTCTGTTTGTATATCTCCTCCCTAAAAATGTAAACCACATGTAGATGTAAACGATATAGAGAAAGTGGATAATGCCTACAATGCTACACCTCGGAGATACTGCTGTCAACTTAATGGCATTTATAATTTCATTCTTTTTAGGCAAGGATAAATACATAACCTTTTTTTTTTTTTCCATAGGTGGGCTCCTACTCTATATACTCTTCTACAACCCACTTTACTCACTTAACAATATATTGAGGCATATACCAGTGTCAGTTAATAAGGATCTACTTATTTCTAATGACTATGGAGTGTTTCATTTTATGCTCGTGTGGTAATTTGCTTAAAGTCCTCTTCTAGTGAATAATTACATTGTTTCCAAGTTTTCAGTGGTTTTAAAAAATATTTATTTGTTTGGCTGCATCTGATCTTACTTGTGGCATGCAGGATCTTTCATTTTGGTATGCGAACTCTTAATTGGGGCTTGTGGGAGCTAGTTCACTGACTAGGGATCAAACCAGGGCCCCCTGCATTGGGAGCATGGACTCTTAGCCACTGGACCACCAGGAAAGTCCCGTGTTTATTATTTTTAATTAAAGCAGCAATAAACTTTCTTGAACATACATTTCTGCTTACCCATCTAGTCATTTCTTTGGGATACCTTTCTAGAAGTGAAATTCCTGGGTCTATTCCAAAGGAATACATATTTAAAATTTATATGTTGTTGACCTGCTCTCCTGAAAAGTTATGTGGGTTTCCACTTCCACTCATAATGCTCACTAGTGACAGTTTCTTTACTTTCGCGCTGGAGGATTTTGATGAGGGTGGGAGTAGGATTGACTTAGAAAAAGTGAATGGATGGATCATTAGATTCCTGAAGAACCCAGAGAAAGGTGTCACTAAAATGGATAGCAGGGGCAGAGACACCAGCTGGGCTCAGAAAGGAGCCTGCTGCCTGCCTTCCACTGGCTCCCAAGTCCCAGCTTGCCCTCCACTGGGCATCAAGCTTGCTAAGCCACCAGAACACTGAAGGTCTTTCCATAGCATGTGGCAGGCAAGCAGCTGCAGCTGCTCCCCCTGAGCCTGGGCAGGCAAAAACCTCCCTTGCGCAGTGCTGGAGAAAGCCCTGCCTGCAGCTACACTCGCCTGGCCCGAGCTCTCATCCCATCTTGTACATTAAAGAGGAGCAAGGTTGACGTGTCCCACAAAGGAAAGGCGATCAAAGGCTAGACATGCTGCCAAGTCTCAGAAGGGGTGCTGTGCCTGAACTTGGGCCTGTCTCCAGCATCAGACATTTATCTTGGTTGCTCCGGGGAAGACATTCATGCTTTTTTCTTTGGGGTGGAACAACTAGTCAGGGAAGGAGGTGAGGGATAACAGGCAGTCCCATTTTACCTGGCTCCATGCCTCTGTTGTACAGGTTACCAGGTTCTTCCCTTTCCTTTTTTTCTGTTTTCCCTTCTTCTTCTTCTTCTTCTTTTTTTTTTTTAAATGGAAGAGAAGGAAAGAATGGCTTCATTTCTTTGTCATGAAAAGGGGAAACACAGTACTGGGCTTCCCTGGTGGCTCAGATGGTAAATAATCTGCTCACAATGCAAGAGACTTGAGTTTGACTTCTGGGTTCGGAAGATCCCCTAGAGAAGGGAATGGCTACCCACTCTAGTATCCTTACCTGGAGAATCCCATGGACAGAGGAGCCTGGTGGGCTACAGCCCATGGGGTCCCAAAGAGTTGGACACAACTGAGCAAATGAATGCATAACTTTTATGGGGAAAAAGACCCCCACAACTCTAAAGGTTATCCAGTATGAGTCCTTTCTCATGCCACAGATGTCTTCATGATATATGTTACCTGCCAGCTATTGTCACAGGGGTTTGTATTGTCCACATAGCATCAGAGAGCTAGCCCCTTGCATCTTACATCAAGCAGCTTTAGAACATAATAGTGCAGCTGCCTAACAGCTGTCGACTGGACTTAGAGCAGGAGCCCTGTTTGAGACTCCATGACGTAGTTCTTTTTTTCTTTTAAAGAATAGGGTGGAGATTTCCCATGTCAGTTATTAAGGTTTACTACAGAGCTATAGTATTTTTTTAAAGTATTTCACTTATTTATTTAACTTTTGGTTGCACTGGATTTTCGTTGCTGCATGGGCTCTCTCTAGTTGCGGCGAGTGGGGGCTACTCTCTAGTTTCAGTGTGTGGGCTTCTTATTCCAGTGGCTTCTTTTGCTGTGGAGCACAGGCTCTGGGTGCACGGACTTCAGCAGTTGTGTTATGAGGGCTTTGATGCTCCATGGCATGTGGAATCTTTCCAGAGCAGGGATCGAACCCAAGTCCTCTTCATTGGCAAGTGGATTCTTATTCACTATACCACCAGGAGAGTCCTGACACAGTTTTTTAATGCAGTTTCCAGAACTCTTGAGATCCAGGAACAGTCAGGGTTGCTCAAGAAAGAAGTGAAAGGATCCTATGAAAAGCACTTCTCCTTTGTCTGGGAGCAGAGAGGACTGACTGTGTGTTTGCTTACCCCCGGGCTGGCCTCAGCAGGTTTTTAGGGCTACTTTCCTTTCCTTTCTTGATGCTATTAGAAGAAGATGGCACAAAGGGAAGGTGGCACGAATTATCTGTTTCTTCAGATCATTAATACCCATAAATCCTGGTTTCTTTAAATCAATAAGATTGCCCACTCTTGGAGGGTGACTAGCCAACCATAGTCAAACCCACGCAATTATGCTATTTGTTATTTTATCAACTGTAGAAGCTAGACAGGGCCCCAAATGCTAAAGAGGGAAGCTGGCTGGACTTCATAGCAGAGCTCATGGTGGCAACACTTTCATGGGGTTACCAGAGTTCAAGGTCAGTACCTCAGCTCTGCAGGCCCAGAGCTAGAGTCTAAAACATGGAGTAGGACAGCCTTTAGTGAAAGGAAGTGGGGGTACCAACTAATTAATTAGTCTTAGATGATTTCCCTTGGATTTAGGATGTTAATGCCTGCCATCCAAAGCATGCCCTTCCCAATAGCAGGATACATAGGATACTGACTATGATCAGAAAGTCCATGCTTGGAGAGCATGATTTGAGAACAATCATGGGGAGGTTTGAGGATTTGAGAACAATTGGGGAGGTTCTGAGCATCAGTCTCATCCAGGGCTGATGAAATATGGTCCATCAGCCTGTCCCTAAGCAGTCCTCTCCAGATAACCTGATGGGACTTAGTTATTTTTGTCGTAGGTTTGTTTCTACTTATTCCCTTTGGTCACTGATTTCTATTGCTACTCTAGAGAGCTAATATCATCCATTACAGTTTGATCTGACTATATTACAGAAGACTGTAATTCCTCTACAGAGACTTTATATCTTTTCTTGAAGTCTTGAGGACCCGTATGCAACCATTTCAAAACCTATACTGCCACTCAGAAGTGCTTTAGTACTAAGTCTCAGGAATTTTCTGGTATTATTTTTCCAGTTGGCTTTATAGTACACTCATAGAATTGTAATTTGAAAGATAGCTCAGAATTTTCATATATACCCAGCTTTTTTTTTTTTTTTTAGTGCTAAATGTGGAAGGCACAAACATAGACATGCATACTGGCTTTCTTCTTTTACTGATAGCAAAGGCAGAAAAAACAACGAATTTAGGAAGAGGGAAAAACACAGGACTAAAAAGAATGTAAAAATTCTTGTGGAGAGAGAAAGAAGAGGGAAGCTGCAGATGACAAAGGACTGAAAGAAAGAGGGACCTCCCTGGAAGTCCAGCGGTTAAGATTTTGCCTTCCAGTGCTGGGGGTGTGCAGAGAAGGCAGTGGCACCCCACTCCAGTACTCTCGCCTGGCAAATCCCATGGACAGAGGAGCCTGGTAGGCTGCAGTCCATGGGGTTGCTAAGAGTCGGACATGACTGAGCGACATCACTTTCACTTTTTGCTTTCATGCATTGGAGAAGGAAATGGCAACCCATTCCAGTGTTCTTGCCTGGAGAATCCCAGGGACGGGGAGCCTGGTGGGCTGCCGTCTATGGGGTCACACAGAGTCGGACACGACTGAAGTGACTTAGCAGCAGCAGCAGCAGCAATGGGGGGCGTGGGTTCAGTCCTTGGTCAGAGAGCTAAGATCTCACATACTCCAGCCAAGAAACCAAAATATAAAACAGAAGAAATGTAACAAATTCAACAAAGGCTTTTAAAAAAGATGAAAGAAAGAGGATTAAAATATGAAAGGAGAGGAATTTGCTGTGAGAGCCAGCAAGCTCAGGCAGGTTCAGCGGGGACCAGCTGTTGGAAAGAACCTGGAATGGGAATAAGGAATCTTGGGTTTTAGCCCCAGATGGTTGACAGCTGTCTGACCTAACCTATTTACTCTATTGCTCTGGAGTTGACTTTCCTGCTTATAAAATGAGGGGATGGGGCTCTGTAACTTTCTGAGGTCCAGTGGAGCTTTGTCATCCTCATTCTAAAGTCAAGAAGAAAATGCTAGAGAAACTCAAGACTTTGATCTTCTGGGAAAGAGTTTCTTAAATCCCAGGCTGGAGGATTATCATTACTTCTGGTTGTCATTTTATGAAAGGCCACCTCTGGTCTGTGATCCAGTTGAGTCTGTTTTAAGCTCTGGATCACACCCAATGCAGTTTATCTTGATCTCTGTTAACTTTCACTTAGAAAGACAGAACTGATACATGATCACATAAACATCTCTGGTGGGAAATGGAATGATAAGCATTTATAAATGGGGTGAAACCATTCAGCACAGATATCATCTGAAACCAAGACCCTGATAAAGACTTAACAGAGATGTCCTTGGGGTTGTGCCGCAGGTGGGCCTGGTGTAGAAGTAGGCACCATGTGGGCAGCTGCATTATTTTTCAAGCCCGGGTGAGAGAAAGGCCATCTCAGGCAGGTAGCTCTGAGCAGAGAGGATATGAGGGTGATGCCAGATACTGGCGAGCAGTGTAGACCAGCAGAAAATAAAACACATCCATATTTAATATCCATCATGTGTGGAGAGGCTAGGCTGGTCTGAAAAATCTCTGATGTTATGTCTCGTGGAGCCTGGAAAGCTTAAAATATTTATGTTGTAGCAAAGCTCTGATGAGCGATTCACTCTTCCCTTGCCTTAAACCTCATATCTTCCAATATTTTTTTTCCTAGCTTGGCTTAACTTAGAAACAGTTTCCAGAAGCTTCTTAGGAGAGTGCCTGTGTCTTCTGCATCGTTATATGGCCAGCACCTACAAGAGTGCTTGTCACACAGTAGCTGCTTAAGAAATGAAAGTCAAATGAACAAATCAACAGATGAAGCTACTCAAGGGGTTCTCAGAGGAAATCACACTCTAGAACTGATGCTATTTTAAAGGTCTACAGCAGGACTACATATGAAGCAAAAGGGAGTGGCAGGATGTACTTTCAGAACTCTGAAAATTCAAACTGTGAAATCCACACATAATGGAAGGGAGCTGACTCTGGGAGGGGAGAATTCTCCTTAAAGCAGAACAAAGTAAGCTAACAAATGATTAACAAGGAAAACAAGGTCTTCTGGGTCCCAAGGTGGAGAAAACAGGGCTTGGCTACAGCATTCTGTGTTGGAATCAGCATGGCTAAGGACGAATGAGCCAACAGAACAGGAATGATTTGAGTGGAAACCAAAGGCGGGAGTCAGAGAATCAGAGACCAGCTGTTGCCAGTGTTCACCAGGGGAGGCTGGGGGTGTGGATATCCTTTCTGAGAAAAGAAAGAGCACTCACATTAGGAATGTCTTCACAGTGAAAATGGATTAGTCAGAGTGGCCTTGTTCTGATTCTGTATTCTCTTAGCACAAATATTGTTTGATTTCCATGGAGATTTCCTTACAGGGAACAAAAATGCTGACACGGCCCTTTGCTGTCAGCTCAGCTCCTCTAGGCAGTTCAGCTCCTGAGGTGGAGTTAGCGGTATAAGAGGTGGATTGGGAGGTAATGGCCATGAAAGGTAGGGCGGAGTGTGGGGGAAGCAGGATTGGGCAGGAAGAGCTTCAGACTGTGATGAACGTCTGAACAAGTCTCTGAACAACTCAAAAGGCAGCTCTGGAACAGAGGTCAGAGGAGTCCTGTGTTGGGCATACCCGGATGGACCCTGGTAATCCCAGCTTGTACAGTATTGGCTGGGGGCTACCTGGAGAAAACCTGGCCTCAGCTCAAACGTGTGACAGACTCAGAAGGCACTGCAGTTCGAAGCTGCCAGTCAACTGCCTGCCTTGAAGCTGGATAGCAAACTTCCTTGAAGGGAGATGGGTGTGGCACACCGTCACAGCTGCCACACTCTCCAAAGCATGTCCATATCTCTTACTCCATGCCAACCCTCATTCCAGAACAGTTGCTAGAATGTGGCTGAACCTGGAGATTGTAATACTAAGTGAAATAAGTTGGAGTGGGTGCTAAATCGCTTCAGTCATGTCTGACTCTTTGTGACCCTATGGACTGCAGCCTGCCAGGCCCCTCTGTCCATGGGATTCTCCAGGCAAGAATACTGGAATGGGTTGCCATGTCCTTCTCCAGGGGATCTTCCCAACCCAGGGATCAAACCAGCGTCTCTTACGGCTCCTGCATTGGCAGGCAGGTTCTTTATTACTGGCACCACCTGAGAAGCTCATAAGTCAGAGAGAGAAAGACAAATATCATATTATATTGCTTATACACAGAATCTAAAAAAAAAGATACCAATGAGCTTATTTACAAAACAGAAATAAACTCACAGGCCTAGAGAAAGAATTTGTGGTTACCAGGGGGGAAGGATGGGGTGGACAAATAAATTGGGAATTTGGAATTGACATGTACACAGTACTGTATTTAAAATAGATAACTAACAAGGTACTACTGTATAGCACAGGGAACTCTGCTCAATACTCTAATAACCTAAATGGGAAAAGAATTTGAGATACACGTGTATATATATGTATAACTGAGTCACTTTGCTGTACAGCTGAAACTAACATAGCATTGTCAATCAACTATATTCCAATACAAAATAAAAATTAATAAAAGAAAAAAGGGACTTCCCTGGTGGTGCAGTGAATAAGAATCCACCTGGCAATGCAGGGGATATGGGTTTGATCCCTGGTCCAGGAAGATTTCACAAGCCATGGAGCAACTAAGTTTGTGAACCCCAACTAATGAGCCCTTGTGTTGCAACTGCTGAAGCCCTCGTGTCTAGAGCTTGTGCTCTGCAACAAGAACAGCCTCCGCGATGAGAAGGCTACTCGTGGCAACCAAGAGTAGTCCCTGATCGCCGCAACTAGAAAAAGCCCATGCAAAGCAAATGAAGACCTAACACAGCCAAACATAAATAAATAATATTATATATATGTAAGTATATATATAAAGAACAGTGGCTAGAGCACTGTTGATTTCCCAGCCTCCTTGGCAACTGGTGTGACCATGCAACCCTATTCTGGCCAATGGGGCTTCAGGGAAGTTAACTGGGCAAAAAGATAAAGCCTTATGAAAAGAAAGCATTTCCCCTTCTCCCCCAACCCTCTATTTCTTTTCTGATTTTACATGCAGTACTGATATCTGGGGTAGCAGCAGTCTTACAGCAATGAGGCCATAAATAAACATGCTAAAGGGTATAGCTCTTCAATGACATTGATGACACTGGTCTCTCTTCTTGTTGATTAAACAATAATGTACTTATGGTTTAATCCATTTATTTTTCCTGTTACTTGCAGCTGACTGATACACTTCTTGCCTGGTTCCTGTAAGGTACAGCATGCATGTAAATATTCCCATTTAAATTAGCAAGTTGGCATTCTGCTTTACATATCCATTTCTTATTCTCTCGCGTAGAGTGAGCCAGTCTTTACGAAATCAACATCCTCTGAGTGCACTGAGAAAATGGCTTTGAGGCCTGAAAAGCTAAAGACTGCACCTGGGAAAGGGTGACAATCTGTATTCACTCAGTGTCTTTCCGGAGCTTGTGCTTTCCAATCTTAGCAAATGTATTTATTCAAGCCCCAGGGTAAACTAAGCTCCGTGTTCCAGTCAGCTATAATTTTAAAAACATTAAAAGCCTGAAACCAGTAACCTATTTGCAATCAACTAGGCTTTTCTGTACTCATCTCACACGCTAGTAAAGTAATGCTTGAAATTCTGCAAGCCAGGCTTTAACAATACGTGAACCGTGAATTTCCAGATGTTCAAGCTGGCTTTAGAAAAAGCAGAGGAACCAGAGATCAACTTACCAACATCCAATGGATCATCAAAAAAGCAAGAGAGTTCCAGAAAAACGTCTATTTCTGCTTTACTGACTATGCCAAAGCCTTTGACTGTGTGGATCACAACAAACTGTGGAAAATTCTGAAAGAGATGGGAATTCCAGACCACCTGACCTGCCTCTTGAGAAATCTGTATGCAGGTCAGGAAGCAACAGTTAGAACTGGACATGGAACAACAGACTGGTTCCAAATAGGAAAAGGAGTATATCAAGGCTATATATTGTCACCCTGCTTATTTAACTTCTATGCAGAGTACATCATGAGAAACACTGGGCTGGAGGAAGCACAAGCTGGAATCAAGATTGCAAGGAGAAATATCAATAACCTCAGATATGCAGATGACACCACCCTTGTGGC
>NW_011494664.1:148427-161697 GCF_000754665.1 Bison bison bison | reverse complement strand
TCATGGCATCTGGTCCCATCACTTCATGGCAAATAGATGGAGAAACAGTGGAAACAGTGGCAGACTTTATTTTTTGGGGCTCCAAAATCACTGCAGATGGTGACTGTAGCCATGAAATTAAAAGACGCTTACTCCTTGGAAGAAAAGTTATGACCAACCAAAGACAGCATATTAAAAAGCAGAGACATTACTTTGCCAAGAAAGGTCCATCTAGTCAAGGCTATGGTTTTTCCAGTGGTCATGTATGGATGTGAGAGTTGGACTATAAAGAAAGCTGAGCACGGAAGAACTGATGATTTTGAACTGTGGTGTTGGAGGAGACTCTTGAGAGTCCCTTGGACTGCAAGGAGATCCAACCAATCCATCCTAAAGGCAATCAGTCCTGAATGTTCACTGGAAGGACTGATGTTGAAGCTGAAACTCCAATACTTTGGCTACCTGATGCGAATAGCTGACTCATTTGAAAAGACCCTGATGCTGGGAAAGATTGAAGGTGAGAGAGAAGGGGATGACAGGGGATGAGATGGTTGGATGGCATCACTGACTCAATGGACATGAGTTTGAGTAAATTCTAGGAGTTGATAATGGACAGGGAGGCCTGGCATGCTGCAGTCCATGGGGTCACAAAGAGTTGGACATGACTGAGCAACTGAACGGAACTCAACTGAACTGAGGCTTTTCTGCAGTGAAGACATGAAGCAGAGCCTATACTTTTAAGGTACATCTTTAGGTTTGATTAATTATAGTATGTGGGACAGTAATAGAATGCTATGGAATGCACACTATGAAGGCTGATGGGCACTGTCTAGGAAGAGGAGTAGTGAATGTAATGTGTGTGTGTGTGTGTAAGACAAGCATTGTGTTAGCCTTCTTTCATCAATGTATCAGCACCCATGAGCAAATTCATTAATTGTCACACTGGAAGATAGGGTCTTGGGAAAAGGATACAGAAAATTAAGGTTAAGTTTTCACCATGGTTGAAGAAAGCATGGGGCGGGAATAGGGTTTGGAGACCACCATGTTCCTGGGCTGTGGCAGGAGGTGTTCTGGATATCAGTGCCTTAGAATGAGGACCTTGGATGCCTGAGACATCTGAGGGTGCTGTTTAGGAGCAAAAAGAGCCTGTTTTGATGTTCTCATCTGTACCAGTCAGTGTTCTCAGGGAAACAGATGACACATTCTAATTAGAATAATTCAAAGAGGGTTTACTAAAAGGATTATTTCAAAGGTAAAGGTAGGATGTGGGGAAAACACAAGGGACCGAGCAATGAGCCAGAGCCAGAAATAGCAAAGTTGTAACTAAATTAGACCCAAAGAGATGAAGGAGGATATGGTTTCTAGAAACTAAAGGAAAGAGTTGTGTAGAAAAAGATGATTTGAGGGAGACTCTGTGCCTTTGTTTGCTGTAGGAGCCTGGGCACTAAAATATTCTGACCTCATACTCTGCCCTTCCTCTAACTTCTGTGAGGGTTCCCCATTGCCCCGACCAGAAGCCGGAGAGTATGTAGGAAAGCCTCACTGATACAGTCTGTCAATTCCATTTCCTGGGTAAGAAAGCACGGGGCAAAGAGCTGAGAGTGAGTCTGAAGGACCAAGAGAAGATAGACTGCTTTCCTTTATCTCCTTACAGAGGTGGCACTGAACATCTCTAGGACCAAGTCAAGGAAGAGAAAGATAAAGAAACTGCATCTGGATCATCTGAAGATGGTATAACTCGTTCCTCCATAATTGAGAGATTCTGAAACCGCATCAGGAGAAGCTTCAGTCTCTCACAGTAGGTTTAGATTCAGTAGGCTCAGAGGGGAAGCACTGAGGGGGTTTTTGGAAATGTACTTTTGGCTGATATGAAAGGAAGAACTCTCACCTAGTTAACTTGTTATTCCAGCCAAGAAAGAATGTAATGCAAAAATAAATGGAAATGAATTAGTGTTGAAGAAAAAGAAAATGGGAATGAGTAGGGAGAGGATGTAGGGCTGGGCACTGACTGGGGGAAGTGAAGCTTTCCAAGCCCTCAGCTGATGACTCACTGCTCCAATCGAGCTTTGTCACATAAGGGTGGGCACCACTGGCTCTGAGGGAGTCTGGGAAAACAAGTGTTTCTACCTAAGCACATGGAGGCTCTGCTCAAAGACAGGTTTTTGGTAGAAGACAGGGGAGTGGCTATTGGACAGGCAACTAGTAATGTCTACCATGTGACAGAAAACTAAGACTCATGGATGTGAAGGAATTTACCCCCAAATTAAAAGCTAATCAATGATGAAGCTGGAATTCAGATTTTTCCCTTTTGGACTTCAAAGCAAATGCATTTTCCCTGCAGTACTATACTGAGTAGTAATGGCAGCTTGGTGCTGGCCCCTTAGCTTAACACATGTGTGCTTAGATACTCAGTTGTGTCTGACTGTTTGCAACCCCATGAACTATAGCCCACCAGGCTCCTCTGTCCATGGGGTTTTCCAGGCAAGAATACTGGAATGGGTTGCCATGCCATCCTCCAGGGGAATCTTTCTGATGCAGGGATCGAAACCATGTTTCCTGCATCTCCTGCCCTGCAGGCGGAGTCTTTATCACTGAGCCATCAGGGAAGCCCTCTTACCTTAACATGTAGTGATGAAATACTGGTTTATTTGATACCTAGTAGATACTGGTACTTGGTAAAGGACTGACATTTATTCTGTAGGTAATGATGGCTTTGGGCAAATGGAGAAAAAACAAACCAGGGTATTTTTAGGGAAGGAATTAATCTCATCTAGAGTCAGAAACACTGGATATTGGTTCTAGTTTTGCCAGTGACTTGAACTTTCTGACTCTTTAGTATGATTTTTTTATTATCTATACAGTGGAAATAATCCACATAATCAGAACATAGATGATGTAAAATGTAAGGACAGTGTTAACAAATGCTTTAATATCCATGAATAAGGTGTTGCAAGGAAAAGCTTAAACGAGTGTTTTTTACCATGGTACCCACCAAGAACATTCCAGATAAAGGCAGAACATCACTTCTATTGGAGGAAGTAAGAGTGGGATTAAACACTACCAAAATCTAAGAATGCAGAGAAATGACTGTTAGGAACACAAATCATAGAGAATAATAAGGCTTCCTCTTTTCTGTTTCTCAAAGAACCTGTCTGTCTTTGACTCCTGGACATGAGGGGCACTTGCAGAGAGGATCAAGTGCTGAGATAGGCTGTCACCGAAATCCTTGCAGGAGGCCTTTTCTAACATATAGATCCTGAGGAAGCTCTGTGGGATTCCAAAACTGCTTCTCTTATTTCAGAGAGAAAATGTGAAAAAGACAACTGCTACTGTGGTTTGCAAGACACGAGGAATTGGGCTAAAAATCAAGGAGACTTGTGGTAACAGACCCATAGGATTTCGGAACTGGTAGCAACTCAGCTCGGAGAAGGCAATTGCACCCCACTCCAGTACTCTTGCCTGGAAAATCCCATGGATGGAGGAGCCTGGAAGGCTGCAGTCCATGGGGTCGCTGAGGGTCGGACACGACTGAGCGACTTCACTTTCACTTTTCACTTTCATGCATTGGAGAAGGAAATGGCAACCCACTCCAGTATTCTTGCCTGGAGAATCCCAGGGATGGGGGAGCCTGCTGGGCTGTCGTCTATGGGGTCACACAGAGTCGGACACGACTGAAGTGACTTAGCAGCAGCAGCAGCAGCAACTCAGCTTCAAAAACTACCTCGATGTGCAGGTTGTCATATCGAAAGGTATAAATGCTTTTCAAATGCTTAAACATGTACTCAGGGTTGCTGTTGAGAGAAATACAGAAATACAGATTGAGAGAAATCTAGAAATACAGATTGCCTGAGTCTGAATTTGGAATTCAAACTCTGCACTTCATCTTTCTGATCTATTTGCTCCTCTGTGAAGCGGAATAGTAACAGAAATTTTCTTTGGTTACTTTGATTAGACAAGTTAACCCTTGGCATAGAGTACATACTCCATAAATTCTAACCCTTAGATTAGTATGTGTCTATAAACTATAAGAGTTATGTAGTCACAGTTTCTATATTCAGGGAAACCTGAGTCTTCTCCAGTGCCCACCTCTGCCTGTCCATGACAGAGACATAATGCAAGGAGGTGGGTTGGTAGAGGGAGACGCCTAGAAGTTGGAGTCAGATCAGGTGGCGAGTCCTACTGTCTCCTCTGACACTGTGCCTTCATTCAGCCACTTTAATTCTCTGAACCCCAGTTCCTTCTCTATTTGACTAAGAAGAGTGTCTTCTTGGACCCTTGTCTGTGGCAGCCCAATACAAGTCTTGATGGAGACACATTCAATCCATTCATTAACTTTCACAAGAACTCCATTCACACTGAAGTCATCGTCATGTTTCTAATTCTTACTGTGGGTCATAATGGTCGTAGGAAGAGATCACAGAGAATGCCCACCATTTCTCTTGGAAAACTCCATTAGATTTCTCTCTTCTCCCAATTCTTTCTTTCTTCCTTGTCCTCAGCCACCGTCTTCCTCTTTTTCCTTCTTTTTTTTTTTTTTAGGTGTGTGCTTTTTAAGAAATAATTAATTAATTATTTATTTGTTTTGGGGTGTCCTGGGTCTCTGTTGATGCATGCAGGCTTTCTTTAGTTGTGAATGGGGGCGGGGCTACTCTCTAATTGTGGCTTATAGGCTCTAGAGCGAGGGCTCAGTAGTTGTGTCATAAGGGCTTAGTTGTGTCGTACTTGTCCCATGGCACATGGAATCTTCCTGAACTAGAGATCGAATCAGTGTCCCCTGCATTGACAAGCAGGTTCTTGACCACTGGACCACCAGGGAAATCCCCTCTCTTCTTCTTAAACTTGCTTCCAAATGCATTCAATCCCACTACCTTTCCCTTTTCCTCATTTTCCAGAGAAAGGCGTAGCTTCTGCAGGAAACCTGGGTGTCAGTCTTTTGATGTATTTATCACAACTGGCTTATCAAAGTATTTCTCCTTAGAGCCAATTCTCTTATCAGCTTAAAGAAGATATATTTTTCTCCGATCAGCCAAAGACTCTTTCGTTGAAGAGAAGCTGTGTTGGGTAGTTTCCACTTGCACTTCCAGGTCTCTTCCCCACCCTCATCCCCTGCTCTGTGCCCTGAGAGGTTGACCATGCTGATTATACCCTTGGATCTCTTGCCTTCTGGCTTCTGATTGGTTTGGCTAGTGAGAGGAAGCAGCAAGTGATTGGAGGATGGGAGGAAAGTGACTTTAGGTATTTATTCCCCCAGCTTCCATCATGCCAGGTCACTATGTTTTGGATGTGTCCACATCCCCCTTCAGCTGGTCCTCCCCTTCAGTGACTCTCTCTGTGTTCTGAGAACTACTTTATTTATCCTTTTAACTTCTGGCCTAGAGGTGGTCCTTGTGCCTACTATAGATATGCCTTTTTTTTTTTTTTTAAATGGGTTTCCTTTACCTTGTCTACACCTTTACAAATAGTCCCTTTGTTGTAAGGAAAAGTCAGTTCTGACTCCCTGTTGGAACTGTTTCTTTTTATTTATTTAATTTTTATTGTATTTATTTATTTTTTACTTTTTTTACTTTACAATATTGTATTGGTTTTGTCATACTTCAACATGTATCCGCCACGGGTGTACCCGTGTTCCCTTGACTTGCTTTTTGTTGCTTTTGTTATTATAATCATACATAATGGCCTGCCTCAGAGAATCCTGCCCTTCTGCCTGACTGTTAAACTTTATTGTTCAATTGATCAGTTGTGTCCGACTGTTTGTGATCCCACAGACTGCAGCATGCCAGGCTTCCCTGTCCTTCGCCAACTCCCGGAGCTTGCTCAAACTCATGTCCATTGAGTCAGTGATGCCATCCAACCATCTTGTCCTCTGTCATCCCTTTCTCCTCCTGCTATCAATCTTTCCCATCATCAGGGTCTTTTCTAACGAGTCAACTCTGTGTAAGGTGGCCAAAGTATTGGAGCTTCAGCTTCAGCATCAGTCCTTCCAATGAATATTCAAGGTTGATTTCCTTTAGGATCGATGGGTTTGATCTGCTTGCAGTCCAAGGAACTCTCAAGAGTCTTCTCCAACACCACAGTTCAAAAGCATCAATTCTTCAGCACTCAGCCTTATTCATGGTCCAACTCTCACATCTGTACATGACTACTGGAAAAACCATAGCTTTGACTATACAGACCTTTGTCAGCAAAGTAATGTCTCTACTTTTTAATATGCTGTCTGGTTGGTCATAGATATTCTTCCAAGGAACAAGTGTCTTTTAATTTCATGGCTGCAGTCACCATCTGCAGTGATTTTGAAGCCCCCCCAAATAAAGTCTGTCACTGTATCCATTTTTTCCCCATCTGTTTGGCATAAAGTGATGGGACCAGATGCCATGATCTTTGTTTTCTGAATGTTGAGTTTTAAGCCAGCTTTTTCACTCTCCTCTTTCACCTTCATCAAGAGGCTCTTTAGTTCTTCACTACCCTTATTTGCCTTAAGGGTAGTGTTATCTGCATATCTGAGGTTATTGATATTTCTCCCTGCAATCTTGATTCCAGCTTGTGCTTCATCCAGCCTGGCATTTTGCATGATGTATTCTGCATATAAGTTAAATAAGCAGGGTGATAATATACAGCATTGATGTACTCCTTTTCCAATTTTGAACCAGTTCATTGTTCCATGTCCAGTTCTAACTGTTGCTTCTTGACCTGCATACAGGTCATGACTGTTAAAGTGCCTTTGTTCAGGACCCTGTCAACCTGTGGATGGTAGGAAGGAAGAAATTAACACATTCCCTGCCTAAGGCTTGCCATTCTAGGAGATATTTGCAAGATTAATGGCCTTTTTACTTTGTTTCCTCACTTTCCCCCATCTCTGATCTATAAAAGAACCTGGCATCCAGATCCCAATAAGATGGTTATTTTGTGACATTAGTCTGCCATCTTCTTGGTCAGGTAGTTTTCCAAATAAAGTTGTATTCCTTGCCTCAACACCTCTTCTCTTCATTGTGCTGTTGTGTGGTAAGCAGAGAGAGCTTGGACTCGGTAACTCCTTCATTTGCTACTGCTAAGTCGCTTCAGTCGTGTCTGACTCTGTGTGACCCCACAGATGGCAGCCCACCAGGCTCCCCCGTCTCTGGGATTCTCCAGGCAAATTCCTTCATTTAAATCTCCTCAATTATATCATTTGAGTGTACCATTTTTTTCTAGATATAGCAAGCTAGTCATTTGTTCCTCCCTTCATTCCTTCAAAAATCATAATTGAGTAACCATTTCTGGCCAGAAATTATTCCAGGGACTGGGACACAAAAGAGAATAAGATATTCTAATTTCTATGAGCTCAGTCCCGGAGAAGGAACAGACAAGTGAGCAGATGGTGACAGTGAGGTTGTGATAAGAGGTGCAAGAGCATTTCTGTTCTGAGAGGACATGAGGAGGTTCCTGAATCACTTTGGGAAGGCTAGCAAAGAAGTGCTTTCTGAAGGAGACAAAAAAATGTGTTGATCCTTGAAGGGAGAGTGGGAATTAGCCGGGTGTCTGGTAAAGGTGATAGAGACAGCAGGATGTACTAGAAGAAACAGCATTGGAAAAATGCTAGGAGGGCCGACTGAAGGGGGCCAGTGTTCAGATGGTGCTTGAATGAGTGATTTTAGACTGGATCAGTCAATATAATAACTTGTGTTTTTGGCTGTGGAATAAATTGTCTTGATCCCAAACATTATGGGAGCCAAAGAAGGATTTTTTTATTTTAGAAAAATTTCTGTGGATGCAATGTGGAGTGGGACTGTGGAAGCAGTGAAGACAGTTGGGAGGGTAGAATAAAGGATTAAGTGAGAAGTAAGGGCTTAAGCTGGGGCTTCCCAGGAGGCACAAGTGGTAAAGAATGCATCTGCCAATGCAGGAGATATAAGAGACATGGGTTCAATCCCTGGGTTGGGAAGATCCCCTGGAGGAGGGCATGGCAACCCACTCCAGTATTCTTGCCTGGAGAATCCCATGGACAGAGGAGCCTGGCAAGCTATAATCCATAGGGTCATCACTTGCAGCTGCTTTCCAGTTTTAAAAGGGAATATAGAAACATAGGCATGGGAAGGTATTGGAAAGTTCTCCATCTGTTTATATTCCAAATTAGGTTTGTACATTTTGAGGTTCAATTAATGTTGTAAAAGATCAAATACATGCTATGGTATAACTGTATATGTAACAACACCAGCCCTATTCAACCATACCTTGCAGATAATGTGGGTTCAGTTCCAGATGATCGAAATAAAGTATCTCCATAAATCGAGTTACGTATTTTTTTTTGTTTCTCAGTGCATATAAAAGCTATGTTTACAGTACACTGTAGTCTATTAAGTGTGTTTAAAAAAAACAATGTACATATATCAACTTAAAAATACTATATTGCTAACAACTGCAAATCATTATCTGAGCCTTAATCTTTTTGTAGATAGTAACGTCAAAGACTGGGGCTTCCCAGGTGGTGCTAGTGGTAAAAAATCTGCCTGCCAGTGCAGGAGACCTAAGAGATGTAGGTTTGATCCCTGGGTCAGGGAGATCCCCTGGAGGAGGGCATGACAACCTACTCTGGTATTCTTGCCTAGAGAATCCCACGGACAGAGGAGCCTGGTGGGCTATAGTCCACAGCAGTGAAAAGGGTCGGACATGACTGAAGTGACTTAGCATGGCATACAATGTCAAAGATCACTGAGCACAGATCACCATTAACTTCCATAATAAGGAAAAAGGCTGAAGTATTGACAGAATTACCCAAATATGACACAGAGATAGAGTGTGGGCACGTGCTGTTGGAAAAAATAGTGCCAAAAGACTTACTTAATGCAGGGCTGCCACAGACCTTCCCTTTGTAAAAAATGAAAATGGCATAAAATGAGGTATGCCTGAGATGAGTCAGAGAGCAACAAATCCAGTCTTCCACAGGGCAGACCACCAGCACAGAGTCCTTCTGCTGCGCTGGTGTGGACGGTAGCTGCTTTCCACCACCTGTTCCCCTGGCTGCTATTGTTCTCCAAAGAATAAGTCCAGGATCCAGGCAGGCATCAGAACACAATGAGATGGCAGTTGGTTCTGGTGAATAACCTATTGGAATTCATCCAGCTCAGAATACCAGTTAAGAAACCTGGAATTGCGGGACTTGCCTGGTGGTCCAGTGGCTAAGACTCCGTCCTCCCAAAGCAGGAGGCCTGGGTTTGATCCCTGTTCTGACAACTAGATCTCACATGCCACAACAAAAAGGTCAGATGTTGCAGCTAAGACCTAGCACAGTCAAATAAATAAATATAAAAAGAGAAGAAAATTGGAATTATCCTCTGCAGAAACCCTATTTCCTTTTTAGGTAGGAGGTAAGGGGGTGGGAAGGGAGAATGAGACAGGAAAGGAAACGGGTGGGTAGGACTAGGATTCTGGAGCAATTTGCTTTGGTTGAAAAGTAATAGAATTGAAGTAAAGCTGTTGAAATAACAATTAGAGTGCTTTCCCAACATCTTTTCCCTCTGTGCCTCTGACCCTAAAGACAGCTCCCATGGCAGGAAGAGTATTTTGTCTTCTCTTGTGGGTCGTGGATCTCTCACTGGAAAAAAGAAAAACAGGGTCACATGATGTTAATAGCTCTGCCACCCCCTACAGCCCTTCAACCCTGAATATTCTTTGAAAGGACTGATGTTGAAGCTGAAGCTCCAATACTCTGGCCACCTGATGGGAAGAAGTGACTCATTGGAAAAGACCCTGATGCTGTGAAAGATTGAGAGCAGGAGGAGACGGGGATGACAGAGGACGAGATAGTTGGATGGTATCACTGACACAATGGACATGAGTTTGAGCAAACTCTGGGAGATAGTGAAGGATAGGGAAGCCGGATGTGCTGCAGTCCATGGGGTCACAAAGAGTTGGACACACCTTAGCCACGGAACAACAAACAACAGCCCTTCAAACTCACTTTCTTGACAACCTCGATTGGTTCATTTAATGCTTAAGAGCAAGGCCTTGGAATTTGAAAAACCTGGGTTTAAATCCTGGTTCTGCTTCTTGCTAGCTGTGTAACTTGGGGAAAGTTGCTTGATCTCTCTAAACCTGAATTTTCTCATTCACAAATTAGAACATCAATATTTAGCTCATGGGGATCAAGCTAGACTAAGTGAACCAAAGAATGTAGATGACCTCGCTCAGAGTAGGGGCTCAAAGGATGGTAACTTTTAATATTTGAATAGTAAATCAGAGATGGGGTGGGCAAATTAGGAGCCCAAGCTGGATCTCTGTTTGTACAGCTGTCACCCACTTAGGCTGGGGAGCAATGGCAGCCTTCAAGAATGTTGCCTCAGGCTTGGGCTGGCTTTTGCCTCGAAGAATGATGATTAATTATGGAATGTTGGCTGGCTTCTCTGCAGTGAGGATTGTCATGTGCCCAGGTTTGAACTGGAATATCTGGTGCTTGAGCTTCGTGTCCAGGAGATCAACTGAGAAAGCACTGGGGCAAGCATGGAGGGAGGTGGCTTCTCCAATTCGTTAGGCTTTTCTTTTGTCATGTTATGACATAACTTCTAGGAGAATGCTCTCACTGATGTTTGGGCCTGCAGAAGCAGAGGCTACTATTCCATATGGCTCTTGGACATGAATTTGCTATTGTTGCCAGTTCATGCTTGTATTATTTACACATTTGCAATGTAGGGCTGGCCATTTCTCTTTTATAAAGGCATCTCTTTTTTCACACCTCCCAGCACACTTTGTCTCCTTTCTTCTTTCTTCCTGCTTTAAAAAAATTTACTTCTTAAAAAAGTGTTTTATTGAAGTAGAGTTGATTTACACTTTTATATGAGTTTCAGGTGTACTCTTCTTCCTTCCTTTCTGATAACAGAAGAGGCAATGCAATGCGCTAGCTAAGAGCAGATACTCTAGAGCCAGACTGCTTGGGTTTGAGCTGAGCTCCACCGTAAAGAATCTGCCTGCAATGAAGGAGTTGCAGGAGACCCAGGTTTGATCTCCTGGTTGGGAAGATCCCCTGGAGAAGGACATGACAACCCACTCCAGTATTCTTGCCTGGAAAAGCCCATGGACAGAGGCGCCTGACAGGCTACATTCCACAGGGTTGCAAACGGTTGGAAAATGACTGAAGTGACTGAGCTTTCACGCATGCACTTGTATGTTGTCATTTTGGGCCAACGAGTCACCCACCTGTGGCTCACCCTTCTCATGTGGAATGTAAGGATCCATACTAGGATTGTTGTGAGGATTAGATGAGCCAATAAGTGTTGCACAGAGAGGTAGTGGGGTGAGAGTAGGGCTGTATGTGTTTGTACCGTGATCTATTCTAGACACTTTTCATTCATATTACTAATCCACCCTCACAACAGTCTTACCACTAAGCACTATTTTTATCACTGTTTCACAGATGAGGAGGAAACAGAAGCTTAGAGAAATTAGCTAATGTGAGATCACAGAGCAAGTAAACAATAGAATTCAGAATGAAACACAGATGTGTTTCATTCTGAAACACACGTTCTTAACCATGACTTATCCTGTCCCTCATCAAAGAGACTGTGAGATTGTATTTTGTTGTTTTTAGGGTTTTTTTGTGGGGGGGCCACGCTGTAAAGCATGTGGGCTGTTAGTTTCACTAGCAGGAATTGAATCTGGGGCTCTGGCATTGGAAATGTAGAATCTTAACCACTGGGCCACAAGGGAAGTCCCTAGGTGTTTTTTAAAAACACATTCTCCTCAAGTGTGTTTGGTAATTTGGTTGCTGCTGTACCATGGGAGAGGATCTCCTTTCTCCTGACTATAGATATATGAAAACTCAAGATGAAAGTGAATGGCTGAAAACAGTAACTTCCCAGAAAGCACTGGTAGTAATCACAGGAATAAGTAGGCAATTTCTAAGTAGCTGTCTATTGACCTATTGCCTTCCTTGATTCTGGCTGACCCCTCACCTCTAGTCTTATCCCCCTTGCAAGCATGCTCTGTGCAGCTTTGTGAGTCATCTAGGTAAATATGCTGCTTGTCAAACTTTCGCTCTCTATTACCCTAAACATGGAAAAGTGTCTCAGGGAAGGTTGGGGAGAGGCACAGTTTACAGCAGTTTGCTTTAAGCTTAAGATTTCTTTGAAGGCTCACATTTTATCTTAAAAAATCATGCAATTTTACAATCTATTCCACTTTTCTTCTTGTTATTATTTTAAATAAATGTTTTATTTAGGAAGAGTTGTAGATTTACCAAAAAGTTTCAAGGATAGTAAAGAGTTCCATGGGGGCTTCTCTGGTGGCTCACACAGTAAAGAACATACGTGCAATGCAGGACACCTGAGTTCAGTCTCTGGGTTGGGAAGATTCCCTGGTGAAGGAAATAGCAACCGACTCCAGTATTCTTGCCTGGAGAATCCCCATGGGCAGAGGAGCCTGGCAGCCTACAGTCCGTGGGATCACAAAGAGCCTGACATGACTGAGTTGAATAAGCACTTAAGAGTTCCAAACACCCCTCACCCAGTTTTTCCTAATATTAACATCTTATATTGAGTTGGCCAGAAAGTTTGTTTGGATTTTTCCATAATATAACATCTTAGGGAAAAATCCAAACGAACTTTTTGGCTACTCCAATATAACCATGCTGCTGGTGCTGCTAAAGTTGCTTCAGTCGTTTCTGACTCTTGCGACCCCAGAGACAGCAGCCCACCAGGTCCCCCGTCCCTGGGATTCTCCAGGCAAGAACGCTGGAGTGGGTTGCCATTTTCTTCTCCAATGCATGAAGGTGAAAAGTCAAAGTGAAGTCGTTCAGTCGTGTCCGACTCTTATCGACCCCATGGACTGCAGCCTCCCAGGCTCCTCTGTCTATGGGATTTTCCAGGCAAGAGTACTGGAGTGGGGTGCCATTGCCTTCTCCGATAACCATGCTAACCTGGGTCATTTGGTTAAGGTAGTGTTTGCCAGATTTCTTCACTGTAAAATTATTTTCCCCTTTCCCTACCCTGCTGTTTGGAATTGAGTCCCTACGTCCAGCTCACACTCAAGGGGAGGGGAGTTAAACTCTAGCTTCTGGATGAGGGTGTATGAACAAACGTTATTTAAAATTCTTCTGCAAGGAAGATGTGTCTCTTCTCCCTTATTTGTTAATTAAATCATTTATGTTGATTTGGATTGCTATTTTCTTAACCTAAAACAACACTTTTTACCCCCAAATCTACAAGTGGAGTTGATTTTCCAGAAACATGTGTATCCTGAAGATTCTTATACCCCCGGCACACTGCTTGAGAAGCACAGACAGAACCAAAGCCCCACTAGGCCACATCCTCACTTTCTTTGAATCACG
>NW_011494664.1:132219-148327 GCF_000754665.1 Bison bison bison | reverse complement strand
TGAATCACGTGTGTGTGTGTGTGTTGAGTCGCTCAGTTGTGTCTGACTCTTTGCGACCCCATGGACTGTAGCCGGCCAGGCTCGTCTGTCCATGGGATTTCCCAGGCAATACTATTGGACTGGGTTGCCATTTTCTCCTCCAGGAGATCTTCCCCACCCACAGATGGAACCCGAGTCTCCTGTGTCTGCTGCACTGCAGGCAGATTCTTTACGCTTGAGCCACTGGGGAATGTGCTAGTCACTCAGCTGTGTCTAGCTCTATGTAATCCTATGGACTGTAGCTGCCAGGCTCCTTTGTCTATGGAATTTTCCAGGCAAGAATACTGGAGTGTGTTGCCATTTCCTTCTCCAG
Source organism: Bison bison bison (assembly GCF_000754665.1). Lineage (NCBI taxonomy): Eukaryota > Metazoa > Chordata > Mammalia > Artiodactyla > Bovidae > Bison > Bison bison. The sequence continues at coordinate 147,975 of NW_011494664.1, read as the reverse complement.
GGGATCTTCCCAACCCAGGGTTTGAACCCAGATCTCCTGTACTGCAGGCAGATTCTTTACCATCTCAGCTACCACTGGGGAAGCCCCTCTTAGTGATACTTGCAAATGGAAGAATAAATGAATGATACACACAGGTGGGCTATAAAAACCACTAGGGTTGCCTGCAGGTAAGGAAATTTGACTCTAACACCTGTGTCTGACCAATTAACTATTCATAGTTCTTTTGAAATTCCTCTAGGCACACTAAACATCTTCCATATTAAGACTTAGTACTAAAAGGGAAGATGATTCAGCCATATTTTTTTTTTATTCAGCCACATATTAATTGTGATTCTAATTTCCTTAAACCGTGTCTTTAAGAACTGTGTCTTTTACAACGAATTGGCTTGCCAAGCAGGAGACTCCGGTTTGATCTCTGGGTTAGAAGATTCCCTGGAGAAGGAAATGGCAATCCGTTCCAATATTCTTGCTTGGGAAATCCCATGGACAGAGGAGTGTGATGAACTACAGTCCATGGGATCACGAAGAATTGATTTGACTTAGTGACTAAACCATCATCATCCTTTACAACGTAGTTAAAGAAAAAAAAAGGGGTGGCGGGAGGAGTGAGCAGTGCCTCTAAAATAGGAAGCCTAAACAACAGAAGCTTCTGCACCCAGGCCTCCGGAGGCTTATATTTCACCTGCGAGAAGTCAGGGACCAATTGCACAACTGAAGATACCTCCGAGCGTTCTCATTGGTCCACACATGAGAAGCAGGCAGGGCTTCGCGTATAAAAAAGAAGAAGTTCGGTGGTGGTGGCCCTCGGTTGGTCTGCTGCTCCTGGGTGTGGTCTGAGGTTGGTGGGGAAATATAGTCTAGAATTTAACAGACTACTGCGTCCTAAGAAGTTCTCTTATGATAGGATGAGGGAGATGGTGGGCGGAGAGAACCAAATTTCTTGGATCTCAAGGGAAGTTTTGGTTAGCTTAGTTGAGAAGTGAAGGTTGAATAAAGAAAAAGGACTAGAGACGGGAGCAAGCAGATTGAGGAACGCTAAGAGAAGGCAATGGCAACCCACTCCAGTACTCTTGGCTGGAAAATCCCATGGACGGAGGGGCCTGGTGGGCTGCAGTCCATGGGGTCTCTAGGAGTCAGACACGACTGAGCAACTTCACTTTATTTTTTCACTTTCTTGCATTGGAGAAGGAAATGGCAACCCACTCCAGTGTTCTTGCCTGGAGAATCCCAGGGATGGTGGGCTGCCGTCTATGGGGTCGCTAGGAGTCGGACCCGACTGAAGCGACTTAGCAGCAGCAGCAAAGAAGGGAATCCTGTCTTGTGCAGGTAGAAAAATGCCTCTTAGGAGTTTATGGCAACTTCCTAAACTCACTTACGTCCATACCATTTCTGTCCTTTATCGAGCCCATCTTTGCATGAAATGTTCCCTTGGTATCTCTGATTTTCTTGAAGAGATCTCTAGTCTTTCCCATTCTATTGTTTTCCTCTGTTTCTTTGGATTGATCACTGAGGAAGGCTTTCTTATCTTTCCTTGCTATTTGGAACTCTGCATTCAAATGGGTATATCTTTCCTTTTCTCCTTGGCCTTTCACGTCTTTTCTTTCCTCGGCTATTTGTAAGGCCTCCTTGGACAACCATTTTGCCTTTTTGCACTTTTGTATTTTTTTCCCCTTGGAGATGGTCTTGATCACTGCCTCCTGTACAGTGTCATGAACCTCTGTGCATAGTTCTTCAGGCTCTCTATCAGATCTAATCCCTTGAATCTATTTGTCACTTCCACTGTATAATCATAAGGGATTTAATTTAGGTCATACCTGAATGGTCTAGTGGTTTTCCCTACTTTATTCAATTTAAGTCTGAACTTGGCAATAAGGATGTCTCTAGTTACTACAGAGATCTCTAAAGGAGTTAGTTCTTGGAGTAGCTTAAGATAGGATCTTGAATTTTGAAGTTTCTTATGTGCAAATCTTTCTGAGAAGTCACTTGTTTCTTATTCTTATTTAATCTCTAGCATAATAGATACTTCAGGAAAATCACATTTCCAACTAAGCGACTGCACCTGTACAAGCCTTCTTTCAATGAAAGATAGGTTTAGGGCTTCTGTACTTAAAACTCACTAACATTGATTTCTTCATGAAGTTTCTAAATGCTTTTCATCTGCCCTTCATTTGAAATCCTAAAAGCTCTGTTGGAGAGAAACTCCTGGTTACAGTAACCAGAAATTGAGGAAAAACTTGCTTCTCTCCTCCCAGCTCTAGAAATTGAGTTAGCTTGGGTGAAAGCCTCGGGAGAAAAGTGTGATTATCACCTTTGAATTAGACTTCTTTGAGGAAAGGAAATGTCCTTTTTTATTAGTGAAGGATAGAACTAAAGTGAAATTCAAGCATGGTGTGAATTCCTCTTACCAGGGAGTTAGTCGTAACCACATTCCTTTTGACAGCAATCATCTGATCTGAAGAAAATAAAAAACCTGAGGGCTGACACCTTCCACCCCCAACCTCCCCCACATCCAGGTAGATGTATCACTTCACCTTGGGCTTTTCAGTGTCAAATATTCTCACCTGAAAGCACTCGTCTGCTAGGTGACTTGTCATGAGGAGGCTTTTGCAGTTGGTAGTGAGGAAATCTGGAGAAGGCAATGGCAACCCACTCCAGTACTCTTGCCTGGAAAATCCCATGGGTGGAGGAGCCTGGTAGGCTGTAGTCCATGGGGTCAATAAGAGTCAGACATGCCTGAGTTCACTTTCACTTTTCACTTTCATGCATTGGAGAAGGAAATGGCAACCCACTCCAGTGTTCTTGCCTGGAGAATCCCAGGGATGGGGGAGCCTGGTGGGTTGCTGTCTAAGGGGTCACACAGAGTTGGACACGACTGAAGAGACTTAGCAGCAGCAGCAGTGAGGAAATCTCATCTGGTTAGATGGTGACCTAGATCATTGAGGCTTGTGAGGCTTCCTTGAGCTTATCAAGATGAATATCATGGGGATAAAGGGCATCTTTGTGACAGACGCATCAAGAGCATTCTGTGTTCATTATCTTGACTGACTTTACAACTGCTACATAGCAAATTCCACTGAAGCTTCTGTATGTCAACCACATGCATTTATTTCTGCTAAAAATCATCCTATAATCGAACACCTGGGCCTACTGCCTTAAGAAAAATGTGGAAAGGTGGAGAAAAAGTCTGAAAGTAAAGACATAAACCTTTGTCTTCCTCACCAGGAGGGGGTTATCTTGTTTCCATGGTACTCATGAAAGAAGCAAGGTTCAAGGAGAAAAATTTTTGGCTTCATGTAGATAACCCTGCTCAGGAAATGTGTATTTCTGGGCCAGCAGTCTGCTTGATATATAATTTGACAGAGGAGATCTGGGATCTTGAGAGAGTCCTAGCCTTTCCAAGCAACGCTGTTGTAGTTAAAATGGGAATGAAGAAGTCTGAGGGGTTTTAGAGCATGTGGGGGCCTCCCAGAAGATTAAGCCTGGGGACAGGCGTGCCCCTTCTCTCTGGCTGCCTAACACTGAAAACCAATTTTATGACTACTTATCTTAGAGAGCTCTCACCTGTAATTACCTATTTATGGTTGAAATTTTCTGCTTCTAAATTCAAAAGCTGGTATACCAGTGACTTAATTCTGTGAACCAAGGATCTGGTTAAATCTAAGTGTGAATTTTAAGGTATTAAATACATGGTGTGTATGCTTTGTCTACCAATCCCCTCCTTTTCTATAAACTTTATCAACCACTCTAAAAACCAAGGGAAATGGAAACAAAGTCAACCTATATACATAAGTGTCCTTCAGAGCTACAAAATACCTCCCTCACTGGATTGTTGGCAAAGAAAATACTGACCTCCAATAGAAAGCCAACAGTGGAGGTACTGAGAAGTTTGTCTTTCCCACCTTAGAAACACAGGGCAGCACAATTGCCATTCACTTGTTTAATTAGCTAGTCAATTAAAGGACTCCACTGCAGCTGAGTCCTGTGAAACTGGTGTCTCTATATAGGTGGTGTTACTGCATAGGCTTCTGGTCTGTCATGTGGCTCTAGATATCAAACTATGGTGTGATGGATTAGGAGGAGGCAACTGTAACTGTAGCCGTAACTGGGGAGTAGAGAGAAGAGGTTAAACAGCATCACATCAGTTGTAAACTTTTACAACAAGACACGGGATAGTACAGGATTTCACTCTGCCCATGGGAATTTGGCCATGCCTTAGGCTACTTCTGTGTGGATGTCCCTCTGAGCTTTGGCATGATGTGCATTTTGCCTGCTTTTTGGCCACTGTGCTCAGTCCAGCCTGAATCTCTGCTTATGACTCCTCTTAAAATTTGTCTGGGATTCAGCTCTTATAAGCTCAGACCCTGACTAACCCTTGTGTGTGTATGTGCTAAGTCACTTCAGTGTGTCCAACTCTTTATGACCCTATAGACTGTAGCCTGCCAGGCTCCTCTGTCCATGGGATTCTCCAGGCAAGAATACTGGAGTGGGTTGCTACTCCCTTCTCCAGGGGATTTTCCCGACCCAGGGATTGAACCCACATCTCTTGTGTCTCCTGCATTGGCAGGCAGATTCTTTACCACTAGTGCCAACTTGGAAGGCCTTAATCAAAAATTCCTCAGTTTTGCCAAGGCCACTTTGAGTTCAACTCATTTTTTGGGTTTCTTAGTATTAACTGTTCACCTAGAGCTGGTCAACACCGACACCAAAGAACAATGGCTACCTTTCCAGCAGGTTGGATGTAGCCATGTATCATTTCTTAGCACCAGATCTGTCTTAGCACCAAACTGTCTCTGTGCTGTACTTACCTGCTCCGACTGTGTCTGACTCTTTGCAACCCCATGGACTGTATAGCACGCCAGGCTCCTCTGTCCATGGGATTCTCCAGGCAAGAGTACTGGAGTGGGTTGCCATGCCCTTCTCCAGGGGATCTTCCCAACCCAGGGATTGAACCCAGAACTCTCGCATTGCAGACAGACTCTTTACTGTCTGAGATACCAGGGAAGCCCAAGAATACTGGAGTGGGTAGCCTATCCCTTGGAGAGGGCAATGGCACCCCACTCCAGTACTCTTGCCTGGAAAATGCCATGGACGGAGGAGCCTGGTAGGCTGCAGTCCATGGGGTCGATAAGAGTCAGACATGACTGAGCCACTTCACTTTCAGTTTTTACTTTCATGCACTGGAGAAGGAAATGGCAACCCACTCCAGTGTTCTTGCCTGGAGAACCCCAGGGATGGGGGACCTGGTGGGCTGCCATCTATGGGGTCACACAGAGTCGGACATGACTGAAGTGACTTAGCAGCAGCAGCAGCCTATCCCTTCTCCAGAGAATCTTCCTGACCTAAGGAATTGAACTGGGATCTCTTGCACTGCAGGCAGATTCTTTACCAGCTGAGCTCCTAGGGAAACTCAAACTGTCTAGTTGAACACTATCTTTATCTTAATTATATTGTCACTCAGACAAGTATTAAATATTGAAAAGGGGTATAGTAAGAAAATAGTCAAAGGTGAGAAATTTAATGATAGAAATTGGAATCAGGTGAGCTAAAACCTGTGCCTTAGAAGCTGTTATTTTCTTTAGAGGGATTTCTTAAGGACAGCTGTCTGTGATCAAGACACTCCTCCTATAAACCTACATGTAGGAGGCTAATACTCGATGATGTAATTGAAGCCAATGGCTTCAAACTTTGAGAATCCTGATACATGACAAAATAGAAGCCCACTGTAGGAGTAGCAGGGGAGAACAGATGCAGAAATCTTCTACTAGCCTACTGTCGTAACTGGCCTAGAGAATGCCCACGATGCTGGGGAGAATGATACTTCTGAAAGTGCCTAAACATGATACTTGTTGAAAGATGCTTGTCTACTTGAGTGCTTAAAAATCATTCCTATTAAGGGAAACACCTCAAGCTGGTAAGTGTGGTCACGGCTTTCACTTCTCCAAATTCTCGGGCTTCTCCTAGGGAAACTCCTTATCTAGGCATAATCTTCTTTATTCCTGTATCAAACTGAGAACTGAGTCACCCCCTGGGTCTTATGGCTTCCATGATGTCTGTTTCTTGGTACATCAAAAGTCTGAGGTCTTAAATGGGATGGGGGTACAGCTGGAGAAAATGCTTTCACAGAGGAACTTGAGCCTTAGATACAACTCTGAATTCTTTGATCCATGAAGCAGTTTGATTACCAACAAGTTTGCTTACCATCCCTTTCAGGGATGTGATTCTGTTTCACAGGAATGGCTGGTATCTTCTGCAGGAATCCATTAGAAGCCTGAGGTGAGAGAGGCTACCCAGGTCAAGTGACTTCCCCTTTCCCCACCTCACACACTAGATCGTGAGACCCGCTTACTGGAGCCAGTGATTGGCTGGCAGTGCGCGTGCGTGTTAAGTCGCTTCAGTTGTGTCTGACTCTGGGCGACTCTGCTAGATTCCTCAATCTGTGAGATTCTCGAGACAGGAATACTGGAGTGGGTTGCCGTGCCCTCCTCCAGGGGATCTTCCCAACCCATGGATTAAACCCTCATCTCTCACAGCTGGCAACTGTGTTCTTTACCACTAGCACCACCTGGGAAGCAGTCTTGTGTTATCCTGACGGAAGATTATGTGTTTTCTGTTGATTAACGCTGGACGTTTTTCACTGAGTGTGCTTTCATTTGATCTATTTGGGAGCAGTACATGTTGGAAGTAATTGATTTTCTGGAAGGAACTCACAATAGAGGGACTTCCCCGGTGGCTCAGACGATAAAGTGTCTGTCTGCAATGCAGGAGACCCAGGTTTGATCCCTGGGTCAGGAAGATCCCCTGGAGAAGGAAATGGCAATCCACTCCAGTACTATTGCCTGGAAAATCCCATGGACAGAGGAGCCTGGTAGGCTACAGTCCATGGGATCACAAAGAGTCGGACACGACTGAGCGACTTCACTTTCCAATTTCACCATATACACAACATCCCCATTGGATGAAGACCGACCTTTGGTGGTGGTGGTGATTCATGTGCCATGATCTCTCCCATTCCACATTATTGTATGATATCCACTTTTCATCACCTGTCATTTGTCTTAAAAATGAATTTTTTTTAAATAGAGAATTGCATATAGAAATATGGTTGAGAATGTTTTTTTCCGCTTAACTTCTGAGGAACCCAAACATCAAAGTGATTAACATAACCAAGCTGGTGCAAATGACTTTCAATGTTTGATGTGGATATTATGTCATTTATCTCCTGCGTGGTATAGCATTGATTGTTTTTAGGTAATGTCTCAGTTTGATCATTATCAACTTCAACTGGCCTGAGTGTGGAACATTGCAGTGAGAAATCTCCAGCATGAAACTTCACAAACCACTTTTGACACAGTTGGTCAGTCACAGCACCTTCTCCATACACTGCACAAGTCTTTTTTTGGGGTTTCAGTTGTGTCTTTACCTTTCTTAAGTAATAAAGCTTTTTTATTCCATATTAAATATTAAAATGGCTACACATAAATTTACCAGTTTTGATAAGTTTTTTAAAATACATGCTGTTATGACAGCCATCACAATACAATCTAACAAAATTGTTTTGAATGAAGTTAAAGACAACTAACTGCTACTAGAGCTATTATTGTAACAGTAAAAACTGAACTAACTTTTTGGTCAACCCAATATGTATAAAATAGATAACTAATGGAAAACCTACTGTATAGCACAGGAAATTCAATGCTCTGTGTGTGCGAATGCTTAGTCACGTCTGACTCTTTCAGACCCCAAGGGCTATAGCCCACCAGGCTCCTCTGTCACTGGAATTTTCCAGGCAAGAAACTGGAGTGGTTGCCATTTCCTACTCCAGGGGATCTTCCTGACCCAGGGATCGAACCAGCGTCTCTTGTGTCTCTGGGAAGCCCACTCAGTGATCTGTGGTGACCTAAACAAGAGGGAAATCCAAAAAACAGGGTGTACCTGTAAACATACAACTGATTCACTTTGCTGTTCAGTGGAAACTGACACAGCATGTAAAGCAACTACTCCAATAAAAATTAACAGAAAACTGAAGTTTAGTATTAGTAGATGCATTTCAACATAAAATAATGAGCCTTTATTTTGGTACTAAGTTTTTGAAGTTTGGTATGTGTTTTAAATTTATACCACATCAAATCTAGCACCATCTTAAGTGCTCAATGGCTAGTGTCTAGTCATGTTAGACTAGGTAAAAGATAACCTTGGGTCCTACTGTTTAACCTCATTTGCAATCTGTTTTGCAGAGTCAGACACAACTTAGCAACTGAGCATGCATTTAGAGATACACTAGTCTAAAATGACTTAGGTAGAATGCAGTTTGAATATTGTCACTTGAGTGCAAACCCTTTAACAAGAGTTCCCAGGAACCAGAATATTGGAATCACATAAACTGTTTACTTGGACTTTGTAAGAATGACTGCCTTTGTGTTTAACACCAGCCTACACCCACAATATGTCTTCCATACTCCAAGGAGTCACTTTATTTGATTATTGCTGGCAGACTTTGTCCTGGAATCTTCTACATTATATGGACCCAAGCACACACTCCACAGCTTTATTTTAGTAACTCCTGACTATCCTATGGGTAGGACACTGGGAAGATACAAGTACCTCTTACCTTTGAAATCTTTGACTATTTTCCAACTTGATTTGGGGGTAATGTATTTTTTGCTGTCCTGGGTCTTGGTTGCTGTAGGTGGAGTTTCTCTAGTTGCAGTGCACTTGCTTCTCATCACAGTGGCTTCTCGTTGCAGAGCATGGGCTCTAGGGCATGTGGGCTTCAGAAGTTGTGGTGCATGGGCCCAGTTGCCCCATGGAATGTGGAATCTTCCTGGGCCAGTGTTTGAACTGGTGTCCCCATAGGTGGATTCTTAACCACTGGACCGCCAGGGAAGTCCTTTTTATTATATTTGAGCTGGTGGTAATCTATAGATCAGGTACTTGCATGCTAAGTCACTTCAGTTGTGTCTGACTCTTTGTGACTCCATGGACTATAGCCAGTCAGGCTCTGTCCATGGGATTCTCTAGGCAAGAATACTGAAGTGGGTTGCCGTTTCCTCCTTCAGGGAATCTTCCTGACCCAGGGATCGAAACTGTATCTCTTAAGTCTCTTGCATTGGCAGGCAGGTTCTCTACCACGGGTGCTATCTGGGAAGCCCATAGATCAAGTACTTAGGCTCTTGATATCTACCTTCAGGGCCTCACCCTCCACCCCTCTTCAAAACCCGGCTAGAGTCTCCTCACAGCGGAGGAACCATGTGGCTTACTACTGTGCTACATTCAAATTGGGCTTGGAGTGTGCTTTTCAGGATGGGCTGTGTCAAGGAGACTTCTCATAAACCAACAGGGGTATGGACCTTCTTAGGCGACCAGAGATGATGTACCTGTATAAGGACCAGTGTAAATGGATATCTAACTCAACTAAGTTTCCTTTGGTGGGGGCGGGGGTGGAATGTCTTCCGCTTGCAACACAGCTCCTTACTCAAAACTTCTTTCAAGTTAAACTTATCCAGCCTGGACTGGAATTTAGCACAGCTGGCCTGGCTCCCCCGCCACTTGCCCCCCCTAGGTGTTTATATTTACTGGCAGCATCTACCTTTCCCAAGAGGAAGCTTTTGTCTTTGGAGCAGGAAGGTGGAGAAGACAGAAGGTATCTGTTCCTCAGATCTACATCAAGGAGATATGGTGAGGGTGAAGAGCACGAGAGACTGGGGGTATCCTCAGGTGGTGGTGAGGTACAGATTTTAAAGTCTAGACCTTGTACATATCTGCAAGCAAGCAGTCCACACCTTGTCACACCTTCTGTGCCAAATGCCCAGCCACCCTCCAGATGCAATAAATCCTCAGGTCTAATGATCATGAGGCCAATTGCAAGGTCACGTGGAGGTAATTGTAGCTTTCGTTGTTATATCAGAGCTAGATGGGAACATCACTCTGACCTGTAGCTACACTATAAAACTCATGAATGACTGGGAGTCAAACACTTGAATAACTATGGTTTATCACTTGGTGTTATTACTACTATAACATCGCTGATCTGGTTACTAAACCTTGAGCAATATCCCTAGTTAATTAGATCTTAACCTTGTAAGAGGTGCCTTAACCTCTTATTTACATATGCAAATATGCCTCATATGCCTCATATATGTACATATGCCTCTTATTTACATATACATTACATATCTAAGAAAGCCAGGATCCCATGACCTTACCAAATGTTGTTAACTCCTCTTAACCTGGAAGCTCAGATGCTTATTTCTCCTCACTCTGCTGCCTCTATATGCTAGATTGATCCTCGTGTGGCTGATAGTAAAGCTAGTGAAGAATCTCAGCAAACACTGTGCCTAGTTTTGTCTGGCTCAGTTTTTAAAATTATGTACAATACTTAAAGCGCCTTCCAAATGAATTCAACATTAGCTTGTATAATGACTAGGCCAAGTTGTGACTAGGAGCCAACTGACCAGCCAAACTAGTAGCAAGAGCTGTTTGTGGGTCATCAGCGGTTAGGCTCTTAGAGAGACAACCAAGAATTATTTCATGGCAACTGGAAGAGTTACTACCACCTGGCAAGTTACCTTAACCTCTGAGAAGTTACTGTTCTTATAGGCAGCACTTTGTTCTTTCAAAAATTTAGAAATTTAAACTCCATAGAATAACAGTGGTCCCTTCTACTCAGTCTTGAGACACACTTCTGATGTTTTTCCTAAGCTAAACTTTGGCCACTACTTCGGCAGTTAAAAAAAAAAAGGTCTAAAATGAGTCTGCAAATGCCAATTGTGTTTCGGAGCTCATTTAACTAATTACTCAAAGATGAAATCAAAGACTGGCTAGAACCTTCTGATGGAATGGAAGGCAGTTCTTAAATGTCATCTTATATAATTGCTCTTGCCTATTGAAAATACCTCAGTGTAAATACCTAAGCCCCAGCAATACACAAAGGGCGCAGGCTTTAAGATAACTGGGCAAACTTGTATCTGACTTGACTCAACACTTAGCAGGCTGAAAGAAACAATCTGCTGTGGTCCTCGCTGTCAAATACCTGGCTTGTCACCTCAGGTCAGGCAATGCAAACAGATGAAGTCTGGTCAATATTTTGCTTCATCCAAAAATATATAAGCTCTAGGTAAATGGGTAATGACCCCATCTGATTTTAAGCTTCTTCAAAGAGATACTGAAAATCATGATTCACTGGGCTTTTTCTTAGTTTACAAACCTAAAAGCTGGTTTGTTTATAATTGTGTACTAAATTAATAGCCTGAATGTTTGTAACCTGGTTGGTAGCTGGTATATCCAGCCAATGGTTCTGTGGGGACACTTAAAACCTTGAATGAACAGATTCACCTGTTGAGAGAGTTTGGAAGATCCATGAAGTGCTAGCTGTTGGGTGCCTTCTCATTCTCCATCCCCATTGTTGGAATCGGGTGTGTTTTAGAATGTTGAAGTTTTCTGTACCTCACTGGGGTGGGGAAGATTTATCAGATTAATAGACACAAACTCCCAGATGATCTTAAAGTAGGACAACTGAAACAGTGCCATTTACATGCCAATCTACTCAATGTTAACATTCCAAAGAACACATGGGAGCCTCTTCAGGCTGAGGAAACCATGTTTATCTTCAGTGCACTTCATGGTGAATTTCCCCACTGATTGCAGCTTCTGCTCACATTCCTACTAGGTTTCACATAAGCGGAAGTTACCCTTCTTTAGCAGTTGACTCCAAGCAGGGATCTTAAATGCCCTGTTGGTCTCATGGTCATAGGACCCTTCTTGTTTGGGTTCTGTATAACATTTTCCTGGTTCCAGTCTCATGCTCATACTAGTTACACACTTGCCTAATCTTATCACCTTTTCTTTCACCTTTCTTGACCTCTTATGTTCACTTTCTATTCTTTGCTTTACCATTTGCCTTAAACTCTAGTGGGAAGAATTCCCTGGTGGCCCAGTGGTTAGGACGCTGCAGTTTCACTGCTGAGGGTGCAGGTTCAGGAAGATCCTCAAGCTGTGTGGCATGGCACAAAGACTAAGGAGTATTGACAGTTCTGGTTCCCCATTTTCCTTGTGTTGTAAACAGTCTATACACATGTCCATTGCTCAAATACATGGGACCGTGGTGGTTATGTGAGCAGTAGATCAGAGTCATGACTAATTATAAAATTTGTGCATATGAACAAACAATAGTAGCAGCAGCAGCTGAGCCTTTATACCATTGTTCTGAAAGTTTTATATACTGGTTGATTTTAGTAACTCCTAAAGAGTGGTTATTTACACTTCTTAAGTTAAAAAAAAAAAAATGGAGGCCTAGAGTTTGCCACTTTCTCAATCTCTCCATCAAGGAAGTGTCTTTATGTACACAATTAAATTGCCCTTACAGTGATTTGCTATCATGGGCCTGTAGAACAAACCTTTTATCTAATACTGAATTTTATAGTTAAGGGTTAGGTATTATAATAAATCAGACTGAATAATATCAGACATAAATATCAGACTGAATCTTAGCCCCAAACTACACATAGTCGGGAAGCTGTCATTCCTGTCTTGCTCAGTGAGTAGCTAGTTGTCTTAAAACAACAGTCACTTCCTGTATCACAATGTCCTGTCTGCTTACACAGCTTCTGTGTACACTGACTCAAATGTCAACTGTGGGTAACGTGTGGTTTCTATCATTATGTGAACAGAAATTTGGTGTGGCCAGATGACGGGTTAAATGTCATGAGCTTAGTCATGAACATGTTTGTGTCAGACTAAATGACCAAATAGATATAAGGAAGAATAGATCTGTCATAACTTAGAACATATCTTGCTGTCTTTCCCTTGCATTTTTTGGTGGCTTAACTCTACCTAAGATCTCTGGGCTGTTTCAATAAACCAGTTAAGGTCTGATGTTTGTCATCTATGATTAACAAATGCATGTATTTAATTCTCCTGAACAGTAAGATTTAGATTCATTTTACAGAATACCTGTCTGATTCAGTGAAGCAAGCAGTAGCTGTCACCTGATGTACTGGAACTGATGTAGAAATCTTACTCTGAGGTATTACAACAGTCAGTTTCTACTTCTGACTTACCTGAGAAAACACTGAAGTACTGGCTCACTGCCAGATAAATGAATCTCGATTCCTCAGTTTCAGACAGTTATACACTTTTATAGGTGACGCTCTGAGGCCAACTGCCCAGTCTCCCTCATAAGAGGTACTGGAATTTGAACCTCAGATCTCATTCCAAAGTCAAGTACTTAGTTTTATTGAATGAAGAGATGCTGGGATGGTTTTCAAAACACCTCATTCAGCCTGACTCAACCTTACTCCCGAAAGCTTCTACTCAATTTCCTTGTGAATAGGTGACTAATACCATGCACTTTGTTTTCCCCAATAAGTAATCTAGTTGTTTCACTTAATGATCTTCTCTCCAGCTCACTCAATTCTACCCACTTCACTCCCACTACGATGGTTGTCTCCATATGACCTCCAGTCTGTTGACCCCTTTATTTCCGTATCCTAGCTGCTTCCTTAATTTTCTTGTTAGCATGTCTTTTCTCCCAAGTAACAGTTTTGTGCCTCTATTTTAGTCCTTTTTGATAAACTTTAACCCTGTGTGAATCAAGGTGTCTACTTTGTCCTAATATTGGAAGAGAAGAATTGGGCTGAATTTATAAAGACCAAGGTATTTTTGTGCCTCTGAACTCATCACTGACTTTAGGATCTCTGCCAGATGTCACAGAGGGGAGGAAGAGAAGCCAGAAAAACAGTTGTTGGGCAATCTTGAGCTTAGATTTCTCTTAAACCCAAATGTCAGGTAACTTTTGCTTTGTTCTTTTAATAGCATTCCATTGCTTTCAAAGATTATAGATAAGATGGTAAGCGTGCATTATTAGCTACAAATCAATGTAGCATGAGCTGACATTTCACATTTTGTTTTCATTTACTCTCATCAATTCTTATAAAACTCAGCACGCTAAGTAGCTGCCATGTTCTAAGATGGGCTCCATGCACTGACTTCCTTCTCTGGATCAGTCTCTTTGAGAGGAGTCTCATGACTGTGTCCCTGTGAGCAGGGACACTAAGAGAGAGGGCCTTTAGGATGATGGGACTCATAATGTGAGAAACTCTCCAAAGTGGTTCCAGAGACCTCAGGCCTCTGAATAAGAGGTTCCACAGCTATGAACCTCTTGTCCTAAGAGGGCTTTGGATTTCCCTGGTGATGAAGGCTCTGTGCTCCCAGTGCAGGGGGCCTGGGTTGGAACCCTGGTCAGGCAACTAAGAACCTTCGAGTTGCAACAATGACCTGGTGCAGCCAAAAAAAAAAAAAAAGGCTTGGGTAACTTTCTAATCAGCTCAGCAGACAGCCATTGCTTACCTGTTCTCCGTTTCAGTTGTCTAGAGGACAAGGATGTTCTGGTCGACTCCAGTTAAAAATGTTTCCCTGCATTTAATATCACTGTGGTAGAGCATTCCCTCTTTAAAATGAGAGTATCTGCACTTCAGAATCCGCCTGCCAGTTCAGAAGACACAGGAGACAAGAATTGAATCCCTGGGCCAAGAAGGTCCCCTGGAGGAGGAAATGGCAACCCATTTGCCTGGAAAATTCTGTGGACAGAGGAGTCTAGTGGGTTACAGTCCATGGGGTCGTAAAGAGTCAGACAAGACTGAGCATGCCCGCAAACCCACACTCTCAATCTGGTTTTCAGGCAAATTTACAAAAGCAGTCAAGGTTTCATAACTGAGTCAAGCTTTCCTTTTTCTATGGTTATTAAGTGCCCCCTGTTGGAGGATGTGTTTAAAGCTCTAATTGGTGGTGGAACCCTGTCTTGCTTAACTAGCCAGAGCCTGAGTCCTTGAACAGAAGCCAAGTTTCCAAAAACAATGGGGCTGAAGGTTATGCCCCATTAGGTCATCTCCCTGTGTTCTTGGAGAAGTATTTGCTACAGTCTTCATTGCTTGTGGGCCTTTCCAAATCTTGGTCTCTTACCCTGCTGCTGCTAAGTCGCTTCAATCGTGTCCAACTCTGTGCAACCCCATAGATGGCAGCCCACCAGGCTTCCCTGTCCCTGGGATTCTCCAGGCAAGAACACTGGAGTGGGTTGCCATTTCTCTAACCCTATGCTCATATCATGAACTCCTTATTGCCAAATTCAGACTGAAATTGAAGAAAGTAGGGAAAACCACTAGACCATTCAGGTATGACCTAAATCAAATCCCTTATGATTATACAGTGGAAGTGAGAAATAGATTTGAGGAACTAGATCTGATAGAGTGCCTGATGAACTATGGACTGAGGTTTGTGACATTGTACAGGAGACAGGGATCAAGACCATCCCCATGGAAAAGAAATGCAAAAAAGCAAAATGGCTGTCTGGGGAGGCCTTACAAATAGCTGTGAAAAGAAGAGAAGCGAAAAGCAAAGGAGAAAAGGAAACATATTAGCATCTGAATGCAGAGTTCCAAAGAATAGCAAGAAGAGATAAGAAAGCCTTCCTTAGCGATCAATGCAAAGAAATAGAGGAAAAGAACAGAATGGGAAAGACTAGATATCTCTTCAAGAAAATTAGAGATACCACGGGAACATTTCATGCAAGGATGGGCTCGATAAAGGACAGAAATGGTATGGACCTAACAGAAGCAGAAGATATTAAGAAGAGATGGCAAGAATACACAGAAGAACTGTACAAAAAAGATCTTCACGACCCAGATAATCACGATGGTGTGATCACTCACCTAGAGCCAGATATCCTGGAATGTGAAGTCAAGTGGGCCTTAGAAAGCATCACTA
>NW_011494664.1:112400-131800 GCF_000754665.1 Bison bison bison | reverse complement strand
AGATTGCCGGGAGAATTATCAATAACCTCAGATATGCAGATGACACCATCCTTATGGCAGAAAGTGAAGAGGAACTAAAAAGCCTCTTGATGAAGGTAAAAGTGGAGAGTGAAAAAGTTGGCTTAAAACTCAACATTCAGAAAATGAAGATCATGGCATCTGGTCCCATCACTTCATGGCAAATAGATGGGGAAACAGTGGAAACCGTGTCAGACTTTATTTTTCTGGGCTCCAAAATCACTGCAGATGGTGACTGCAGCCATGAAATTAAAAGATGCTTACTCCTTGGAAGGAAAGTTATGACCAACCTAGGTAGCATATTCAAAAGCAGAGACATTACTTTGCCAACAAAGGTCCGTCTAGTCAAGGCTATGGTTTTTCCAGTGGTCATGTATGGATGTGAGAGTTGGACTGTGAAGAAGGCTGAGTGCCGAAGAATTGATGCTTTTGAACTGTGGTGTTGGAGAAGACTCTTGAGAGTCCCTTGGACTGCAAGGAGATCCAACCAGTCCATTCTGAAGGAGATCAGCTCTGGGTTTTCTTTGGAAGGAATGATGCTGAAGTTGAAACTCCAGTACTTTGGCCACCTCATGCGAAGAGTTAACTCATTGGAAAAGACTCTGATGCAGGGAGGGATTGGGGGCAGGAGGAGAAGGGGATGACAGAGGATGAGATGGCTAGATGGCATCACCGACTCGATGGACATGAGTCTGAGTGAACTCCGGGAGTTGGTGATGGACAGGGAGGCCTGGTGTGCTGTGATTCATGGGGTCACAAAGAGTTGGACATTACTGAGCGACTGAACTGAACTGAGGGTGATGCATTTAGAGTTGGTATTGATACTTACCAACAGAATCCTTCCATATTTTCCACTCAAGGCTAGTTGCTTTGTTCTCATCTGCTGAAATTACCTGAGGATAGGTCGAGCTGGAAATTTTGGGTTGGCTTCTTGAGTAAACACACTTGGTCTTTAATAAACCCTTTCTCCCCAATAACTCTATTTTGAGGTGGAAATTTAAAAACCTGGGCCTAATGGGATGCCAGGAGTAAAATGGTTAATTTTCTAGGCAGTGATTTTGTCATGAGTTACAAGGCTGGCATGCCCCAAATGAGTGTCTCAGACTATCTGGTGCAGGACTGGTTTGTTCCTAATCTATCATAGGCCAACACCTCAAATAGAGTAAAAGGAATGAAATTAGGTGATTTGTAGAGACGTGAATGGACCTAGAGACAGTCATACAGAGTGAAGTAAGTTAGAAAGAATCAAATTTCGTGTATTAGCATATGTGGAATCTGAAAAATTTGGTATAGACGATCTTATTTACAGAGCAGAAGCAAGGACATGGACGTAGAGAACAAACCTATGGATACCAAGGAGGAAGAAGAGGGTGGGATGAGGTGGGAGATTGGTGTGGACATATATACACTATTGATACTATATATAAAATAACTGAGAACTACTGTAGAGTACAGGGAACTTTACTTAAAGCTCTAAAAGTGATAGTGATCTAAAAATGGGAACAAAATCCATAAAAGAGGGATATATGTATTTGTTGTTGTTCAGTCACTAAGTCATGTCCGATTCTTTGCAACCCCATGGACTGCAGTATGCCAGGCTCCCCAGTCGTCATTATCTCCTGGAGTTTGCTCAGATTCATGTCCACTGAGTCAGTGATGCTATCTAACCATCTCATCTTCTGCCTCCCCCTTCTATTTCCTTCAATATTTCCCAGCATCAACGTCTTTTCCAAGGAGCTGGCTCTTCATATTAGGTGGCCAAAATATTGGAGCTTCAGCAACAGTGTGTTAGTTGCTCAGTCATGTCCTACAATTTGCTACCCTGTAGGCTTTGGCCTCGGAGAAGGCAATGGCAACCCACTCCCATATGCTTGCCTGGAAAATCCCATGGATGGAGGAGCCTGGAAGGCTGCAGTCCATGGGGTCGCTGAGGGTTGGACACGACTGAGCGACTTCACTTTCACTTTTCACTTTCCTGCATTGGAGAAGGAAATGGCAACCCACTCCAGTGTTCTTGCCTGGAGAATCCCAGGGACAGGGGAGCCTGGTGGGCTGCTGTCTATGGGGTTGCACAGAGTCGGACACAACTGAAGTGACTTAGCAGCAGCAGCAGCAGCAGCAGCAGGCTTTGGCCTACTAGGCTCCTCTGTCCATGGAATTCTCCAGGCAAGAACACGGAATGGGTAGCCATGCCCTTCTCCAGGGGATCTTCCTGATGGAGGGATCAAACCCAGGTCTCCTGTATTGCAGGCAAATTCTTTACTGTCTCAGCTACCAGGGAAGCCCAACTCTATGTAATGTAGCCTGCCAGCTTCCTCCGTTCATGAGATTGTCCAGGCAAGAATACTGGAGTGGGTTTCCATGCCTTCCTCCAGTGGATCTTCTTGGCCCAGAGATCGAACCTGTGTCTCTTAGATCTCCTGCATTGGCAGGTGGCTTCTTTACCACTAGCACCTCCTGAGAAGCCCATTCAGCAACAGCCCTTCCAGTAAATATTCAGAGTTGATTTCCTTTAAGATTGACTGGTTTGATCTCCTTGCTGTCCAAAGGATTCTCAAGAGTCATCTCCAGCACCACAATTCAAGAGCATCAATTCTTTGGTGCTCAACCTTTTTTATAGTCCAACTCTCAAGACCATACATGACTACTGGAAAAACCATAGCTTTGACTATATGGACCTTTGTTGACAAGGTGATGTCTCTGCTTTTTAATATGATAAACCTAGATGTCATAGTTTTCCTCCCAAGGAGCAAGTGTCTTCTAATTTCATGATTGCAGTCACCATCTGCAGTGATTTTGGAGCCCAAGAAAATAAAAATATGTCATTGCTTCCACTTTTCCCCTTCTATTTGCCATGAAGTGATGGGATCAGATGCCATGATCTTAGTTTTTTTTTTTTTTTTAATGTTTTAAGCCAGCTTTTTCATTCCTCTTTCACCCTCATCAAGTGGCTCTTTACTTCCTTTTCACTTTCTGCCATTAGAGTGGTATCACCTGCATTTTTGAGGTTGATCTTTTTCTCAGCAATCTTGATTCCATCTTGTGATTCATCCAGTCTGGAATTTTGCATGATGTACTCTGCATTTTAGTCAAATAAGCAGGGTGATGTATAGCTGGATTTGCTTTGCTGTATGGTAGAAACTAACATAACATTGTCAAGCAACTATACTCCAATAAAAATTAGAATTAGCAGAAAATTATAGCCGAATCTTACTAGATTTAATAGGCAAAATTACATTTTGGCAAAAATCAGAAAAATAAACAGCCCAATAAAAACATAGGCAGAAGGCCTAAAAAGATATTTCTTCAAAAAAGGTATACAGATGGTCAAGCACATGAAAAGATGCTCAACATTGCTCATTACTTGAGAAATGCAAATCAAAACTACAATGAATATCACCTCACACCGGTCAGAATGGCCATTATCAAGAAAATCTATGAACAATAAATGCTGGAGAAAATACAGAGAAAGGGAACCCTCTTGCCCTGTTGGTGGGAATGTAAATTGATACAGCTACTGTGGAGAATAGTATGTAGATTCCTTAAACTAGGAATAAAACTACCATATGACCCAGCAATTCTGTTACTGGGCATATGCCCTGAGAAAACCAAAAGTCAAAGACATGCACCCTGATGTTCATTGCAGCACCGTTCACAATAGCCAGGACATGGAAGCAACCTAGATGTTCATCAGCAGATGAATGGATTAAGTTGTGGTACGTATACACAATGGAATATTACTCAGCTGTAAAAAGGAACAAATTTGAGTCAGTTGTGGTGAGTTGGATGAAACTAGAGCCTGTTATACAGAGTGAAGTAAGTCAGAAAAAGAAATAATATTAATGCACATATAAGGAATCTAGAAAAATGATACTGATGAACCTATTTACAGGGAAGGACTGGAGATGCAGACATAGGAAACAGACTTGTGGGCACAGTCCACAAACATACATATGCATTCATCTTCAGTCGTGTCCAACTCTTTGTGACAGTGTAGACTGTAGCCCGCCAAGCTTCTCTTTCCATGGGGTTTTCCAGGCAAGAACACTGGAGGAGGCTGCTATTTCCTCCTCCAGGGAATCTTTCCCAACCCAGGGATTGAACTTGTGTTTCCTGCATTGGCAGATGGATTCTTTACACTGAGCCATCAGGAAAACCCAGGGGAAGGGGAGAGGGTGGGACAAATTGAGAGAATAGCACTGGCATACATACATTGTGGTGGTTTGGTGGTTTAGTCGCTAAGTCACGTCCAACTCTTGCGACCCTGTAGGTTACAGCCTGCCAGGCTCCTCTGTCCATGGGATTCTCCAGGCAAGAATACTGGAGTGGGTTGTCATGCCTTTCTCCAGGGGATCTTTCCTACCCAGGAATTGAACCCAGGTCTCCTGCATTGCAGGCAGATTCTTTACTGACTGAGCTACAAGGGAAGATATATATACACGACCATGTCTAAAATAGATAACTAGTGGGAAGCTGCTATATATCATAGGGAGCCCAACCTGGTGCTCTGTGATGACCAGGTTGGGTGGGGTGCGGGAGAGGTTGGAGGGAGGCTCAAGAGGCAGGGGATATATATATTATGATTGATTCAAGTTGTTGTATGGCAGAAACCAACACTCATGGTAAAGAAATTATCTTCCAGTTAAAGAGATCCATGCAGAATCAAAATATTGAAGAAAACTTCACTAAACGATATGGAATGAATACTGACCATCAGTACTTCAAGTGCTCAGTTTCTAACATGACCAATGAATTTCCTTAATTTACTGAATCTATGTTGGATTGACAGCAACACTACTCACAAGGGATAATGTAACTAAACTACATTTTAATAACTCATAATAGGAAGACTAGTCTCTTATAGGCATGTTGATCAGAATGGAGGATTTTAAAACCATCACAGCAGGCCTGGGATGTTTAATTTGGCCAAAATAATCAAGAAATGTACTAAATACATCTTCAGTCCTTCATCACTAGCCAGTTACAAACATATCCTTTAAAGTGATGGTTATCTTCAGGATAAATTGATTCCAGATCTGAATTTGCCTGCATGGATCTCTTGATAAAAAGCCCTGGGTAAAAAATACACAATACAGAAAAATTTAGACTTCCATATGCCAGAACGGATTTATCTAAGCATTGGTTAATTAAAGACTGAATATTTAAGATTCTTTTAAAAAA
This sequence comes from Bison bison bison, assembly GCF_000754665.1. NCBI lineage: Eukaryota > Metazoa > Chordata > Mammalia > Artiodactyla > Bovidae > Bison > Bison bison. The sequence goes on along the minus strand of NW_011494664.1, from coordinate 126,601 downwards.
GAAAATTAACATTTTAGTAAGGTATTACTTTATGACATCTTACACTTTCATAATGTTTAATACTCATAGGTATATGGAATGTTTGATCTTAACAAAAACCAAATGGCTGTACATTAATTTGGGGGCAGAAGTAAAGCTAAAACATTCTGAATTTCTCTTCCCTTGATTTATCTTCTTGTCAACTTTAAGGTTTAATTTACTACTATGGAAACTATAATTTTGGAGTCTGAAGTGGCTGAGAGAGGACTAAAATATATGGAATGGACTTTTTAAAACTGGAGAACTGAAGTTGCTGAGATTTCACTATGGAAAGATTTCAAAGTGGCTAAATCCTAGAGATGGCTACACTCTGGATGCCAGGTCTCCAAAGTTCCTTAAGTGATTATGCCAAAGATTGGCTTGAAGAATCCTGCCACCCCACTCCCATGATACCCCGCCCTCTGGTCATTGCTTAATATGGTTCTATGTACACTTGGTTTCAAGCCATGAGTGCACTTCCCTGCAGACCAGACTACCACTACCTAAACCCATCCTACATAGGAATTCTTGAGATGCTGCTTTTCCAGAGGAATAGTCTGAGCCATGCTGGGAGATGACATAACCTAGTGAGGAGAAAAGACTTGGCACCCTGGGCTGAGCTGGAATTCCAGGTTTTCCATCTTCTGCCTGTGTAACTTATTGGCAGATCAGTTATCCTCCCCAAGCCTCAGTTGTCTGGTTAGAAATAGATGCTAGAGTTGTCAGGATTAGTATATAGAGGTTACTTTGCAGAGGATGACCAACATTGCTCATTTCAGAAGGTGAGGAAGTTTTTGGCCTGTGACAGGACTTAATGTCTTACAGCTATAGCTGTCTAAGATAAGGTTTTTTAATAGCAAAGGGGAGAGGACAGAATGGCTAAAATCCAGAGCCTACACAGGAGATATTTATAACATGCTACTCAAAAAACCGAGTCCCATAGAATATTTCTAGTACCACACTTTCCAAACATTTGCCATTAAGGCCCACATGGACCTTTTACCGAACCAGGTTGATCTTGCAAGATTTGCAGGCAGTAAGCCAAAATGTTGAATTCTCTAGGCCAGAATACTGGAGTGGGTAGCCTTCCCCTTCTCCAGGGGATCTTCCCAACTCAGGGATCAAACCCAGGTCTCCTGCATTACAGGCAGATTTTTTACCAGCTGAGCCACAAGGGAAGTCCTGAAAAGAGAGTTCTCACAATCCTTCACATTCTCAAATCTCACATTCCTTCCTGAAGGCAAGGGCTCAGGGTATTGATGGGATAAAGAATGAAGAAGAAGGACCATCTGAGGCTTGGAGCTTAATGAGTGTTGGGGGAGGTGCTTGGGGAAAGGCGTGGTAATTGTAGTTCTGAGCAGGAGTAATTGAGCTACAAGCCTCTGCATGAGGCCACTAGAATGGCCTGAGGGTTGAGTTTTTGGTTCCCTGACATCAAAAATTTAGGAATTGGACACTTGCGCATGCCCAGTTGGAAGGTTGTCGGTCCCATCCAATCTTAGCCGCTTGCACTAGACACAGCTGACTCTAAATTCCTGGAGAAAAAAACTCAGGCAAACATCTCATTTAGGCCTTTTCTGACTTGGAACACATGCAAGTCTTTTTTTTGTGGCAACAGTTAAAACAAACTTGATGGGTGAAGGCAGGTTCCAGGTGCAATGGATCTATCTACTGATTCCGTTCACTTGTAGCACCCCACTGGAGGGGATTGGAAAGGAGATGAAGCTGCTCATGGCTGAAGGCCCAGTGCTCTTGAGGAATGAGAGAGCTGTATAGTGTACCTAGGAACATTACCTGCTATCCTGTGGCTAACTAGGTAGGAAGCACTGCCCAAGGTGCTCTACTGATTGGAGAAGATCTCTATGAACATGGAGAGAACTTGCTAGAAAAGTTCAGACTACGTTCTGCGTGCTAGAGAAATTTGGAGGTCAGTCATTCTTAAACATGCTTACTGCTAGTGGTTGGAGATGGGGCGTTGGCAGGAAAGATGACCTGCTTGGCTTTGTTTCCTCAGCATCTTCACAGATAAAAGCTTCTTAGCTCTAACTCGGGATCTAGTGTTAGAGCAATTTTTTTTCTGGTGTAACAGGCCAGTAATGGTCACTTAGCTTTAAGTGAGATTTGTTATTTGTCTTCTGCTGAATGCTGTCAAATTTTAGTGACGGATCCTCTCATTTCTGCCATTTTCAGGAAGTTCTTTTGGCTGCCTTGGGTCTTCATTGCTGTTTGCAGGCTTTCTAATTGCAGTGAGCAGGCTTCTGACTGCAGTGGCTTCACTGTGGGTGATGTCAGCGTTGCTTTCCCAGGACCCACTGAGATGTGCACCCAGAGTACCTTAAAGTGGTCCCATGAACTGGCCAGTGGGGTTGGGCATGTGAGTTGGGAGACTGGGAGAAAATGTGGCTCACAGGGTGGCTTTGCTGTCCCTGTGAAGTAGAATTCCTTTTCTCTTTGAAATATGGGGGAGTTCTTGCTTAGTTGCTCACCTCCGTGTCTCCTCTGTCTGATCCAAGGGAAGAAGAGAAACTGGGTTAATGAGATGGAGAACAACTCACAGGACATATGTAGCTGTTTGGTTTTCAGCTTTGGTTTTCAGAGTAGTGCCCTCTCCAGTTTGTGTGGGATAAGCTCACCAACTCCAGCTGATGGCAGAAGCTTCCCTCAGCCTGGTTCAGGGGTACCACTTCTCCCAAGCTTGGTTCTGATTCAGGTCACCAAGGTAGTCTGACTCATGGTCCAGTTTTCAGTTGTTTCAGAACCAACTGGCAAAAGGGAGACAAAGGGCACACCAAACTCTGAGCTGGCATCTGAATTGCTGTTGTGTCATGACCTGTCAGCCTACTAGGATCTGACTCAAATCCCTTTGGAGAACAGACTTAATTGCCAAGTCTGGTCTGTTCAGAAGGTCTTAGGGTGTTGAACAGCTTCCTGTGCCAGTGTGTGGGTTGAAGATGGTGTTCACAGTTCCACTGCCCATGCTATATTCAGTTTTCAACTCTCCTGTCAGAATAAATCCATAAGAGAAGAGTCTATCTGAGGGGTTGTTTCAAGGAAACACTCTTGCTAAGGTCTTACAGACTTGGGTTTCTGCTGTAAGGGAGAAAGTAAGATTGGTGGGTTAAATTGAGGACAGTAATGCTATGGTTTTTCCAGTAGTCATGTATGGATGTGAGAGTTGGACTGTGAAGACAGCTGAGCACCGAAGAATTGATGGTTTTGAACTGTGGTGTTGGAGAAGACTCTTGAGAGTCCCTTGGACTGCAAGGAGATCCAACCAGTCCATTCTAAAGGAGATCAGCCCTGGGTGTTCTTTGGAAGGAATGATGCTAAAGCTGAAACTCCAATACTTTGGCCACCTCATGCAAAGAGTTGACTCACTGGAAAAGCCTCTGATGCTGGGAGGGATTGGGGGCAGGAGGAGAAGGGGACGACAGAGGATGAGATGGCTGGATGGCATCACTGACTCGATGGATGTAAGTCTGAGTGAACTCTGGGAGATGGTAATGGACAGGGAGGCCTGGTGTGCTGCGATTCAAGGGGTTGCAAAGAGTCAGACACGACTGAGCGACTGAACTGAATGAAGTACTTGGAAGATTACTTTTGCTGTGGCCAAGTCTAGGCAGGAGGGATCACAGTGGCAAGATATCTGAAATACTCTTGGAAAGACTGCCCTGTTGTGGAAGAAGCAGGAAGGGCTGAGGGTCAAGAGGGACTTCCAACATTTCTTCACATCTTGTATAATCAGGCGTTGTGTCTCCTCCTATTCACCCATTTTCTGATCTCACCCAAAGGTGCTTTGTCTTCAGGTCCAATTAGTCACAGTTATAGTCTGAATGTGCCAGGGAAGCCCCATGGCAGCTCCAACAGGGAGCTTGGTGCAGATTCAACGTGCCAATACAATTTGTACCAATGTGTAGTAGATGTGTACCCAATCTACAATCACTTTGGTCATGACACATCTGACCAGACATGACATACCTGACCAGACAATGCCCAAGAATTCGATGGACAATCCAGGCCCTTGGATTTTTGTGGCATTCACAGCTCACCCACATGATTCCAAATGCTTTACAGGCTCCGGTGCCCACTGTTCTAAATCCATAAGAGGGTCAGAGGTTAGTAGCACATCATCAATATAATGGAGCAGTTTCACTGAAATTGGCTGCTTCCATTTTATTAAGTCTTCTGCAACCAGCCTGTGACATACAGTTGGGCTATGCAAGTACCCTTGGGGGAAGTATCTGGACCATCCATTGGTGTCCCTCCCAAGTGAATGCAAATGGATCTTCGCTCTCATCAGCTTTAGCTATAGAGAAAAAGACATTAGCTAAGTCTACCATGTAGTGATAAGTGCTCAATGCTGTGGTCAATAGGTCCATCAGATTGTGAATCAATGGCACAGCAGCATGCATAGATGACACCACCTTATTCAGTTCTCTATAGTCTACAGTCGTTTACCACGAAACATCAGGCTTCCCAACAGGTCACACAGCAGGGCTAAGCGAACTATAAGTGGGTCCTACAATGCCCACTTTCACCAGCTCAGCAATGATGGCACCTATTTCTTCAGGGCCACTTGTAAATGATACTGACCCTCTGAGTGCCAGCAGTAACTGTGGTGGATGCTTGGCATATTCCCTCACAATGGCCTTCACCACACGCAGAGACAAAATTCCCCCACAGTGGTTTGCAACATTAGGCCTTGTAAAACATCTATTCCCCACAGTACGTTCCAGGATCGGGGACACAAACACAGCATACAACCGCACAGGGAGTCATCCAATTTCCAAAGGCCAGGTCATAGCCTTTACCTTAACTGTGTGGTTACCATAGCCATCACTTCGTGCAGTAGGACTGGGAAACTCTTCTGGCTTGCCATAAATAAGGCTGCATACGGCAACAGTGTCAATGAGAGCCATTACTCTTTGTACATTAGCCGATGACCAGTGACTTGCAAGCTGTATATGGGGCCTCTGGTCACTGCTCTGGCTCTTTGGGCAGGTACCTTTGCCTGAGCCCTACTCAGAGTGGAAAAGGGCATCTGGAGGAACATTCTTGGGTGCCATGTAATCTTCTGACTGAACCGCCTGTGTCTCTTGTGTGGGTGCTTCCCACTTTGGTACGTTGCTGTTCCTGTTTCTAGGAGCATAGCATTGGGCTGTTTATCAATTTTATTTGTCAACTCTGATGCCAGCAAACAGGCCCACATTTGCATTTGCATGGACCCAGATGGGGCCATTACCAGCTTGGCCCCCCCTTCAGGGTCTTCACACTTCTAATCCCCTTTGTCTGCCACTATCCTTCTACTTCTCCCAAGCTTGCAACGATCAAGGTCACCTCGTAGATGGTGTGGCCCACATAGGGCATAAGAATATGGTAAGGACCTGAAAAATGTAGATGGGCATTGTTGAAAATGGCGTCTCAATGCTGCCTGTAAAACGCTCGTCATTTGGGCCTTGAGTATTTAGGTTAACCATAGACTGTTTCATGCCCAGATCTCTCACAACTTGGGTTAACTTGGAAAAGTTATGCCACTTACTCAGTGTCTGGGAGTTCTCCTGCATTCGACCACAGAGTGCAGATGTCAGTGTAATCCATTCCACCAAGGTATGTGTGTGGTTAGGTGGCCCCTGCATGAATTGCCTAAGGTTCTGTAATCTTTGTCTCAGTGAGGGGTGAGTGATTACAAATGCCAACTGTTTTATCTCATCTCTGGAACAAACAATACCATCTACTCTTCTGTCTTAGAGTCACAATAGGCAAATTGCTAGGGGTCCTCCTTGCTTCTGCCAAAATTTATTACCCAAGTTGACTTGGGTAATCCTGGGTACTTGGTCAATATATTGTGTACTCAGTCACATTGGAGGCCCCTTGGGGCTGCCCGCCCTGGGTCAAAGGCTGTTCATGTTTCACCTGCTGCTGCATGATTGTCTTCGCAAACAAGCAGGAACCCACAGTCTCATAACATTCATTGTTACCACCCCTTATTACCTCATTGTCTGAGGCACTGGCTTCATCCAGGTCACACATCTCTTGCTTCAGAGTATGTATACAATATTCTAGTTCTTCCTCCTGTCTCTGTAATTCACACACTTGCACAACATCACGGAGGACACTATCCGTATTAGCCTCCAGGGCAGACAGGGAAATCCACCCCATTGTGCCAGCAGCAGTATATATGCCAGTTTGTCTGGCAAATGGGAACTCACTGCCTGTAATGCCTTTTCAAGGCTATCTGGTGACCCATCCACCACCTCCCAGTCTTCCATTGGGGCCACCGGGTACCACATATAATGTGGTGGGCACTGGCTTCCTCCATCCAATCATTGGAGCCTTAGGCTCCTCTATCTGCTGGGAATCTTGTCAGTTACACAAACTGTCTTGCTGATTGCTGAACTCAGGGTAGGCAAGGTGCAAGTGGGGAAGCTGGAAGGAAATACAAGGATTCATAGAAACTGCAGACATGCTTTATTCTTTAGTGGCTGATGTAGCTGCCAGGGATGTTTCAGGTGGTGCTTATATTGGTATACATGACCAAAAGTAGCAATTTGCCAAGCCATTACATCATGATGTGTGTGTGCATTGCTATAGAAGGTCTCAGCTGTTACATAACCATGTGAAGTCATTGTTTACTGTGAGGCATGAACGAGATAACATGGGGCGAGAGAGCCTGACCATTGCCATCTGAGCCAACCACTATTTCTCTACAGAGGAGCAGGCTGAGAACACCTTCACATTTCATTATAACACCGGAGAAAGAAGAAGGACAAGGTGTGAGACAGCAGCATGGCTCTGCAGTAGAGTCTCAGCCATTCTAAGAGGGAGATGGGTGCAGGGATAGCCAGGAGAGGAAACTTGGGTTGGGTAGAAATGGTGACGCCCCAGTACTGCCCTGTGTTCAGTCTTTGGTTAATTGCTCCCCAGAAAGAATAACCCAGGCTTGATTTGCTACAGCAGATCCTGAAACATTGCAGCTGATTCCAATGTTCAAAGCAGGTTCTGCATTGAGGGGGGAGTTGAGTGGCATGTTCTCTTAACTGTAGAAGTTCATCCTTTGTGCTGTACACATACACTTCTCCATACTTATCTGGGAAGAAATTCCACAGTGTGTGGGCCCCTCTTCCTGAGAGGAGTGTGACAGGTGGGGTGATGAGCGGGCAGAACTCATCACAGCATAACAGCTTTACTGTTGGAACTACTCTCTAGGGTAACTGATACTTACCTCCTCCTCCACTGGCCATTCTCATTCCTCCCCCTCTGTTATCACCCCTACAGGTCATGGTAGTAAAGACTGAATCCCTCATGCCTGGAGGATCTGTTGTAATAGAAACCATTCTCTTTTCAGGCCAGGGTTTCCATAATTACCTACTTGGTTACAACTGGGCCTAGGGTATACAGAGAAATGTCCAGTTAGATCACCTAAGTTAAATAGACATTATTCTTTGTCATCACTGTAATAGCAGCCTTACATCCTTATGATCAAAGTTGATGGCTCTTGTTGCCAAAATGGTGACTCTTTGTAGGCTGGCTCCTGGGAACAAAAGTACTCAGATTGCAGGTTATAGCTTGTATTTCAATGAATCCCATCCTGGGTCTCTTGATAAGACTACATACCTTTTGTGATCAGTGATCTATAACCCTGCAGTTCTAGGAGTTGGAGGGATGAGAATTGAAGTCCCTCTGTGGGTCACTGGGAGTGATGGTAGGTCAGGTACTCCCTGGTTCTAGGACCCACTTAGTTGTCTTCTTGGAGACAAAGCACCATCTAGGCCTCTGATTTAGTGTCTGCACTGCTTCCTGGAGGAAGCACACACATCTATGTCACATCTATAGCACCACATCTATGCAGAGATGTGCTTTCGAGGTGGTAGACTTTGCTTTTTGTGCTTTATTCCAGTAGGATGTATTAACACTGAGGCCAGCAGCCTCTAAATGGTTCAATATGTGAAGTGACCAGTGGATCTCAGGAACTATCCCATGCTGTCTTTGCTTTGAATTGGGTCCTCTGGTTGTTAGCTGTGACATGTGCAGTTCTTTGATTCCATAAACACCAAGATGGGGTGCTGATGGAGCCTTCCTGGCTGAAAGGCAACCTCTTGCCTGGAACAGATGTTTATTACTGTGAGAGGCAACTTCTGGCCCTCTCTACATTGAAAGGTACTCAATGAAGTTGACTTGCCACAGAGTGGCATTTTGGTACTCAAGGGATTAAGGAATGCTGACAATCTAGGGTTTCAGTATTGATGTCTATTGCTGGCAGGTTGGACGACCATAGGCAGTAGCGAGCCTGGCTCTAGTAAGAGAAGTGTGTAAACATATTCAGAGTGTGTCTCTGCTACTGTGACCACTTAATTCAAGCATGTGGTTCAACTCAAAGGCTGGCCAATGTCAGGTAGTAGCTACTGTACATTTTTGGCTATTTAGGACCTGTGGAACTTTTCTGGTGTTATTAACATGAGATAAAAGTATCTTCATTCTGCATGCTCTCTCCCACATGAATCCATATTCCTCTACCAATACCTGCTTGTCTCTGATCCTTCAGTTTTCCTTCTAAGCTGGTAACCAGGCTGGTAGGCTATTGCCCATGTGTTATGTACATTCTCACCTCAGCCCCTTCATATGAAATAGGCCAAATGCACTGCTGGAAACCTTACCATTTGGGAGCCAGGACTAATACTTAACTGAACTTGTTGAAGTTGTCTAGTCATTCTCCAGTATTGATTTAGTTTATTCATGGGCCAGAGGGTAGAAATGAACTGAGATATAAAGGCCACCAACACTTTTGCTTGATCCCTAAGCATAGCACTAATTTTGGCCATTTGTTGTTTAATCGCCAAGTCATGTCTGATTCTTTGTGACTTCATGGACTGTAGCATGACAAGCTCCCCTGTCCATCACCAACTCCCGGAGCTTGCTCAAACTCATGTCCATCGAGTCAGTGATGCCATCCAACCATCTCATCCTCTGTCACCTTCTTCTTCTGCCTTCAATCTTTCCCAGCATCAGGGTCTTTTCCAGTGAGTCGGCTGTTTGCATCGAGTGGCCCAAGTATTGTAGCTTCAACATCAGTCCTTCCAATGAATATTCAGGGTTGAGTTTCTTTAGGATTGACTGGTATGATTTCCTTGATGTCCAAAAGAGTCTCAAGAGTCTTCAGCACCACAGTTTGAAAACATCAGTTCTTTGGTAGTCTGCCTTCTTTATCGTCCACATATGGTCACATCCATACATGACTACTGGAAAGACTATATGGACCTTTGTTGGTAAAGTGATGTCTTTGCTTTCTAAAATGCTTAGTTTTGCATAGCTTTCTTGCCAAGAAGCAAGTATCTTCTAATTTCATGGCTGCAGTCACCATCTGCAGCGATTTAGAGCCCAAGAAGAGGAAATCTGTTACTGCTTCCACCTTTTCCCCATCTATTTGCCACGAAGTGATGGGACTGGATGCCATGATCTTAGTTTTTTTTTTTTTTGAAAATTGAGTTTTAAGCCAGATTTTTCACTCTCTTCTTTCACCTTCATCAAGAGGCTCTTTAATTTCTCTTTGCTTTCTGCTGTTAGAGTAGTAGTATCTGCATATCTGAGGTTGTTTATTTATCCCAGCAATCTTGATTCCAGCTGGTGATTCATCCAGATTAGCATTTTGAAAGATGTACTCTGCATATAAGTTAAATAAGCAGGGTGACAATAAACAGTCTTGTCATACTCCTTTCCCAATTTGGAACCAGTCAGTTGTCCCACGTAAGGTTCTAACTGTTGCTTCTTGACCCGCATACAGGTTTCTCAGAAGACAAGTAAGGTGGTCTGGTATTCCCATATCTTTAAGAATTTTCCAGTTTGTTGTTATCCACAGAGTCAAAGGAAGTACCAGGAAGTGATATGCCAGGTAATCATAGAGCTGGTCATATTCACTGTTTTCAGACCCCAGCCTTCATAGATCTGGCAGTGTTAGGTTCAGATGTTTGTCCATTTAAATGTGATGTGACCTCATTCATTCTGGGAAGAGGGTGCAGCTGATGGACTCACTTAGCAACTTCAACACATTTTCAGTTCTCAATATATTCACAACTTTCTTCTGCCAGGTATCAAAGAAAATGGCTCATGCTTTCTACTGCAACATCATTGTGCACAAAACAGAAGCCCATAGAGGGTGCTGAGATGCAAAGGGACCAGGTGGTTGGCAGCACCATCTGCTTAGATGGAACTGCTGTGGAATATGTGGAAGCTTGTGAGAGGCAGGTGCTGTGTGTGTAAAACTTAGAGAAAGTACTGGCCAAAGTTAGGAGTGTGCGTTAGTTTGGGTTTTCTAGAAGCAGACCCTAGAGGGAGAATTCATGAAGGTTCAGGACACATAATGAGGCAAAACCCCATAAAGTGGTGAAGTAGGATGGGCAAGAGGAGGGAAAACGTGCTGTGACATCAAGCAGAGTCCCATAGATGGCAAACAGGCATATAGCAGAGGACCTCTGGAGACAGTACTGGTCATACCTCAGTTATTCCAATCAAGGGAAAGAACAAAGTATTGATACTGTCTCACTTGTACCTTTTGAACTAAAGCTTGTCACCAGGGTGACAGAAATCCCCAGGCCCTTGGGTTGTCTTTAGACAACCCATCTCTCCCATCCCCTCACAACAAAGACACAAGTCCTGGCTGCTGGCAGTCAAATCACCAGGCGCTGTTATGCCTGAATTTGGGATGAGGTATGGAAGGGAGGTATGGGCTGAGTGTTGACAGCTTCTGAAAGCATTTCTCTGAAGCCTGAAGCTAGAAAGGGAAACTCCTAGTCTGTTCATTCTCTAAATGACTAAATAAAGAAGTAGAGCTCCCAAACTAGAAGTGCCATGAGTGTTATGAATTTTAAATGAGATGAAATGTCATTTAGTTTGGACTCCTCAGAAAAAGATCTTGAAAGATTTGCACAGAAGTAATTATGGAAGTATTCCCAGGAGAAATCATCGAAGGAACAGGAGGCAAGGTAGGGGTTGGAATGTAAGCCAAGGACAGCTGATCTCAGGCAAAATCCTGTTCTCTGTGTTATCCACCTGGATCCCACGGGGGAGCGCTAGACTACAAGCTACATCAGTTGTGAGTTGGACCTTCAAAGTCATATTTCTGACAGTGATTAGTTTATATGCCCTTTATTTGGAGACTGGAAAGTGTAAATCCTCAGGGAGAGCTGGATCTTAGGGTGTATAGGCCAGGCAGGTGCAATAATCTAAGGCCAGTGTTCAGGAAGAAACATGGGCGCTGGCCTTGGAAGTCACATAAAAAGCAGAGCTGAGGGGATACAGAGAAATGATAGACAGGAACTTAGAGAGGTGTGGCCTTAACATGGTTCCCTTATAAGCCCGTGGTTAGAGGAGAAAAAAGACTAATAAGTGGGAGGTAAGATTCCTTGCCTCTGCTCCTTCACACAATGCCTTCCTACATGCCTGTCTTAGAAACCTGACCCCTCATGGTGCAGAGGCTTGCCTTTAGGTTTAATCATAAGCAATGCTTTCCAGGTAAACTCCTGAAGTCCCTTGCTCTGGTCTGAAGAGAACCAACTCACCATCTTCTTGAATGCTCTGAAATTTCAATCAGTTGCAGGCTGAGAATTTTCCAGAGAATCTCGTGTCAGGGTCACTGACACTAGAAAGTGGAAGCTGAGGCAGGTCGTCATGGGAGAGAGGGAGACAACAGACCAATATGGAAGCACTTCCTGTTGTTCAGTGCCCATCCTGGCACTGCTCCCTGGAGGGGACCAGAGTCTCAATACTGGCCTCTCACCTGTCGCTTCTGTTCTGAGGAGTCTAAGGAAAGCTTGTTAAAGCAGCATTCTAAACCTTGTGTTTTTTTTGGCCATACCAAGCAGCCTAGGGGATCTTAGTTCCCTGACCAAAGATCAATCCCACACCCTGTGTGGTGAAAGCACCCTGTCTTAGTCACCGGACTGCCAGGGAAGTCCCTAAGCCTTGCATGTTAATGATAGTTTGTGGACTTATTTGTGGAAGTCAGTTCTTTGTTCTACAAAACCTTTGGGTAATACTTTCTTTAAATTTCTGTACTATCTTCTGGCTTAGTGTTCCTGTTGAAGTGAAGTGACTTGGCTTTGTTGCTGAAGCGCCCAGAGGATTTTGTTCTACTTTGAAATGCACTACTCCCATGCGTTGCCATTATGAGTAAGTTTTCTTGAGATTGTTTTTTTTTTCCAACTGAGGGTAGGTGTCATGATGGTTTTGTCTAAGTGGTTGAAGTCATACCAAGCGGGGGAATAAAATGGGAGACCATGTAAAAATTTGTGCTTTTTCTTCTGATTTAACTTTTGTATGCCTTGCAGTGATAGACTGATATGCCAGATTCAAGGAATTACCGTACGACTTTGGTAATGTGGTAGTGAGGTGAGGAGAAGTGGTTCAGAGTCACATGACTAGGTATCGGGGTTTTGATAAGTCCGCATCTTGGGACTACGCTCTTCACAAGCGTGTCAGTGGTTTTTCTCCCCTGTCGGTGGGACATGACGGCTTGAGTGGGTTGGAGTTGGGTATTTTCCTTCTGGGTCAGTAAGTAAGGCTCTGATGTACTTGTTTCCCTGAGGGCAGGCCTTGTTAAGAACAGTGTGCTCTGGCATGTTTTAAATGAACCTTCTGCCTCTCCCCCTGCCAGAAACAGGAAGGGGCGTGTCTTAGTTCCTAACTGTGGGGACCGCGTTGATCTCTGGGTAGTAAACCTCATGATACTGCAGGGCTTCCTACAGCTAGGTCCCCCTGTTTTTAACTCTCAGACTGGGTGCATTAAACTTCCAGAAACTGTCAACACCAGTGTAGATTATCCTCCCCACTGTGGTTTCCCCTTAACTCTCCTCTTACAACCTAGGATTCCCTGATTACCTGTTGTCCCCTCAGTCTAGGGGGCTGCAGTTTTCTCTGTCTTCCCTTCTCATGTGAATCCCAGAAGAACAAGGTATTCTTTTGTTTGTTTTGATCTCCAGCTTGTTAGGATAGAGTTGTGATGACCAAGCAAATATCTGTAGAAGTGGGAAGCGGAATTTCTTCTACCATTTCGAATACCACCTGGTTGCCCTTTAGAACCAAAACAGTCAGATCTGCGTCCACTGAGGAAGTTAAACCTTGGTAGAGAAGGAAGGTAAGAATGAAAAATGCTGTCTATTAAAACATCCGACTTTAAATGTCAGAAGCTAATCTGGGCAGAACACTGTCTCTTATGAGGACTAAATGTTCCTGTTCTCTCTGTTTGGGGACCTGAGAAGACTAGATCTGGGGAGCTCTGCTTTGAAGGTGTGCCCACACTGCGTGTAAAATTTGTGGCAGTGCTGGTGAGATGAAGCATGTTAGAGCATTTCGTATCACAGCATGGTGGTGCAGGTTTGGGACATAACTGCCTAGTGGTCAGGGAGAAGTTCTTCCCTAGTGGACAACAGGGCCTCTGTGCAACTCTAGGCTCTGCCTTGACCAAGTACAGAGATTCCCTGGTACTAACACAGGGAGTGGGGGGCTGGAGTTGTCCTTGGCTATGAGCAGGATCTGTTTTATGGTTCTCTTCACTTGTGCCTGAGCTGTTTCCACTTACCAGCCCTTGAATGTAGTCCACACGTTTATTTCTACTACTAGGACTCTTGGTATGGACATGGATCCACAGACACTAGAGCAGAACATGAAATGCATTTGTTGGCCTCTCCATAACTTTGATCTCATCTTCTCAATGCTTTAGAATCACCCCCATCATCTATGTATTTCTTTATCTCCAGATGTGAGCTACTGGAATAGGTCAGTATGGGTTGTATTTGATATAAGTCAGAGACTTGGTGAGAATTTAGGACCACAGTTTCTATCAGATCCAGGTACCTAAAGCTGTAGGTTTGAGGGATGTATAAGGGACTTGTTTCTAGGGTCTTGAGCTAAGGTTAGGGGAAAACTGGAGATATCCTGGAAGTAAAATCCTAGGAGAAAATGGATGGGCAAAACCTCAATGAAGGAAACTCCTATGAAGGAAGAAAGGAGCCTCAGAAGGCAGTAGAGCTCTCATCATGCAAGGAAGGAGGGAAGCTAGGTGGAGATAAAGCCTCAGACTTAATAAAGTTGTACAACAGGTTTGGGTAGGCTGATAGGGAATCTTTCAAAGTTGCCTGAGACTGGGGTCCTGTGTCTTGTAGAGAAGGGCTTGCCTTAGTTTCCCTACCACA
>NW_011494664.1:111939-112300 GCF_000754665.1 Bison bison bison | reverse complement strand
GTTGTCCCCTTCTCCTCCTGCCCCCAATCCCTCCCAGCATCAGAGTCTTTTCCAATGAGTCAACTCTTCTCATGAGGTGGCCAAAGTGCTGGAGTTTCAGCTTCAGTATCATTCCTTCCAAAGAAATTCCAGGGCTAATCTCCTTCAGAATGGACTGGTTGGATCTCCTTGCAGTCCAAGGGACTCTCAAGAGTCTTCTCCAACATCACAGTTCAAAAGCATCAATTCTTCGGCGCTCAGCCTTCTTCACAGTCCAACTCTCACATCCATACATGACCACAGGAAAAACCATAGCCTTGACTAGACGAACCTTTGTTGGCAAAGTAATGTCTCTGCTTTTGAATATGCTATCTAGGTTGGT
>NW_011494664.1:110173-111839 GCF_000754665.1 Bison bison bison | reverse complement strand
TGCCCATTGTAGGAGATCTGAGCGGTCTCCAGAGTTTTCTGTGGTCTCCAGAGCTGTTCCCTGTTTCTACCATGGAGGCCCTTTCAGTGTGGACATGAATCTAGGCAATGGAGCATGACATGAAGTGCAAGAAGCCTAGAAAATGGGCTGGCGATATTTGGGTCCCCAAAAGAGGGTATAAAAACCACTTATGTCTGAGGAGGGGTATGTATGAATCCTGAAGTTGCTATCTCTAGATTCCATGGATGAATGTAATCAGCTGGTTCAACAGTTCTTGGTCCCCGCTGCACTTGAACTTGACAAACGTTACTAATGGCCTATATGCCTGAGTTCAATGTGTCATAGATTTCAACTCACAAGTCTTTAGAATCTTGCCGAATGGAAACTTACTAAACATATGATACAATTGCTGTTTTGCCCTGGAGGTATTACTGCAGAATCAGTTGGTGGTCATTTAGCAGGGTTGGTGTCAAGTAGGAGAGCACCTCCAGTAACTATTGGAATACATTAATACTCACAATTTCCTTAGCTGTCTAGGAAGTTGTCTTCACTATAATAGCTTCATCCCAAATCATTTCAGAAATAGTTCATAAAGCTGGACATCGTGTTTCTGAGTAGGCATATGAACACCAAATGGCTAGCTAGCATTTTGTTGTTGTTGTTCCCTTGCCCTTAATCAGGGAGGTAAACTGGACAGTTCTTAAGGAATAATAACTAATGTCAGACCTGGAATTCTCAGAGTAAGAACTCAAGAAAAAGGAGTCGTGACCTTGGAGGGCTAGTTATCCTATTCTGGATTTGAGTCTTAAAGGAAACTTGTCAGATCCTTCCTCAATATCTATTTCCACCTTTTCAGATGTGCATACCCGTGATTTTCTTTTAGGAAATGATTTCCCCAGTTTCCCTCTAACCTTAGTCATTCTCAGGCATAGGTCTGTCTTCAGCTTATTCCATTTTCCTACCCATATACCCATGATTATAGTGACTAGTTCAGAAATGGGTATGCTATCTATTCACTAATTATAAACCCAAGGAAATACTGCTGACGATGAACAACTCACTTTCAAGAGGAGCATTTGGAAAAAATATATCAATGATAACAAGGTAGAATACTTGTTATCATCAAGGAGGAAACTCAAACCTCCCAGAAGTTGGAGCCACTTGAACCAGTCATATGTGGAGACAACTCTAAATTTAGGCTTTTCAATTCATGCCAATGTATTCCTATCTTAAGATAATTAGTTTCTGGCACTTGCTACCAAAAACATCCCAACAGTTAGAGTCCAGTAGAATATCCCTGAGATGTGGGTATCAGAATAAGCCAATTTTTCATCACTTGCAATGTCAAAGCCAACTTGCTTATTAATATATTTGGGTAGTTAGGCAGTAGCATAATACTAAAGACTTTCAGACTATGTATTAGTAGTTCAAAATGGGGTGGGGAGGAGAAGAGAAGAGAGGATTCCCTAGAGGGAGCTGGAAAGGCTATGCCAAGGCCACCAAAAAGGAAATGATCCTATAGCCAAAGGACTGTCCTTTTTAATTATTGTCTTGACCAGTGTATTTGCCACTTTTTATAAAGATGGGCTCAATAAAGGACAGAAATGGTATGGACCGAACAGAAGCAGAAGATATTAAGAAGAGATGGCAAGAATACACAGAAGAA
>NW_011494664.1:109634-110073 GCF_000754665.1 Bison bison bison | reverse complement strand
TTCATGGCTGAAGTCAACATCTGTAGTGATTTTGGAGCCCAGAAAAATAAAGTCTGACACTGTTTCCCCATCTATTTGCCATGAAGTGATGGGACCGGATGCCATGATCTTCGTTTTCTGAATGTTGAGCTTTAAGCCAACTTTTTCACTCTCCACTTTCACCTTCATCAAGAGGCTTTTGAGTTCCTCTTCACTTTCTGCCATAAGGGTGGTGTCATCTGCATATCTGAGGTTATTGATATTTCTCCCGGCAATCTTTTTTTTTTAAACTTTACAATATTGTATTGGTTTTGCCAAATATCGAAATGAATCCGCCACAGGTATACATGTGTTCCCATCCTGAACTCTCCTCCCTCCTCCCTCCCACTACCATCCCTCTGGGTCGTCCCAGTCGCACCAGCCCCAAGCATCCAGTAGGTGCATCAAACCTGGACTGGCA
>NW_011494664.1:96262-109534 GCF_000754665.1 Bison bison bison | reverse complement strand
AAGAAAGGCAATGCCAAAGATTGCTCAAACTACCGCACAATTGCACTCATCTCACACGCTAGTAAAGTAATGCTCAAAATTCTCCAAGCCAGGCTTCAGCAATATGTGAACCGTGAACTTCCAGATGTTCAAGCTGGTTTTAGAAAAGGCAGAGGAACCAGAGATCAAATTGCCAACATCCTCTGGATCATGGAAAAAGCAAGAGAGTTCCGGAAAAACATCTATTTCTGCTTTATTGACTATGCCAAAGCCTTTGACTGTGTGGATCACAATAAACTGTGGAAAATTCTGAAAGAGATGGGAATACCAGACTACCTGATCTGCCTATTGAGAAACCTGTATGCAGGTCAGGAAGCAACAGTTAGAACTGGACATGGAACAACAGACTGGTTCCAAATAGGAAAAGGAGTACGCCAAGGTTGTACATTGTCACCCTGCTTACTTAACTTCTATGCAGAGTACATCATGAGAAACACTGGGCTGGAAGAAGCACAAGCTGGAATCAAGATTGCCAGGAGAAATATCAATAACCTCAGATATGCAGATGACACCACCCTTATGGCAGAAAGTGAAGAGGAACTAAAAAGCCTCTTGATGAAGGTGAAAGAGGAGAGTGAAAAAGTTGGCTTAAAGCTCAACATTCAGAAAACAAAGATCATGGCATCTGGTCCCATCACTTCATGGCAAATAGATGGGGAAACAGTGTCAGACTTTATTTTTCTGGGCTCCAAAATCAGTGCAGATGATAACTGCAGCCATGAAATTAAAAGACGCTTACTCCTTGGAAGAAAAGTTATGACCAACCTAGATAGCATGTTCAAAAGCAGAGACATTACTTTGCCAACAAAGGTTCATCTAGTCAAGGCTATGGTTTTTCCTGTGGTCATGTATGGATGTGAGAGTTGGACTGTGAAGAAGGCTGAGCGCCGAAGAATTGATGCATTTGAACTGTGGTGTTGGAGAAGACTCTTGAGAGTCCCTTGGACTGCAAGGAGATCCAACCAGTCCATTCTGAAGGAGATCAGCCCTGAGATTTCTTTGGAAGGAATGATGCTGAATCTGAAACTCCAGCACTTTGGCCACCTTATGTGAAGAGTTGACTCATTGGAAAAGACTGATGTTGGGAGGGATTGGGGGCAGAAGAGAAGGGGACGACAGAGGATGAGATGGCTGGATGGCATCACTGACTTGATGGATGTGAGTCTGGGTGAACTCCGGGAGTTGGTGATGGACAGGGAGGCCTGGCGTGCTGCGATTCATGGGGTCGCAAAGAGTCGGACACGACTAAGCGACTGATCTGATCTGATCTGATCTGATAAAGATGATGCTTTCAAAGAGTGCCATGAGTGATATGATTCAAAGTTAGGAGGTTACCACCGCTCCTGGTGGTGTTTCTGTCCAGAAGTTTTCAAGGAAGGAAAAAGCTTGAAATGGAAACATCCAACAAAAATGAAGGATTAACTGAGTGACATCATGGCTAATAACACTGGTCCTTGTGCTAGCATTGAAGGTATACAGTTGCCTAGGGCCCCATCGGCCTGGATCCAGTAAGCTTCCAACCTGAGTGTGTAGATCTGAGTCCTGGCTTCCCTGGTCAGTCTGAGTTCCTCTAGCCCCTTTTTTGGATACTTAGTGATTAGCTTCTTGTAGCTGGTTGTAGACACTGAGGGGGATGGCCACAAGTAGATAATTGCACCCAGGAAAGGCATGAGTTGATCAGGTCAATGGCAGAGAGAAATGGCAGATGATAGAATGAGCAGACTAGAACAGAAGAATCCAAGATAATTGGTCATGTGCAAATGTGAAGTGGTAATGTGGCCAATAGCACAATATTAGGATTGGAAGGGGTAGAGAATAACTTTTACAAAGGAGGACCCACATACCTCAAATAACACATCAGTATGGGGTAAAGTTAATAGCCGTAGTGTCAAGGTAACTTGGGAGCTGTGCCTGGCCTCCTCTTCTGCCTTAGATGATCTTCTTCACTCTGAATGAAATAGCCTTCTAGACAACTACAGGGACACAGAAACTCGTCGTCACAGCTGAACATGTTGAACAGATTTAGTCTTTCATTGAGATCCCAAAATTGTATACTGTTTTTGTTATCTGAGGAGCAGGTGTCAAAATGAGATTCATTAAGGAAAATTTTCAGAAAAGAATAAAGGAAACTGAGGAGAAGGAGTTGGAGGACTCTAGTAGAGATGTTAGAACAATGCAGGTATGACTTTATGAAGGAAAGAAGGGAGAAACGGTGGAGAGTGCCTTGGCAGCTAAGAGACCAGACATGACCCCTCAGGAGATCCAGGTCTCCCAAGGATGGGCCTTCCCCAGGCCCCTGCTACACTTAGTCATTGGTTGGAAACAGGCGTGGTCTTTAATGGCCACCTTGGTGTTCACAGATCTACCTCTCTACCAGGTCCACAGAACAGCCCATTATGGTTCCCAAGGCCTCCCTTGCAGAGGATGAAATACAGTTCCCCTTGGGGGGTTTGGTCTTGAGTCCCAACTGATATTTGTCTTCTCCCTTCTCCAGTCTAAACTCTTGTCACTCCTGGCTATCACCTCATCTAATGTCTGGTGTGACCAGAATCAGCATCATAAGGGGCCTGAATCCTTGCTATTCACACCCTTTCAAGTCCGGGCTACTGAGCGTGCCAAGTATGATGGGGCAAGAAGTGTAAGGACATACCCAAGCGGATCACAGCTTTAGTATCTCATTGAGATCCCAAACTTGTGTGTTTCCACACACATTCTTCCCTATTCCTATCATGGAAAAGAAGCCCAGCCTCCTCCTGCTGCTCAGAATTGGTTATTCCAAATTTCCTGAGAGATGAGCTTTCTAAGGCTGGGTAGATTTCTATAAGAGGTATAAGCAGACTTGTGTGGTCTTGGAAGAAATACAACATACCTGCCTATCTAGTCTCTTGAATTAGTGTGCTATAAACCATCTTGAGAACTTCTAGGTTCCTGGAAGAATCCTAGACCACAGGCATGCCTATGAGTCTAGTTGGAGGAGCCTGGGCTCATTCATCTACAATGGACGCTTGGATATACATGGGCATGCTGCCATTAAGCCACTTTTGTCCAATGATGGCATGGCAAATTCCTGATGTTACTGATGCGGTGCAAAAAAATTTTTTTTAAGTCCTTTGTACCTACATTTCAAACTGAACTTATATGTAGTGGGCTGTTAAAGACTCAGCCTTGGTTAAGATAGATACCTGGTAGAAGATCTTCTGATCCTAGGTAGTAATGAAATGCTGCCTTTCATTGTCTTTGGAGGAAGCAGAAGTCACCTATGCAGTCAGATCCATAAGAGATGCTCTGTATTTGTATCAGATTTTACATCAAAGTATCTGTTTTCCATATGTTATCATTCAGGAATCAACTTTACCTTCAAAGGACCCTGACTGTAGCTTGTACTCTATGTGAAGGAAAAAGTGTCAGTTCCTCAGTTGTGTCCGACTGTTTGGGACCCCATGGACGATACCCTACCAGAGTCCTCTGTCCATGGAATTCTCTAGGCAAGAATACTTGAATGGATAATTATTCCCCGTTCCAGGGGATCTTCCTGACCCAGGGATCGAACCTGGTTTTCCAGCATTATAGGTAGATTCTTTACCATCTGAGCCACCAGGGAAGTCCCTGTGACGGCAAGGCCACACCTCAAAGCCAGAGAGCACTTCTCTTGACCCCTTCACTTGGCTCCTCTGACCAGGGGATCAATATATAATGATCATCTTCCTCAGTGAGGGAAATGACTTAAGAATCAAAAAAAACAATGAGGTTTCTGGGTTCAAGCTGCTATTAATTTACTGTAAGATGTTCTATGCCTCATGGGATGTGGGTGGACCTGAGTTCCTCTCCCCTGCTAGCTGGCAGAGCAGACTGGGGAATCCCGGGAAGCCCAAAGGTCAAGTGTGGAATTAACATCCTAGGACTGAGTTCAGTGTTTTGGCCAGGAGATGGCAGCACTGGATCACACAGCAGAGCTGTGTTCCTTGAGCAGCTGAGTTGAAAGTCTCAGCTGGGCAGCTTTCTGGAGGGTTTGCGGGGTGTGGTTGACTATGATGGCCTAAGGCAGTGGTCCCTGACCTTTTTGACACCAGGGCCCAGTTTCGTGAAAGACAATTTTTCCATTAATGGAGGGAAAGGCAGGGGGTGGTTTCGGGGTGATTCAAGCACACTGTATTTATTTATTTATTTTTTTAAAAGCACATTGTATTTATTGGGCACTTTATTTCTATTATTACACCAGCTCCACCTCAGATCATCAGGCATTAGATCCCAGAGGCTGGGAATCCTCAACCCTAAAGGATATCCTGGTTATACAACCATGGATGGAGGTGGTTTTGGAGGGGAAAAAAATGAAGCATAAGCTAAAAGGAAACTGACTCTCAGGGTACTAATGCAAAGCTGAAGTTCTTTAACAGAAAGAACACTTCAGTGTGGGCATAGCCTCTGAAGCCTAGAGCAGAGCCAAGGATTTGAGGAGGAGGAGCGAGCTCTTAGGTAACAAGGGGATGCACCTAGACGGGTGGCTATATAGTGTCACCGTAGCAGAGGATGTCACATTTTCGAAAGCACCCATGCTTGAGAAGTCTGATTCCTTTTCAAAAAACCAACTCTTTCACCTTTTCAAAAAATTTTTATTTATTTTAATTGGAGGCTAATTACTTTACAATATTGTAGTGGCTTTTGCCATACATCGACATGAATCAGCCACAGGTATACACATGTCCCCCATCCTGAACCCTCTTCCCACCTCCTTTCCCATCCCATCCCTCAGGGTTGTCCCAGTGCACCGGCTCTGAGCGCCCTGCTTCATGCATCGAACCTAGACTGGTGATCTGTTTCACATTTGGTAATACACATGTTTCAATGCTATTCTCTCAAATCATCCCACCCTCACCTTCTCCCACAGAGTCCAACGCTCTTTCATCACTCAACTTTTCCTCTTAAACATAGAAAAAAATGTGGCATCAGAAGGAATTCAATGTGTGGCTAAATGTCTTTTATACATTTACCTTTCAGATATTTACTAAATATAACACTTCCACAGACATGGGAGTTTTCTTATCCTCTACAGCTCATTCGGAGAAGGCAGTGGCACCCCACTCCAGTACTCTTGCCTGGAAAATCCCATGGACGGAGGAGCCTGGTGGGCTGCAGTCCGTGGGGTCGCTGAGGGTTGGACGTGACTGAGCGACTTCACTGTCACTTTTCACTTTCATGCATTGGAGAAGGAAATGGCAACCCACTCCAGTGTTCTTGCCTGGAGAATCCCAGGGATGGGGGAGCCTGGTGGGCTGCCGTCTATGGGGTCGCACAGAGTCGGACAGGACTGAAGCGACTTAGCAGCAGCAGCAGCAGCAGAGCTCATTCAGTGCTCTCACGTGGGGAAAATTGTGGATAAAGTACAGCAAATTAAGCCACGGGAGCATGAGGTGGGGCCTGTGATGGGAAACAGAAGACTGCAGCTCAGCGCCACCCAGTGCTGTGCTGTGTACAGCTGAACTCACTGGGGTCCCACCCCCGAATTCCAGGCTCCTGCTCCACGCCACCCAGTGCTGTGCTGTGTACAGCTGAACTCACTGGGGTCCCACCCCCGCATCCCAGGCTCCTGCTCCATGCCACCCAGTGCTGTGCTGTGTACAGCTGAACTCACGGGTCCCACCCCCGCATCCCAGGCTCCTCCAGGTGCATTTTGTTTGCACAGTGACTCTTCATTAGAATGGCATGCTAATCATTAAAACAAAACATGCATGGTGAATTCAGATTGTTAGCAGTATCTCTGTGGAAGAGATGTCTCTATTGATTCAGAATAAATTTTTTAGCTCTTCCCAAGAGGGTGGAAAATTAAGAATGCTAGTACAGTGCTCTATATGAGTTAGAGTAGGTTTTATACTGTAAAATCCTCGTGGTTTTTTTTTTTTTTTTGACAGCCTAGGAGGTTAGAATCTAAATGTTACTAAGTCTGGAAGTGAGAGGTAAATATCTTAAGTTAATTGAGCTCGGGTGTTGGTCTAAGTGTACAGCCCAGTTCTGACTTGTTGAGAGTGGTTTTATAGACACCATGAAGTTTACATGGGCAGAAAGCGCATCTACATTATTTCAGGTCTCATGGAAGAGAGAGGTATAGAGTTTCCATTACTGAATATTCTAGTGGTAGGAATGTGGTGATCTGGACACTCAGCTCCCGCTACTCACACTGGCTGTGTTGGTCCTCACTGACACTGGACCCAGAGGGGCATCAACATGTATATGACCCATTAGAGTTGCCCCACAGTGGCCTGAAATGGCTGTCATTTGGGCTCTGCAGTCAGGGATTGGATGTGGGCTGTCAGGGGGAGGGCACATCCTTGGGGTGAAGCAAACCCTGAGGGAGATGAGAACTGGAGGCAGCTGCCATCCAGCTCAGCAGCTGGAAGACCCCTTCTTTGAAGAAGATCTGGGGGTGCATTTCCAAGTCCTCCATATCTAGCGACTCTGTGAACAGGAGCATTCTCCATAGTCTCTGGCCTGCTCTTCACAGGGGTGTGCTCAGCTCAGGTGTCTTCCCCAGAGCCCCTGCCTTTCCTACAGAGCCCCCACCATGGAATTGGAGCGCTCATTACTGGATGCTGGCAGGGCAGAAAGGAGCTACGTGGGAACTAGAGTCAGTCCTATTCCCAGTAGGACTTGGAGACTTGCAGGGGGGCAGGTTGCAACTGCCATGTACTTAACCCACTTCATGTTAGGGAATCAAGAAACTATTGCAGAAGAACTACATCTGTAGGATTCCAATTTGGGGGACCATTTTAGAGAACACTTCAATAGTGGTCTGCATTCCTCTCAAATGTCACTTCTGGAGCTTGTACAGAATGACTAAGATCAACATGTTCTTCTTAGAGCCAGGAAGTCGGGACTAACATGGAAGATGTTTTTTCTCTGCCTTTGGCCAAAAGTAGGTCCAGGCTCTATTATAGAACCATCTGCCTTAAACTCTCTTATATTCTTTACAGAGTGCTATGACCTCCTTTAGTTGGTTCCACTTCTCCTATCCCTGCCAGACACAAGAGCTGATTTTTTTTTGCAGGCAGTTGCTGTGGGAACTTAGTGTCCTGCAAGGAAACCTCATGAGATTGTGGGGCTCCCTGCAGCTGGGTATTTCAGTGCCTGGAGTATTTCAATCTCAGGGGTGTCTGCTCTGCCCTTCCAGGGACTGGTCGAGGTTTTTCTTGCCCTCCTGGTTCTCCCTGTGGCTTCTCAGTACAAGGGCAGTGCCTGCACGTGTCTGCTCAGTCGCTTCAGTCACATCCAACTCTTTACAACCGCATGGACTGTAGCCCGCCAGGCTCCCCTGTCCATGGGATTCTCCAGACAAGAATACTGGAGTGGGTGGCCATGCCCTCCTCCAGGGGATCTTCCCCATCCAGAGACTGAACCCGCATCTCTTACATCTACTGCATTGACCGGTGGGTTCTTAACCATGATCACCACCTAGAAAGCCCAAGTGTAGCAACTCCCAATATTCACCTGGGTGTCTCTCCAACCTAGGGGTCAGCAGTCTGCCCTGGACCTTCCCCTCTTGTGAGCATCCAGGAAGGACTGTCTTTTTCTTTTCCTTCTCAGTATCTTACTGGTTGTTAGGACTGAGTGGCCACCTCTAGTCTCCATGCATGTGGCCCTGGAATGTGGGAATCTCTTTTTCCACCATCTTCAATATACTAACTGCTTGTGTTCCATGATCAAAAGTCTTGAGATCCGTGTTCCTCAGCAGAAAATAAACCTTGAAATAAAAGAAATGTGAAGAACAAAAGAAGGAATAGTTGGCCAATAGTTTGCCTGCAACAGGGACTCATGAAATGCCCCTTTGTGTCATTTGGAGTGATGGGTAGTAGACAGGTCAAAGAGATGACTTTCTTTGAAAATATTTGTGCATATCAGCAGGGTTCCTCCCAGAATAGCTTCTGTTACAGCCTGGTGGCACTGCGTGCTCTCGTTCTCTCTGGGCAGGTGCCCTGCTCTGAAGGTACAGCCGTGTCGGGTGCAACATGTGATGACCTTACAGGACATGAGGCAGCTCATTCCCTGAAGGAGCTTAGGGAACCTTGGACAGCATCCCCATGTAATGGGTACATGTGGGACATGACCCTGCCTCGTGGTCAGGGAGAAGTCCTTGTTCCTGTTCATGGTGGACAAGAGGGTCTGAGGCCTGAGTGCAAGTTAAGGCTCTGCCCTCAGGGGTGCGGAAGAGATTCTTTGGGACCAGTGCAGGTTGGGAGTATAGAGGAAGCAACTTTGGCTGTGAGCTGTATCTGTTTCAAGTTATCTTTACTACTGTTTGAGATATTCTATACGCTAGGCCTTGTCTGGGCCCTTATGCCTGTTACTGGGATCCTCTTGAGCTGGACTTGGATCTGCAGACTTTGGAACTGGGCATGAAACTTAAGTCTCCTAGACCACCACTGAGTTCCCAAAAGACAGTTGAAAGCCTTAGTTCTGAGGGAGGGTTTGAAACTTCACATGGCCTCCATCCCATGGGGTCAAGCTGTTTTAATGGTTCTAGCTGTAGTTGGAACTGAGAAATTTTATGTTACCTTTATGCCTGAGTTCCTTGTCTCATAGGTTTCAACTCAAGTCTTTTCTGAAATTGGTCAAGCGGCTGAATGTCGCTGTTCTGCCTTAGATGTATTGCAGATTTCATTACTGGGTCATCTTTGGGGCTGTATGAATGAGTGAACTGACAGTAACTACTGTAGTTTATCTACAATTTCCTTAGGAGGTATTGCTGCAGTATGATAACCCCATCCAAAATCATCTTAGACATTGATCACAAAATGGAACCTCATGGCTTTGAGTAGGTAAACCAACACCGAAAGGTAGTTAAGATTTTTTGTGTCCTTGTCCTTGATCATGAAGGTTAACAGGTCTCAAAGGATGATAGTTAATGTCAAAGCTAGACCTGGGATTTTCAGAGGGGAATCTCCTCAGGGAGATAGCAGGTGTGAATTCAGAAGGCTAGCTATCCTATTGTGAGCTAGTTTTAGAGAGGAGACATGCTAGATCCTTCTTCCACATTATTGCCACATTATGTCACACACCCCCGACTTTGTTTTAGGAAACCATCTGTTCCCTGGTTTCCTTCCAGTCCCAGTGAGTCTCAGTCATGGGTCTGACTGGCTTCAACTCTTAGAGTGTCCCATTTCCCTCCTACAGATGATGTCCTCAGTGACTAACTCAGGGAGGGATATGCTGTCTAATCAGCCCCTACAACCCAGAGAGATTGCTGGAAAGGTGCACTTTGTTTTCTGAGAAGGTCTTTTGGAAAATATATTTGAATGAAAATGAAAAAGCATTTGCTGTTAGGAAGGGAGAGGCTTCCAAGAAGGTGGGAGCTGGAGTCTTGTATGGGTCCCCCAAGTTGACATTGAGGAGTAAATATGAAAAACCACTGAGAGCTGAGAAGTGATGAGGAAAGAAAGTTGTCTGGTTCTTGGAAAAACTGATGTCTTGATCCAGCCTCAGTGGACAAAACACCTAGACTCTTCATTTTGTGAGCCAGTATGTTCCTGACTCAAAGAAACTATAGTTGGGGTTTTCTATCACTTGCAAACAAAATAATCCTAAGTGACAGAGTTCAGTGGACCATCACAAAGATGTTGGTATTAGAATAAACTGGATTATTCCATTGTTTACAATATGAAAGCTGACTTGCAACTTAAGAAACTTGGGATATGTAGTAGAAATGTACGTTAAAGGCTTTTCAGAGTAAGTTCACAGTGGGGCAGGGGGAAAATGAAAAGGCCCTCAAGTGGAGGCTGGAAAGTCTTGTCCAAGACCAGTGTTAAAAAGCCTATATCCATAAGGCTATCCTACTTATAACTGAGTTTACAAACAATGGTGCTATTTTTATAAAGACAGCATGTCTTGAATAATACAAGTCTAGCAAACTTGGGAAGTCATCCCTGATTCTGGGACTTCTGTCTAGAAATTATGAAACTTGAGGCAAGGAAGAAAAAAATCGTAAAATAGAAAGTGAGTTGCCATGTCCTCCTCCAGAGGATCTTCCTGACCAATCCAGGGATCAAACTCACATGTCTCAAGTCTCTCAAATTGGCAGGAGGGTTCTTTACCACTAGCACCACCTGGGAAGCCCCCAAATAGAAACAACAGATGCCAAATAGAGGATGAGCTGAGTGATGTCATGGTTACTAACACCAGGGTTTGTGCTAGCTGTGGTCTTATAGAGTTGCCTAGCTATCAGTCAGTCTGGATCCAGTGAGCCTCCATCTAAAGGAACAGCTCTGATCCGGTCTCCCTGGTCAGGCTGGGTCCCTCTAGCCACTTAAATTTCAGATGTCCACGGTCTGCCTCTTTTTGAGGCACAATGAGGATGTTGATGGCTGTCACATGTTAACAGCTACATCTAGGGTGGTTGCGAGTTACCGTGGGTCAATAGGAAAATGAAGTGGCACCTGGTGAAAACTGAAGACAAGCACAGAATAACCCAAAAGGACTGGACCCAAGCACAGTGAGGTGGAAACTTGGCCAATTGTTCCCCTGTCTCCTAATCCTTATCCTCGAGGAACTTTGGGAAAGGAGTATCCTTATCTCAGGCATCCCATCAATACGGGATAAATGAATATCCACAGTGATGAGGTCATTCAGGAGTTACATCTGCACCCCCCTGCTCTGGGTGGTCACTGTCCCAGTGACTGGGTATCTTCAGGTACAATATATTCAGATATAGTTTTGTCCTGTATATGCTGCTTAAGATTTTGGTGAGGTTTGAAGAATTCTACTGTGGGTTTGCATTCTCTGAGAGGCAAATGCCAAGATGGGATGAGAAATTTTTTTGTGTTGAGACAGGTTTGCAGTGGGAATTTAAAGGGAACTGGAATATTAGTAGACCAGCATAACCTTAATGCTGGTCTAATGCTGTGAAGGTAAGAAGGAAGGGATGTTGGATAGGAAGTCAGCTAGACTGTGCTGCAATACTGAGTGCCTTGGCGTCATCGATGGCAACTGGGAGATCAGAAATGAGCCCTCAGGAGACCCTGGTTGGACCTTCCCCAGGTCCCTGCTGCACTCGGTCATTGGTTGGAAAGAGCCCATGGGGTGTGGCTCCAATGGTCACCAGAGGCCCCCTTGTGCTCACAGATCCCCTTCTCTACCAGGTCTGCAGAGCAGCCCATCATGGTTCCCAAGGCCTCCCTTTCAGAGGGTATGAGTGGGGTGAAATACAGCTCCCCCTGGGGGCTTGGTCTTGGGTCACGACTGATAGGCCTCTTCTCCCTTTTCTCCTCAAAACTCTCTGCTGAAGAGAGTTCTGGCTCTCACCTCATCTGAAGATTGGTGTGGTGTGGCCCTAAGTGTTATCTGTAGGGCGTGAATCCTCACTGCTAAGCTGCTAAGTCACTTCAGTCGTGGCCGACTCTGTGCGACCCCATAGATGGCAGCCCACCAGGCTCCCCCATCCCTGGGACTCTCCAGGCAAGAACACTGGAGTGGTTGCCATTTCCTCCTCCAATGCATGAAAGTGAAAAGTGAAAGTGAAGTCGCTCAGTCGTGTCCGACTCTTAGCGACCCCATGGACTGCAGCCCACTGGGTTCCTCCGTCCATGGAATTTTCCAGCAAGAGTACTGGAGTGGGGTGCCATTGCCTTCTCCAGAATCCTCACTAGTAGACCCTTTTCAAGCCTGAACAGCTGACTGCATCTGAGCTACAGTGACACAAGGAAAGGAAGTCTGATCACTTGAAAAGTGGATCACTCTTGTTCAATACACATTACTCACTGCTCCCATCATGTAAATGTAACCCAGCCTCTTGATCAGTCAGTTTTGCCAACAACAATGACTCATGAAATGCCCCTTCATGTCATTTGAAGTGAGGGGTAGTAGACAGGTCAAGGTTTTACCTCCTGATTACTGGACCCTAAAGGCCTTTCTAGTAGGGATACAAGAGCACATAAATGCTCTTTACTGTAAAGGCTGCTTCCTAAAGGACAATCCTAAACTTACAACTTAGGTTACCTAAGTTAGTGCATCTACCAAGCTTTCTGAAGTTTTTTCAACTTTCTACTTAAAGGGTAGTCTCTTCCGAGTGCTGTTTTGTGATAAGGCCATGAACTCCATGATCAGGGGCCCATTCTGTACTTTCTTTTTTCTGAACTGATAACTGGTAAGGTGTGTTCTAAATTTAATAGGGTATGTGCCTGTGGCTGGAGCATTGCAGAAGCCCCCAGAGACTGGTACTGCTTGAGGCTCTACAGGCAGGAAATACTAACCCACATCAAGATTAGGAATCCATTCGTGGGTGGCTTCATATATGGCTTTTCTCTAATGGAAAGGCCTCCATGTAGTTGAAGTCGTTAGCTTGCTACCAAGTTACAGGCTGGCAGTCTTTACAAATCCTGCCACGTTGAAAGCTCAAACATTGCCTGACCAGTTTGACTTTCAGAGGGAATGGCAGAATGTTCTAGAGAAAGTCTAGCTCTGTTGTTTAGTGCTAAAGTACCCCCATGTCTGCAATCATGACCACTGCATTCATTTGCCCATTGAAGGCTTGCTGATGTCAACAGGCAGAGACATTTTCTTTGTCTGGTCATAGTATGCCTCTTCTGTGATGGTACTTTGTAGTGGATAATCTGCATACTTTGAATGTCCACATGCCCTTCCCTACATCTTGTTTAATCTTCCGTCCTTCTCCACCCAGATCCTGATTAGATGGCTGGGCCTTTGCCCACTGCCCAGAAATGAGTATATATTCACCGTATCTTTTACATGAAGCTGGTTTATAGAGCGGCAGCTGGAGCTGTGGCTCAACTACTCCCCCTTAAGTAGGAAGACCCAGAGATGCATTGTCAAGGCTGCTGCACGTGTAGTGTGGATCAAAGATGCTTTGGTATTAGAGTTAGTATTCACCTACCAAGTGTAACATAACTCTCTTCACCAAACCACTACTAGTGATGCTAACAGAGGTTTCTCTTTTTTCAGTTAAAAAAAAAAAGGAACTTACCTTTCAACTTTTGCCAACAGAAAACCATGATTTGGTCCTTAGATATTGTACTTCAGTTCAGTTCAGTCGCTCAGTCGTGTCCGACTCTGTGACCCCCATGAATCGCAGCACGCCAGGCCTCCCTGTCTATCAACAACTCCCGGAGTTCACTCAGACTCACGCCCATCAAATCAGTGATGCCATCCAGCCATCTCATCCTCTGTTGTCCCCTTCTCCTCTGCCCCCAATCCCTCCCAGCATCAGAGTCTTTTCCAATGAGTCAACTCTTC
>NW_011494664.1:95192-96162 GCF_000754665.1 Bison bison bison | reverse complement strand
TAGTCAACAAAAGAGTCCAAAGTGCCGTACTTGGGTGGAATCTCAAAAACGACAGAATGATCTCTGTTAGTTTCCAAGGCAAACCATTCAATATCATAGTAATCTGAGTCTGTGTCCCAGCTAGTAATGCCAAAGAAGCTGAAATTGAATGGTTTTATGAAGACCTACAAGACCTTCCAGAACTAACACCCAAAAAAGAAGTCCTTTTCATTATAGGGGACTGGAATGCTAAAGTAGGAAGTCAAGAAGAGATGCCAGAATAACTGGTAAGTTGGGCCTTGGAGTACAAAATGAAGCAGGGCAAAGGCTAACACAAGTTTGTCTAGAGAACAAACACCATTTCCCAACAACCAAAGAGATGACTCTACACATGGACATCACCAGATGGTCAATACCAACATCAGATTGATTATATTCTTTGCCACCAAAGATGGAAAAGCTCTATACAGTCAGTATAAGTAAGACCTGGAGCTGACTGTGACTCAGATCATG
Source organism: Bison bison bison (assembly GCF_000754665.1). NCBI lineage: Eukaryota > Metazoa > Chordata > Mammalia > Artiodactyla > Bovidae > Bison > Bison bison. The sequence continues at coordinate 95,670 of NW_011494664.1, read as the reverse complement.
TGCTTCTTATTACAAAATTCAGGCTTAATCTGAAGAAAGTAGGGAAAACCACTAGACCATTCAGGTATGACCTAAATGAAATTCCTCATGATTATACAATGGAGGTGACAAATAGATTCAAGGGACTGGAGCTGGTAGAGTGCCTGAAGAACTATGGATAGAAACTCATAATACTGTACAGGAGGCAGTGACCAAAACCATCTCAAAGAAAAAGAAATGCAAGAAAGCAAAGTGGTTGTCTGAAGAAACTTTACAAACAGCTAAGGAAAGAAGAGAAGCAAAAGACAAAGGAGAAAAGGGACGATATACCCGACTGAATGCAGAGTTCCAGAGAATAGCAAGGAGGGATAAGAAGGCTTTCTTAAATGAAGAATGAAAAAAAAAAAAAAATAGAGGAAAACAGTAGGGAAAAGACTAGAGATCTCTTCAAGAAAATTGCAGATATCAAGGGAACATTTCATGCAAGAATGGGCATGAT
>NW_011494664.1:93481-95092 GCF_000754665.1 Bison bison bison | reverse complement strand
TTCCAGCACCTGAGCTCATCACCACTTATTAGGAGGTGTTAATCAGCAGAATTTGGTGGTGGGTGTAGCCACTGTGGGAAAACTCGTTGATTGAACTCCTGGGTTTCCTAGCAGGGAATATTGGGGAGTGATGGTTTTCTCTACCAAGGGAAGATCTGGAGAGGAGATCTAATCTCTGTGCAGAGACAACTATTTTCAAAAGTAGAAGCACTTGATGGAGACTCCTATAGGGAGAATGGTCCACTGTGCAGTGAATGAGCTGTAAACTGCACTGCTCTTGGTTACTTAGCCATTTCTAGATTCTTACCCTCAGGGAAGCCACTCCGACTCCTCAAGAACACTAGGTCCTCATCTTTGCTGGAAGTGTTCTCTGAGAAAGCTGTTTTACTACCATAGCAGTGTAGTGTCTGGTATGATTGTGGAAACTTTGAGTGTCCTTGTGTTTTTCTCTGAGAGACTGTACCTGATCTCTATTATATCTGGGTGAGTATTTGGAGGAATTTGAGTGGAATGTTGAAAATGTAGGTGCACTTTCCAATTCTTTAGTAACTTCTCATGCATTCCTATTACCAGGGCATTTAAGAATTTCTGAAAGCAAGCCACTACTCTGCATCATTCTCTAATCTTTTCTGTCCTTCAATTTGAAATGAGACTATTCTGCTACAAGGAAATTGAGTGCTTTTAAAGTGCTTACTAGGTACTTAAAAATGACCTATGCCAGGCCTTTGACATTTTATGTTAAACATTTTATTTGTAATATTTTTTTATATTAGGACTACTAGACATGAATGTATCACATTTCTCTCAGTTCACTTGCTTTGGTCTATTTAGCTGCCTACCTTCTTGTTATTTTTTTCACTTATCCTGTGTGGGATTGAAACCATGTAGTTTTTCCCTATTCTTTCTGCAGACAACCCAATTCTCTCATCTAGAAGAAACCCTCTTTCTTTCCTTCTAGATGTTCTATGCGTACACTTCAATTTCCACAAAGTAGAACCAAACTACAAAGAGTATTTTGTGTGTAAGTCTGAGGAGAGTTTCACTTTGCTAAAATGAATAAGTAGGCAGGGCTGCATTCTTTTGGGAGGTTTTAGATGGGAGATTAATCCATTTTCTTCATTTGTCCAGCTACAATGGCTTTGAGTTCCTTGGCTCCTGGCCGCATCTGTTTTTAACACCAGTGATGGCTGGTCTAGATTCTTAATTCCATTACTCTGATTCATCTGCCTCCCTCTTGTAGTTTTAGGACTCTGTACCTTCCAGCTGGGATAATGTGGGATAATCTTCCTGTTCTGTGCTCTGCTGATGAACAACCTTAATTCCAACTGCAGCCTTAATTCTCTCTTTCCATGTCTCCTAATCTGTTCATGGCTTTGGGGAGTTAGGATGTAAACCTCTTGGGGGGCCATTCTTCTACCATAGAAGGGAATGGGAAGCAGTCTCTACCTGGAAAGAACAGGTGCTCATGAAGGAGTCACTGAGGTCCACTAGCTATGCAGACACTTCCTGTGGGATACATGCCAGGCACTCCCGTTGCAGTAGAGATCAAATCCAAAGCTTGGTTCCTATGGATACTGAAAGGACAGATCTGTGTACCAGAGTCTGTGGCTA
>NW_011494664.1:91520-93381 GCF_000754665.1 Bison bison bison | reverse complement strand
CAATATACAGCCTTGACATACTCCTTTTCCTATTTGGAACCAGTCTGTTGTTCCATGTCCAGTTCTAACTATTGCTTCCTGACCTGCATACAGTGAAAGTGAAAAGTGAAAGTGAAGTTGCTCAGTCGTGTCAGACTCTTTGCAACCCCATGGACTGTAGCCTATCAGGCTCCTCTGTCCATGGGATTTTCCAGGCAAGAGTGCTGGAGTGGATTGCCATTTCCTTCTCCAGGGGATCTTCCTGACCCAGGAATCGAACTCAGGTCTCCTGCATTGCAGGCAGACGCTTTACTGTCTGAGCCACCAGGGAAGCCCTAATACAGGAAGACCTGCATACAGTATGAAATGGCAAAAAGATAGGACACTGAAAGAAGAACTCCCCAGGTCAGTTGGTGCCCAATATACTACTAGAAATCAGTGGAGAAATAATTACAGAAAGAATGAAGAGACTGAGCCAAAGCAAAAACAACACCCAGTTGTGGATGTGACTGGTGATGGAAGTAAAGTCTGATGCTGTGAAGAACAATTTGCATAGGAACCTGGAATGTTAGGTCCATGAATCAAGGCAAATTGGAAATTGTCAAACAGGAGATGGCAAGAGTGAACATCAACGTTTTAGGAATCAGTGAACTAAAATGAACTGGAATGGGTGAATTTAATTTAGATGACCATTATATCTACTACTGTGGCAAGAATCCCTTAGAAGAAATGGAGTAACCCTTATAGTCAACAAAAGAGTCCAAAGTGCCGTACTTGGGTGGAATCTCAAAAACGAGTTTTCCCACAGTGGCTACACCCACCACCAAATTCTGCTGATTAACACCTCCTACTCAGTGGCATCACTTCTGCGGGTGCTGCTAATGTTCTGCTGTGGTCGCTATGTGGGCACTGCATCTCTTCTTAATCTTTTCTGCTTCTGTTAGGTCCTTACTGTTTCTGTCCTTTATCATGCCCATTCTTGCATGAAATGTTCCCTTGATATCTGCAATTTTCTTGAAGAGATCTCTAGTCTTTCCCCTACTGTTTTCCTCTATTTTTTTTTTTTTTTTGCATTCTTCATTTAAGAAAGCCTTCTTATCCCTCCTTGCTATTCTCTGGAACTCTGCATTCAGTCGGTATAACGTCCCTTTTCTCCTTTGTCTTTTGCTTCTCTTCTTTCCTTAGCTGTTTGTAAAGTTTCTTCAGACAACCACTTTGCTTTCTTGCATTTCTTTTTCTTTGAGATGGTTTTGGTCACTGCCTCCTGTACAGTATTATGAGTTTCTATCCATAGTTCTTCAGGCACTCTACCAGCTCCAGTCCCTTGAATCTATTTGTCACCTCCATTGTATAATCATGAGGAATTTCATTTAGGTCATACCTTTTCTTGAGATTTCCTTATATTTCCTACCTCTTCAAATGTCTGGTTGTAATTTGAGGTGCTATTAGATCTATTACTTTCCATTCTTGTATCTGCATACAGAACATTCGGACTTAAGGACAGGTGCTGAAATTCTTCCTCTGTAGCCTGACCATCTTCTTAGCTTTGTATAACCAAGCATTCAGGTTTTTCTGGTTTCTGTGTGATTTTTCTGCTTACATAGGTTTGATCTCTTTGATCTTCAGGGTTCCAATTGCCCTTGTCTCCTAAATGAACATCAGTTCAGTTCAGTCATTCAGTTGTGTCTGACTCTTTGCGACCCCACGAATTGCAGCACGCCAGGCCTCCCTGTCCATCACCAACTCCCGGAGTTCACCCAGACTCATGTCCATTGAGTCAGTGATGCCATCCAGCCATCTCATCCTCTGTTGTCCCCTTCTCCTCCTGCCCTCAATCCCTCCCAGCATCAGAGTCTTTTCCAGTGAGTCAACTCTTCCTATG
>NW_011494664.1:91212-91420 GCF_000754665.1 Bison bison bison | reverse complement strand
TCATCTCCCTCTTTAACTACACATTTTATATCCCTCTTGATCCTCTGCCAGTCCCTCTGTTTATTCATATGAGGACACATATATTACATATCCACAGAGCATCCAAGCACTTGGCTACTTTGTCTAATCACATGATGGTTCCTGCATAAGTGTACTTGTCACCAGTCTCACTAACAGAGCCATTTAATCCCAACGAGTCTATACACAG
>NW_011494664.1:90035-91112 GCF_000754665.1 Bison bison bison | reverse complement strand
GCAATCACCATCTGCAGTGATTTTGGAGCCCCCCCAAAATAAAGTCTGACACTGTTTCCACTGTTTCCCCATCTATTTGCCATGAAGTAATGGGACTAGATGCTATGATCTTTGTTTTCTGAATGTTGAGCTTTAAGCCAACTTTTTCACTCTCCTCTTTCACTTTCATCAAGAGGCTTTTTAGTTCCTCTTCACTTTCTGCCATAAGGGTGGTGTCATCTGCATATCCAAGTAACCAGTCTCATGTGAGTCTCATATGAGACTGATTACTTGGATGTGACAGGCAAGAAGCAGACAGGCCAGGCCTAGCATGCTTATGATTCTTCTACTAGGCTAGGAAAAATACAGCATTCTTGATTTCTAAATGGCCAAATGACCTCTACCTTTGAAATGACCTCTACCTTTGAGTCCCAGATAAATATATCAATTATTTGAGTTACATTTGGGTTAAAACCTGATTTAATTACCATCAATCAATTCAGATTCACTTCTGCTTAGTTAGGTTTCCTAAAAAGCAACCAGGAGAGACGAGTATTTGGGTGCAAGTCAATTCCTGGAAGGTGATGCCAGGAAACACAGAGTTACGAAAGCAAATCAGGGAAGGCAGGTCAACCACTACACACACGAGTGGAATGACCACTGGGGGTCACTTGGGCCACCTCTGCTGGAACAATTCTGAGGAATGATCTAGCAGACTCTGAAAGGGAAGGCCACCTACTTCTCACTGACTGAGGGTTCTTGCTGGGCCACTTACTCCAGGACTCTTGGCCTGCCCTGCACAGCATTGACCTGTGGCAGAACAGACACACAGGGAACACTGGCATGTGGACGTGTCTGTAGGCTTCCTCTGGGTGGGCTGAGCAATTCAGCAGGAGGAGCGAGTGTCTGCTCAGTCTACTTGGTTCACTTTTGGAACCACTATTCTATTTGGAACCACTTGTGCCCCATGTTGAGTGCACTTCTCTTCTCTTGACTTGAGGAACCAACCTGTACAAGGAAATTGACAACAAGGTGATTAGTTTGAGAAGCCCCTATTCCCACAGCTGCCATGATGAGTTCCTAGACTGCAATCGATAC
>NW_011494664.1:60314-89925 GCF_000754665.1 Bison bison bison | reverse complement strand
GTCCCCCTTTGTGTAGCAGAAGCTGGTTTATTCATGATGTTCAGGGTCAGTGACCTCTGCTTTATTTACCATGCCTTTGGTCTACTTGCCTCCTGGCATGAGGTCCGTAGCCTGACCAATTATGGCTTTAGGTCTCTGGATCCCATTCTGTACCTCCTGGTGGAAGTCTTCCTCTTTGGGGGTTCCGAACCACTAATCCTGCAGGGCCTGAAGTTGTGGGGACAGAAAGCACCTCCTCTCCTAGCGGATCACAGGGTAAAATGGTGAGAAAAGCTGCTCTTCTGTCTTTTGTTCCAGAGCTACAGTACTATATTCATAACCCAAATACCAAATAATAGAATATAATTTGGTTATGGTCTTGCAGATATTGAAATGTTGATTTGAAACCAGCTGCATCATATACCCAGTGGACATGAGGCTAAACCGCTAAGATCTTGGACAACAGTCAGACGAAGACAGGAAATACAGTGTTGAACTGTGCTGAGTCTACATGACCCTGTTCAACTTGAGGTTGAGTATCTCTGAAAGTCCTCTCCCAGCTAGTCTGGGGCTTGTCTTATCTGCACTGTCTGCTCAGGAAGCCACTCCTCTTAAGGCTTTGTAACTTCAGGAAGTGGTTCTCCAGGTCATCACAGGGATGGGCATATATCTGTGGTGTGCACACTCAGGGTATGTAGATTCAACAGGGTCAGGTTCAGATGTTTATGTAAATGAACTGTGACCTCATCCATTCTGTGGAAATGGTACAGTTAATTGACTAACTCAGCAACTACAGGATATCTTCATTACTTTCTTCTTCCAGGGACTAGGGAAAGTGGTTCATTCTGTGGTTTCCACTGAACACATGTGTAACTGTAGTATTAATGAGTTGGAGACCATCTGTAGTCTAAATATTGGCATCTCAGAGTCATTTTGGTTGCTCTGAAGATTGTTCTGTAGAATATTCCAAAGGAAGGGCTTGTTGGAGCAGGATTCTGGGTGTATGTTATAGCTTTTGAACTTATTCTTGAAAGTCATTTTCATTTTTCTTGTAATAATGAAGTCATTTTCTTGATAGAATTTAAGATTTCAACACTGTCTCATATCTTAGTGTTGCTGTAGAATTAAGAATGATTTGGTTTTGTTGCTGAAGTTCTCAGGATTTTGTTCTACTTTGAGGTCCAATGTGCCCACATGTTGCCCATTATGAGTAGATTTTTCTCTGGAAAGCTTGTTCTGAGGAATACCCATGTGGTGGAAACCATGCCTTGCAGAGGATTGACAGAAGAAAAGGGGGGTATAATAGATAGAAGAAAAAACACATTATCTTTTATATTATATCATTTTGTCTTTCGCTATACCTTGCAGTTTTTGTGTGTGTGATAGCAAGATATGATGTACGGGGTAAAAATACTCTGAGTAGAACTTTGATTAGTCGGGTAACAAATGGGAGAAGTATTCCCTTATCATAGGATGAGGTCTAAGGGTTTCAGTTTCTGTGCTTTGGAACTGTGACCTTCACAAGAGTTACCTAGTAGTTTTTCTCCCTCTGAGGGTGGACCAAGCTGCTTGAGTGAGTTGGAGTTGGGTATTTCCCTCTGGGTCACGTAAGTTCTCATGTGAAGGTGAGAATCTGGTGTACTAGTTTCCTGAGCATAGGTCTTATTAACAGAATGCACTGACCTTTCTAAATGGCTTTTTCTCCTTTCCCTGCCAGACACAAGAGCAGATTGTACTCAGATTTTCGCGGTGGGAACCCAGCTGAGGTCCTGTGGAGAAGAGTGAAAGTGAAAATCACTCAGTCATGTCCGACTGTTTGCAACCCCATTGACTTGTCCATGGAAATCTCATGATATTCTGAAGACCTCCTATGGCTGGGTCCCACTGTAGTTTTTAAATCTCAAGTGTGTCTGCACTGAACTTGCAGAAATTGATCAAGTATAGTTCAGGTTTTCCTCCCTCTGCTGGTTCTCCCTGGGTTTTTCCCCTGAGTCCCTGCTCATGTGAAAAGGAGCTCTGTCTGTTTACCTGTCTCTCCAATCTAGGGGGTCGCAGTTTGCCCTGGACCTCCCTCTCTTGAGACCATCCAAGAAGGATTGTCTATTTTTTTCCTCTTCAGTCTCAGTTATTTACTGGCTGTTAGGACAGAGTGGCCACCGCCGACATCCACGCATGTGGCACTGGAATGTGGCGATCTCATCCGGCACCATTATGAATACTACCTGCTGTGCATCAAGACCTGAAGTCTGAGATCTGAGGTCCTTAGCAGAAATTAAACCTTGGCAGAGAAGGTGTGTGAGGAATGAAAAAGGCAAGAAATACTCGATTTAACATATCAGAAGCTATTGTGGGAAGCTCACTATCAGTTATGACGTGATGCGACTAAATGCCTTTTTTTCCTCTCTGGTCTGGAGCTGAAAGGAATATCAGATTTCCTTGGAGAAACCAAGGCCCTCTGAAGGTACAGTCATGTTGGGTGTAACATGTGATGACCTCACAGGACATGAGGCAGCTCATTCCCTGAAGGAGGTCAGGGAACCTTGGGCAGCACCTCCATGTGATGGGTACTCATGGGACATGACCCTGCCTCATGGTTAGGGAGAAGTCCTCCTTCCTGTTCCTGGTGGGCAAGAGGGTCAGAGGCCTGAGTGCAAGTCTAGGGTCTACCCTCAGGGTTCACAGGAGATTCCTTAGGACCCAGTGCAGGGTGGCAGAACAGAGAAAGTGACCTTGGCTGTATCTGTCTCACAGTTCCCTTTACATGTGCCCAAACTATTAATATTTGCCAGCTCTCATCTGGCTCTTATGTCTATTACAGGGGCCCTCTTGGTATGGACATGGATCTGTAGACATTGGAATAGGGCGTGAAGTGTAAGAAGTTTAGAGCTGTGTTGCCAACTGCTGAGTTCCCCCCAAGAGGCTTAGAAACCTGCTTACCTCTGAGGGAAAGTTTGAATCTTCAAGTTTTCCTTCAGCCCAGGGGATCAGGAGTTATCAACTAGTTTAACAGTTCCTGATCCAGCTGTAGTTGAAATTGAGACATTTTCCCTCTTAGTTCTATGTCTCAGTTCCTGGTGTGATAGGTTTAAACTCGGTAAGTCTTCTGTAAAACTGGTCAAGTGGCTGGATGTGTAGTTGGGAAAGTTATTGGAAATACAATGCAAGCTTTATTCTGAGATGTTTTGCAGATTTTGTTATTGGGTCATCTTTCAGGCCATGTGAATGAGAGAACTCACAGTAACTATTGTAGTTTATCTATAATTTCCTTAGGTGTTGCTGAACTATGTTGCTCCTATCCAGTTAACTTAGAAATAGATCATAAAGCTGAACTTCATGTCGTTGAGTAGGTAAACCAATACCAAATGGTAGTTAAGACTTTGTCTCCTTGCCCTTGATCATGGAGGCTAACCAACAGGTCTCAAAGGATGATGAATGTATGCATCCTAAGTCACTTCAGTCGTGCCTGATTCTTTGAGACCCCAAGGACTGAAGCTTGCCAAGCTTCTCTGTCCATGGGATTCTCTAGGCAAGAATACTGGAGTGGATTGCCATGCCCTCCTCTGGGGACTCTTTCTGACCCAGGGATCAAACTTGTGCCTCCTGCATCTCCTGCATTGGCAGGTGGGTTCTTTACCACTAGGGCCACCTGGGAAGCCCTTAGGATGAGAGTTAATGTTAAAGTTAGACCTGGGCTTTTCAGAGTGGGATCACCTGAGGGAGATAGGAGGTGTGAACTCAGAGGCCAGCCATCCTACTGAGCTTGTGTTTTAAAGAAGAGACTTGTCAGATCCTTCCTCCGTGTTTATTCCCACATTTTTAGTCACATATATCCCTGACTTTGCTTTAGGAAATCATCTAAGTTGTGAGTTGGTTTCAATCTAGTCTGTTAGTCTTGGTCATGGGTATGACTAGCTCATTAGAGTGTCCACTTTCCCTCCCATAGACGATGTCCACAATGACTAACCCAGGGTGGGGGACATGCTGTGTAATCAGCCCCTATAATCCAAGAAGAGATTGCTGGAAAGGTCCACTTTGGTTTTTGAGAAGGCCTTTTGGAAAATATATTTGAATGATAATGAAGGCTAGAGCATCTGTTGTTAGAAAGGGAGGGCTTCCTGGAAGGTGGGAGGCTGGGGTCTCATGTGGGTCCCTATGTGGACCCTGAGGAGTGAATGTGAAAAACCACTGAGAGCTGAAGAGAGATGAGGAAAGAAAGCTGTCTGGTTCTTGGAAAAACTAATGTCTTGATTCAGCTTCAGTGGATCAAACACCTTGAACCTTCATTTTGTAAGCCAGTGTATTCCTGTCTCAAGGAAATTATAATTGGGCTTTTCTGTCACTTGCAAGCAAAACAATCCTAAGTGGTAGAGCTTACTGGACCATCACAAAGATGTGGGTATTTGAGTAAACTGGATTTATCCATTGTTTGCAGTATTAAAACCAATTTGCAACTTAAATTTGGGGATTTAAGTGGTAGAAATGTGTTTTAAAGGCTTTTCAGACTAAGTCACAATGGGTCAGGGAAGAAAGAAAAAAAAAAAAACCCAAAAGAGGCTGGAAAATCTATTCTAAGGCCAATATAAAAAGTTCTATGTCCGTATGGCTATCCTGCTTACAGTTGAGTTTACCAACATAGGTGCCATTTTTGAGACGAGGTAGTTAGTAGTGCTTTGGAAACAGTCTGTCATGAATAAATGAACTCAAGAAAATTTAGGAATCCATTACCACTTCTAGAACTTCTGTCTAGAAATGATAAAACTTACAGCAAGGAAGGAGAAAGCTTAAAAAAAAGTATGCCAAAGAGAGGATTAGTTGAGAAATCTCATGGATATTAACATCAACCCTTGTGCTAGCACTGATCTATAGAGTTGCCTGGGTAACAGTCAACCTGGATCCAGTGAGCCTCCTATCTACAGAAACAGATCTGAGTCCTGGCTTCCCTGGTCTGACGGCTGAGTCCTATAGCGACTTAAATTTCAGATGCTCAGTGATCTGCCTCTTTTTGAGGCAGGATGGAGATATTGATGGCTGCCACAAGTTGACAGCTCACAACCATCCCTGATGTAGCTCGTCTGGTGTGGGGAGCTGCCTGTGAGAACGGGGTCCTTTGTCCGAAGGACACAGCTCTGGGAGCTGCCTCAGTCCTTGAGGGTTTGCTTGCAAACATAGCTCTCTGTCCCGCCACCCCAGAGATTAGGCGCTTATTTACTGCAGGCACCTGGAGTTCTGTGCAAACTTCTCACGCACAGAGAAATGTTACCTGGTGTAAGAAATAATAACAGGGAGCCATTCCCATGCTCTCAAGATTTCTTGTGACTGTTTGTAAGATGTATAGGCTAACCAAGAAAAAATGTCAACTGTCTTGTCTTTCTCACGCTTTTCTGTATAAATATGAGATGTTGAATAAAGTTGGTGTCAGACTGCGTCCCTTCGTGGTGACGTGTCTGAACCTCTCGACCCCATCTTTGTAGTCTCTTGCTTTAGTTTCTTTCTTAGCCCCGCCGTGCACGTTCTCGGGACCTGATCGACTTTGCCGGCTGGCTCCGGCAGGTGGCGCCCGAACAGGGACCCGAGAATCGGAGTGCGACGACGGCCGCTGCCCGCCAAGATTGAGGTAAGTAAAGAGGAATTCCTAAGTAATTAAAAGTAAAGGGCAGGGAGGGTGATTGTCGAGAGTAATAAATCATGGGACAAGGCAATAGCCGCCAGTTATTTGTACATATGTTGAAAACTATGTTAAAAGGTAGGGGAATTCATGTAAATAAGTTACAGCTAGAAAAGTTTTTACTTTTTATTGAAGAGGTTTGTCCTTGGTTTCCAGAGGAAGGAACAGTTAGTCTGGAAACTTGGAAAAAAGTAGGAAAACAATTGCAGACATATTATTCCTTACATGGTCCCAATCGTGTTCCTGTGGATGCTTTTTCTTTGTGGACTCTCATAAGAGACTGCCTGGATCCTGAACATGAGGGACATAAAATTCAAACGGCTCTCAGGGATCCCACAGGACCCGAAGTTACAGAGCCTTCTGCCCCTCCACCTGAGCCGCTTTATGCTGTGCCTGAGGGAACAGCTTATAAGGCTGGAGGGAGTGATGATGTGTTAAGCTCTGATGAACAGAAAGAGTTAAATGAACAAGCGGCTCAGTACCATAGAGAGGATATGCCTTGGGAGATGATGGTTAACATGGAATCCCCCCCGGGAAAAGGGGAATTAAAGCATTCAGGGCTTTCTGAAGAACAGCTGGAGAATTTAATTCAGAAGATTGTTATAACAGTAAAAAAGGATGCACAGGGAGACTCCCACTCCAGCCAGCCTGCGCCTCCAGCATATCCTCCCTCGGTTCTTGCTGGACTCGATCCACCTCCGCCTTTCGTAGAACCGCGAGAGCCTATATCTATCCCTGCTTCTTTGCCCGGTGAAAACATAAAAATTAAAGGTGAGATATTATTATCTCCTCTTCAACAAGCAATTAAGCGAGCTAATGAAGAAGGAGAACATATTCCCGGGTTTTCAGGAATCTATCCAGTGTTTGAAAATGCTCAACAGCAGAGGTATTATGAGCCGCTGCCCTTTAAGCAACTGAAAGAGTTAAAAATGGCTTGTGCACAATATGGCCCGACTGCGCCGTTTACTCAGGCTATTATAGAGGCTTTAGGAAATCAAAATCTGCCACCTAATGATTGGAAACAGGTTGCTCAAGCTTGTTTATCTGGAGGAGATTATTTACTATGGAAATCTGAGTTTGCTGAGCAATGTGGGATCACAGCCGATATCAATCGGCGACAGGGACTGAACACCACTTATGAAATGATGGTGGGAGAGGGAGAATATCTAGACACTAATAGTCAACTTAATTATTTACCTGGAGCCTACCCTCAGATTAGTGCTGCGGCTCTACAAGCATGGAAAAAGCTTCCAAATTCTGATAAAAAGACTGAAGATTTATCTAAAATTCGCCAGGGGCCAGATGAGCCATATCAGGATTTTGTTGCCCGCCTGCTTGAGACAATTGGTAAAATGATAAGGGATGAGCAGGCGGGGATGGTGTTGACTAAACAGCTTGTTTATGAAAATGCCAATTCGGCTTGTCAAGCTGCCCTGAGACCTTACAGGAAAAAGGGAGGCTTATCTGACTATATATGGATTTGTGCTGATATCAGCCCTTCATATGTTCAAGGCATAACTTTGGCCACGGCATTACAAGGGTTATTGCCTTAGCTGGTTTTAGTGGACGGCTTGATAATCAATATCCCTCAGATAAAATATTGCAATTTGCTCATTATCACCAATTTCTCTTCCCCAAAATCATTGTTTCTCAGCCCCTTGCCGACGCCCTAACTGTATTTACTGATGGCTCTTCTAATGGAATAGCTAGTTTGATTATACAGGACAATACTACCACCTGGCATGCTAATTATAAGTCTGCTCAAGAAGTAGAACTATTTGCCGTTTTTCAGGCTTTATTACAAATTTCTGCTCCATTTAATTTATATTCTGACAGTCAATATATCATAAGAGCCTTAAACACTATTGAGACTGTTCCATTTATTGGTACCCTGAATTCTACTATCCAAACTCTTTTTCGTGATATACAACATTTAATTTGCTCCAGAGTTAATAAATGCTATTTTGGTCATATTCGTGCTCACTCTGGACTTCCTGGACCTTTAGCACGAGGCAATGCTTTGGCTGATGAAGCTACACGTATGATATTTCCTTCATTGGAACAAATGGCAAAAACTTCCCACAGCTTACACCATCAAAACAGCAATAGCTTAAGACTTCAATTTGGCATTACTCGAGAAGCTGCCAGACAGATTGTTAAGCAATGTCAAACATGTCCTCAGTTTTTTAGCGTCCCCCACTATGGAGTTAATCCTCGAGGATTGTTGCCAAACGATATATGGCAAATGGATGTTACCCATATTCCTGAATTTGGTAAACAAAAATTTGTTCATGTTACTATTGACACCTTCTCCGGCTTTTTACATGCCTCTCTACAATCCGGAGAAGCTAGCAAACATTGTATAGCTCATTGCATTAAATGTTTTGCTGTTATGGGAACCCCTAAAACCATAAAAACAGACAATGGTCCAGGATACACTGGAAAAAATTTTCAATTATTTTGTACGCAATTGTCTATCTCACATAAAACAGGTATCCCTTATAATCCTCAAGGTCAAGGAATTATTGAACGGGCACATCAAACTCTCAAACATCAATTGCAAAAACTAAAGAAGGGGGAATTGTATCCCAATACCCCCTCCAACTCTCTAAACCATGCTTTATTTGTTCTAAATTTTTTACAATTGGATATAAGTGGCTGTTCAGTAGCACAGCGATTTTGGAACTTTGATGCACAAACAATAAGACCTAAAGTCTTTTGGAAAGACCCACTTGTGGGAAAATGGTATGGACCAGATCCAGTACTAATCTGGGGACGAGGGCATGTTTGTGTTTTCCCACAGGATGCCGAAGCGCCGCGCTGGCTGCCGGAAAGGTTGGTACGCACGGCGGAGACAGTCTCTAGCAAATCAGATGAGGAGATTGACAATTCAAGAGCATGATGAATTACCATCTTGGCAACAACTTCAGGCATTGATGCGAGAGGCACAGAATCGTGTTGCGGTGCAGGGCGATCCGATATCACCTTTAAGCTTCCTGATAACCTTATTAATTATCTTAAATCAGATTAACACTGCACACTCTGAAGAATATTCAAGTGCTTACTGGGCTTATTTTCCCGATCCTCCCCTTCTCCAACCCGTGGGCTGGGAGGGTCGGTCTATTCCCATATACACTAATGATACTGTGGCTTTGGGTGGTTTTTCAGATAAACATATTATTCCTAATCAAGTTAATTTCTCTTATCATGGAGTGTTTGATCGCTTACCTATTTGTCTGTCTAGATATTTTAATTCAACAGGATGTCTTTTTGTTGGGGAGTCCGGATATGCTGATTTTGACAATGGTTGGAGCCTGTATATTCCTGGAGTAACGAAAAAGTCTGGAATTCCTCAACGTCGTAATGGAACTGGTCCTTTAGATATTCCTTTCTGCGACTTTGGAACAAGGGGAAGAGTCACTGCTGCACCATGGAAACTGTGTCGAGATGGAACTGCTACGGTTTATAACATATTTGGGACAAATGAGTCATTGTGGGACTGGTCTCCAGACTCGGCCCGAAACCCTGGAGCTCAAGATAATAGGAACTTTGCATCCCGTATTTGGAACTTGGGCGGCTCTAAAGTGTTCCAAACAGAAATCTGGAAACTAGCTGCCGCCCTTGGATGTGAGGGTTCCTACCTTCAGGTGGGATCGAAAGTGAGACACGGTCATTTGTGGAATCTCACCATGAGATACCCTCGTGCATGTGTGCCTCACCCTTATGCTTTACTAGTAGGATCTGTAAGTATACAACCTGGGTTACAAAATTATAATGTAACTTGTAACAATTGTACTTTGACTAACTGTGTTAGGGGAATTACTAATCAAACTAGGGTTCTAGTCTTAAGACAGCCTGCTTTTGTTATGGTTCCTGTAAAGATTAATGGGTCTTGGTATGATGAAAGGGGACTTGAACTTTGGAGAGAAGTAGAGGGTGCTTTAATGCGTTATCGCAGGGGAATAGGGCTAATAATTCTGGGATTTGTAGCTTTGGTAACTCTTATTGCTTCCTCGATTACTGCAGCCCTGTCCTTGGCACAATCAGTGCAAACTGCAACTTTTGTTAATAATCTGGCACAAAATGCATCCGTTGCCCTGGGGACTCAAGAAGATATTGACAAAAAGCTAGAGGATCGATTGAATGCCCTTTATGATGTTGTAAAATATTTAGGTGAAGAGGTTCAAAGTATAAAGTTGAGATTATGAGTACAATGTCATGCTGATTTTCGATGGATCTGTGTTACTCCCAAAAAATATAATGGTAGTATAACTGCTTGGGATAAGGTGAAAGCTCATTTAGAAGGTATTTGGCATAATGAAAATATTTCCTTAGATTTGCTGCATCTACATCAGGAAATAATGAACATTGAAAATGCACCCAGACCTGATTTGGATGTTGCAAAAAGAGCTGAGTCTTTTGTTAAAGAACTTTTTCGACATGTACCTACTGTCAATAGTATTTGGTACTTGGGAGCAGCCATGGGAGGACTGTTCTTAATAATTTTAACTGTTTTATTTCTTGCACCTTGTTTAATTAAAAAACTGATTGATGATCTATGGATCATAAAGGCTTCCATCTATGGAAATGGTCTGCGGTTAAAGGAACATAAGCGTGTGCCTATATAAAAAGAAAGGGGGAGATGCGGGGAGCTGCCCGTGAGAACGGGCTCCTTTGTCCGAAGGACACAGCTCTGGGAGCTGCCTCAGTCCTTGAGGGTTTGCTTGCAAACATAGCTCTCTGTCCCGCCACCCCAGAGATTAGGCGCTTATTTACTGCAGGCACCTGGAGTTCTGTGCAAACTTCTCACGCACAGAGAAATGTTACCTGGTGTAAGAAATAATAACAGGGAGCCATTCCCATGCTCTCAAGATTTCTTGTGACTGTTTGTAAGATGTATAGGCTAACCAAGAAAAAATGTCAACTGTCTTGTCTTTCTCACGCTTTTCTGTATAAATATGAGATGTTGAATAAAGTTGGTGTCAGACTGCGTCCCTTCGTGGTGACGTGTCTGAACCTCTCGACCCCATCTTTGTAGTCTCTTGCTTTAGTTTCTTTCTTAGCCCCGCCGTGCACGTTCTCGGGACCTGATCGACTTTGCCGGCTGGCTCCGGCAGTCTGGGTCAATAGAAAAATGAAATTGCATATGGTGGAACATGAGAAGGCAAGAACAGAAGAATCGAAAATAAATGGACCCAAGAAAACATGATGAGACTTGGCAAATTGTTCCCCTATCTCCTAATCCTTATTCTTGATAAACCTTGGGAAAGAAGTATTCTTATCTCAGGCTTATCCCCTCATTATGGGGTGAATGAATATCCACAGTGATGAGGTCATTCAGGAGTATCCCTGCTACCTCCCTCCCCGGTGGTCATTGTCTCTCTGAATGGAGCAGCTTTGGGGGCATCTGCAGGCATAAGTTATACAGATATAAAGGTGTCTTATATATATTTGTTAGTATTTTAAGTGGGATCTAAATGTTTAAACTGTTCTGTAATCTGTGCTGTGTAGATGCAAAGAGGGGATTGATATTTGGAAACTTTTTCTTTTTATTTTTTTTGTGGTGAGAAACAAGCCTGCAGTGGAAATTCAGAGGGAACTGGAGTATCTGTAGGAGCCATCAATTACAGTGCAGGTCTAACCCTGTGAAGGAAAGAGGGAATAAATGTTGGATAGGACGTGAGCTAGACTGTGCTGCAATACTGAGTGCCTTGGTGTCATCAATGGCAACTAAGAGACCAGAAATGACCCCACAGGAGACCCAGGTCTCCCAGGGAGGGACCTTTCCCAGGTCCCTGCTGCACTTGGTCACTGGTTGGAAACAGCCCATGGGGTGTGGCTCCGATGGTCATCAGAGGCCCCCTTGTGCTCACAGATCCACTTCTCTACCAGGTCTGCAGAGCAGCCCATCATGGTTCCCAACTCCTCCCTTTCAGAGGGTGTGAGTGGGGTGAAATACAGCTCTCCTTGGGGGGCTTGATCTTGGGTCACAACTGCTACCCGTCTTCTCCCTTCTCCCCTCAAAATTCTCTTCAGTCTTGGCTCTCACCTCATCTGAAGATTGGTGTGGTGTGATCCTAACTATCATCAGTGTGGTCTGAACCCTCACTAGTGGGTCCTCATCAAGCCCGAGCTGCTGACCGTACCTGAGTTACAGTGAGGCAAGGGAAGGAAGTCTGAAGAGATGGTCAAGAGGGTCGCCTGGGCTTAACGTACGTTATTCCCTGCTCCCATCATGTAAAAGTAGCCCAGCTTCTTGATGATCAGTCAGGTATGCCTGTAACAATTCTGACTCATGAGATGATATGGTCTGTCTCTTGGCAAGATGGAGAGCAGTACAGCTCAAGCTCCTACCTCTCAATTCTGGGGGCCAAAGGGTCTTCCTACTGTGTTCATCCTGTATGGGACTGTCTGTGCTTCTTGGACGTGGGTGACTCTTTCCTTTCCCTGGTTAGGGAATTTTCAGCTATTACATCTTCAAATATTTTATCAGGCTCTCTCTTTCTTTCTTCTCCTTCTGGGACCTGTTTCATGCAAACATTAGTCCCCTTGATATTGTCCCTGACGTCTCTTAAACTGTCCTCGTTTCTTTTTGTTCTTTTTTTCTGTCCCGTGGTAGTGATTTCCACGACTCCATCTGTTCTTTTTTTATTTACTCTACTATTGTTTCCTTCTAGTGTGTATTTCATTTCAGTTATTGTATTCTTAAATTGGTTATTCTTTATATTTTCTGACTCTTTGCTTAAAACGTCTAGCTTCTCACTCTGTGCGTTCATTCTCCCAAGTTCTTTGTCTTTATTAATCTAGACTCTTTGGGAGTAGATGCCTATCTTCATGTCACTTAGTTCTTCTGCGATTTTATCTTGTTCTTTGTCTGGAACATATTCCTCTGCTGCTTGATCTCTCTTTGGCTTAGGGTTCTGGGATCCACAGCATCACTGATGGGTCCTTAATGCGCACTGCAGGGACTCTCTGAGGCTGCAGCACTGTCAGAGCTGAGAGGGACCAGGGACCAGAGTAGATAGGACTCATTGCAGAGCCAGTGCTTGGTACATTCTCAGTTGCGGGGGCCTGCAGAATGTGCCCATGTAGTGGCAAGGTGCCAGCTGCAGGCCTTTAAACCTCTGTCTAATAACCAACCCATAGTGACGGGGCAGCAAGTGTTGGGACCAGCTCTGGGCTCACTGGCAGCTACAGGGCCCTGGCTGTCAGCCTTCCCCAGGTCACACCTACTGCGGTGGAGGCAGGTGACCTGTGTTGGGCTGCGGATGTGCAGGTGACGGCTGGAGGGGGTCACTACAGGTGGGCGCAGTGGTGCCAGCCAGGTACAGAAGGCCCACAGGCAGCTTCAGGGGGCTTTGGCTCCCATGCACTCACCTGTGGCTCACACGCCCCGAATCAGGGCACGCATGCAGCCGTGGAGGCTTATTACAGGCATCAGGGTGGTGGCATTCAGGAGTACAGCTGGAGGGCTCGCCCTGAGTGTGTGCATGGCAGTGGGGGTCATTCTGGGGGGATTCAGGTTGGCTTCTTTTATTTACACACAGCCCACCTGATGCAAATAGCTGGCTCACTGGAAAAGACCCTGATGCTGGGAGAGATTGAAGGCAGGAGAAGAAGGGGATGACAGAGGATGAGATGGTTGGATGGCATCACTGACTCAATGGACATGAGTTTGAGCAAACTCTGGAAATAGTGAAGGACAGGGAAGACTGCTGTGCTACAGTCCACAGGGTGGACATGACTGAGGGACTTAACAACAGCAAGCCCGAACCAACTGCTGGTCTCTGGTGAGGGCAGGGAGGAACTCAAGCAGCTGGCGTTTTACACTTGTGTGGCTGCAGAGACCTTGGGTGTCTGCTGGTGTGGGTGCCAGCTTCCCCTAGGGCAGCAAGGAGGGCTTGGGTAGCTGCATCAGCCAACAAAACTTCTTGTGGGGTAGAATCTGCAGGGCTCTGTAAAGGCTGCTGGCTGTCAGCTTCTTCGGTGGTGAAGTCAGCTGGGTCTGTCTGCAGAGCAGGTCCCTGAGAACACCATTGCTCCTGCTGCATGGCTGTTGTTGACAGCACCTGCTGCCTTTGTTCCTAGCTGTCTCTACATCTCAGGTCTGCCAGTCTCTGGGCGGGGTGGGATGGAGCGGGACATTCGTACAGTGCCCCAAAGGCTGCAGAAACTGATGGTTCACCCTGCTTTCATTTCCCAGCAAGGGAAACTCTAGTTGAGGACTTAGCACTTCATGCTGGGCATCACCAGCTTGGGGGATGGATTGATGGAAGCATCTTTCTTTTTGTGTAGTTACCATTGAAGTTTCTGTTCTACTGTATTACTAAAGCTGCTAAGTGGGCCCCAGAGCTCTCCCAGAGCTGTGTGTTCATGGATAGCTGCCTAATGGTTGACCTCTGTTGGGGGACAGAGTGGAGTTTCCTACATTGTCATTTTTGGTGATGTCACTCAAGATTTAGTATGGTTTAAAGTGATGTACAGCTGACCCTTTGAGCAACACGGGTTTGAACTGTGCAGGTCCACATACGCAGATTTCTTTCACTAAATACATACTACAGTACTGAATACATGCATACAGTACTACATGATCACCAGTTAGTTGCATCTGCAGATGCAGAACTGCAGTGAGGAGGGCCGATTGTAAAGTTATATGTGCATTTTTGAATGGGCGGAGCGTGGCTGCTCCTAACCCCTACATTGCTCAAGGGTCAGCTGTATTGTGCCGAATTGACAAGGGGTAGACTATGCTGGTCTTTCGGTGTGTCAACTTGGCCAGGCTACAGTCCCCAGTTGTTCAGTTAAACATTAGATGTTTTTGTGCAGCTTTTTATAGAGTAGGGCTTCCTAGGAAGCACTAGTGGTAAAGAATCTGTCTGCCAATGCAGGAGACGCAGGAGACAAGGGTTCAATCCCTGGGTCTAGAGGATCCCCTGGAGAAGGGAATGGCCACCCATTCCAGTATTCTAACTTGGGAAACCCCCATGGACAAAGGAGCCTGGCAGGCTACTGTCTATGGGGTCTCAAAGAGTTGGACATCACTGAACATGAGCAAAAACAAGCAAGTGATTTATGGAGTAATTAAAGTTCCACAGTCAGTTGTCTGTAGGTCAGGTAGATTGTTTTAGGTAATCTTATGAGCCCGATTCAACCAGTTTAAATGATCTGAGAGCTGAGACATTTCTCAAGATGTCTGTGGACAGAGTTTGAACAGATTTTGGATCTGCCTTACTACCACTGTATAACTCATTTCCTTGCAATCAATACCTTAATATATATCTCCTACTGGCTGTTTTTCTGGTTGAACCATAATGAACACATGCTCTTGTTTAAGTACATAACTTCCAAGATTAAATAAGTTTTTTCAATAAGAGTAATTTCAACCACACAGAGAGGAGAGTGAAAAGGATTTCTATAACCTTACAGGTCTGAGCCTTTGGCACTGGCTGTGCTTCCCAGGTGGCGCTAGTGGTAAACAAGCTGCTTGCCAGTGCAGGAGACATAAGAGATGCGGGTTTGATCCCTGGGTCAGGAAGATCCCTTGGAGGAGGGCATGGCAACCCACTCCAGTATTTTTGCCTGGAGAATCCCACGGACAGAGGAAACTGGTGGGCTGCAGTCCATGGGGTCACAAAGAGTAGGACTCGACTGAAGCGGCTTAGCATGCACCCGCGTCCCATGATTAATCCTCTTCTGCCATCTTGTGGTGATACTTGAACATTTACAGTGATGACTGATCAAGGAATACTCCTGAAAATCCTTAAGCAATTCTGCTGAGTTACCATCTCATAGGGAATGATGCCAGGGTTACAATCAGGTGATATACATTTCTCTATTTTGCCAGTGATGGGAGTTGAGTACCTAAGCACACAGTGTGTTAAGTTCCTATCTGAAAACAGCATACTTTAGAATGTGAACATCTGTGGCAACAGTCAGAATGAGTATTTTTATATCAAAAGTTTAGAATTAGAAAAGCAACACCTTCTTTGTAGAAAAGTTTAATGAATTTCTCTCTTGAGGTTCAAAGTCCCTCCTTTCTCACTATCTACCTCCCCATCCCTCTCAACAGGTGTTCAGTTGTCAAAAGGTCACCTAAGGTCATGGTTCAGGCGACTGAGCAAATGCAAAATGAACATAAAGGATTTGAGAAACATAAGAATTAACTTGCAAAAGTTTAATTACAATGTACTTTTAAAAATGTAATTTCCTTTTATACTCAATATATCATGATCATTCTTCAATGAAGATGTGGCTTATTCCTTAAGTGTTGTGTATGAACTACATACTACTCAGTACTGTGTTGTATGAATGAACCATCATTTCATCTTCTCCTTGATAGACGACTAGCTCAGAAGGTCTTGATGTCATTCTTAAACCTGAGCCATGATGATTGTTGCCCAGACTTTATGAATTTTGCTGCAGAAAGTTGTTGGTCAGAAGGTGATAACATTAAGATGGTAAAAGGGAAATCTAATGGGAAGAGGGTAGAGGATGACAAATCACCACCAGACTCCTTTGAGGAACCTCGATTCTCAGGAGCTGCTATATGCATTGATTTCAAGGCAGATAATTGAACCGGGAGGGCAAGATTTTCTCAGTGGTGCCTCTGTGACTGGTGTTTGGAACCACATCTCAACACTGCTGGTGATCTTGGTTGTGGTTATTTAGTCGCTAAGTTGTGTCCGACCCTTTTGATCCTATGGATGGTAGCCTGCCAGGCTCCTCAGTCCATGGGATTCTCCAAGCAAGAATACTGGAGTGGGTTGCCATTTCCTTCTTTAAGGGATCTTCCTGACCCAGGAATTGAACCCTGGTCTCCTGCATTGCAGGCAGATGATTTACCAACTGAGCTATAACAGCCCTCATTTCAGTGTACTAGTTCACTACCCTGAACTAAGGAGATTCAACTCAAATTCTTTGCAATAGGAGGGCCATGTAAATAAATGCCATAAGATGGATATGCTATAAAAGCCAAATAAGAAATGGCTAAACCTTTCAGATGTATACCATTTACCATGTACATAAACATAACTAATCTTCATGCTGACCCGATAAATTAGGTGCTATCATCTCATTCTGAAAAAGGCAAGCATCACCCCCTCTAGGAAACTTCTCAATGTTGACCTTGCCCTTCTTGGTACCTACATACTCCTTTGAGGTACAAATGGGCTATGAAATTGGCCAAATTGTTTGCCGATGGTTAATAAGGTCATGAGAGAGGGAGAAAGTGGGAACCTTTAGTTCTACTGAAAGGTAGGTTGCCAGATAAGATCCTTCTCTAGGGGAACTTCCCAACCCAGGGATCAAACCTCCTGCACTTCTGGCAGATTATTTACTGACTGAGCCATCAGAGAAGCCCCACATAATACAGGATGCCCTGATAAACCTGTATTTCATGTTAACAATGCATAACTTCATAAGTGTATATACTAAATCGATACATGTGTAAATATGGATATATTTACACAGAGTTTCCTTTCTTTCTGTGGGCCCATGCTGAACAGCAATCACTGGATAAGGGCCAACACAAGGATGCAAACTTGCCGACATGTCCAGGACCAGAGTCCAGTGATAGGCATCGGGAGAGATGAGTGTGGACACCAGGAAAACAGTGCATACTGAGACTGGGAGAGACAGAGATGCTAAAAAAGTGTTCGACTGAATCTGGGTGGGATGCCCATAGCATCTTCTAGATAGAGTCCAAGAACCATCCTGAAGATGTGACAGGTAAGGATAAACTTAAAGTGGGACTCAAACAGATGTGAGAAGTGTACAAGGAGGTCACAATTTGGGGGGAAACCTGTAACAGGGTCAGTAGACTAGCTCTAACCCTCACTGCTGCATGTGGTCCCAAGGTCATACATAATTTTCATCATTTTCCTTCCATTACTACACACTCTAGATTACCTGCCCCTTTGGCTAGTATTTTTGCTGGATTAGACCACTTGCCCGGTGGCCTAGACATTTACCCCGAGTTTCTGATTACTAGAAGGGGCTATTGCCCTATGGATAGTTATGATCCCAGCCATGTCACTACTTCTACTATCAGCTCTGACTTTCAAACAAAGTCACATATTGCAGGAGAAGGAAGTTCTGAGCGATGCTGGTTTCCCATGTACCCACACATTCCTGATGGCCTTAGTGACAGTGCTCAAGTGTGAAGTGCTAGTTCTTACTAGGGAAGAGTGGGCCACCTCTCTGTACTTAAGAGTTCAGGGGGTCTGCAGAACCAACCCCCTCAAGGGACTCTGGATGGGGAAATGTGGATAGTATTTTTCCAAACAGGACCCTGACTTGAGCATAGCAGACCTGCCTTAAGTGAAAGTCGCTCAGTCGTGTCTGACTCTTTGCAACCCCTGGGTCTATACAGTCCATGTAATTCTCTAGGCTAGAATACTGGAGTGGGTAGTCTTTCCCTTCTCCAGGGGATCTTCCCAATCTAGGAATCAAACCGGGATCTCCTGTATTATAGGTAAAGACCAACTGAGGTGTCAGGGAGCCAGTATTCTGGCCTGGAGAATGCCATGGATTGTATAGTCCATGGGGTCGCAAGGAGACCTGCTTTAGCTGAGCATTAAAATGTTGTTCATTGAATAAGAAGTTAGCTATGGATTTGTCACATACGGCCTTTATTATGTTGTGGTATGTTCCTTATATGCTCAAGTTTTGAGTGTTTTTTTAATGTTGAAAGGATGTTAAACTCTGAAATGCTTTTCCTGAATATATTGAGATGAAGTTATGATTTTTGTCTCTCACTTATTAATGTGCTGTATTACATTTATTGATTTATTTGTGTTGAACCATCCTTGCATCCCAGGGGTAAATCCTACTTGGTTATGGTGAACAATCTGCTTAATGTGCTCTTGAATTCGGTCTGAAAATATTTTCTTTAGAATTTTTGCATCTGTATTCATCAGAGATATTGGTCCGTGGTTTTCTTGTATGCCTTTATGTGGCTTTGGTATCAGGGTAATGCTAGCCTCTTAAAATGAGTTTTCATTTTTAGAAATTTTTTTTTTCCCAAAAAGTTTGGAAGGATTGGCATTAATTCTTTAAATGTTTGGTAGAAATCATCTGTGAAGCCATCAGTCCTGGGCTTTCCTGTGTTTATTATTGATTCAGTCTCCTTTTTATTGGTTTGTTCATATTTTCTATTTCTTATGTAGTTTTGGTTGGTTGTTTAAGTGTGTTAAGAACTTATCCAGCTTTTCTAGGTTCAGTTCAGTTGCTCAGTCGTGTCTGGCTCTTTGCGACCCCATGGACTGCAGCACACCAGGCTTCCCTGTCCTTGACCAACTCCTGGAGCTTGCTCAAACTCATGTTCATCCAGTTGGTGATGCCATCCAACCATCTTATCCCCTGTTGTCCCCTTCTTCTCTTGCCTTCAATCTTTCCCAGCATCAGGGTCTTTTCCAATGAGTCAGTTCTTCACATCAAAACATCCAAAGTATTGGAGTTTCAGCTTCAGCATCAGTCCTTCCAATGAATAATCAGGACTGATTTCCTTAAGGATTGACTGGTTTGATCTCCTTGCAGTCCGCGGGACTCAGGTCCCTTAATTTTCTAGGTTTCCACAGTTTTTTGGGCACATTTTTGCTTAGAGTAGTCGCTCATGACCTTCTATATTTCTGTAGTATTGGTTGTAATATCTCCCATTTCTGGTCATATTTGAACCTTCCTTTTTCTCTTAGACTAGGTAAAGGTTTGTTTTGTTTCTTTTTGAAATACCAGTTCTTATTTCATTGATAATTTCTATTTTGGTCTCTATTTACTCTCCTCCTGATCTTTATTTTCTTCTCAATTTGGGCTTTGATTGTTTCTTCAGTTCATTGAGTAATAAATTGGGACTTTTTTCTTAATGTAAGCATTTTTCAATATATACTCCCCTCCTTGAACATGTATCCATTTTCATACATTTCAAGATTTTCTTAACTTCTTGCTTTTTTGACACATTGGCTGTTCAGGGCTGTTTTAATTTTTACATATTTGAATTTTCCAGTTTCCCTGTTGATTTCTAGTCATGCCATTGTGAACAGGAAAGATAGCTGGTATAATTTCAATGTTTTAAAATTTTCTGGGACTTGTTTTGTGACTTACCACGTGTTGAAAGTGAGGTAATGAAGTCCCTTACTATTATTGTATGTTGTCTATTTCTCCCTCCATATCTGTTGTTGTTCAGTCGCTAAGTCGTGTCTGACTCTTTGTGATCTCATGGGCTGCAGCATGCCAGGATTCTCTATCCTCTACTCTATTGTGGAGTTTGCTCAAATTTATGTCCATTGAGTCAGTGATGCTATCTAATCATCTCATCTGCTGCTGCCCTCTTCCCCTTTTGCCCTCAATCTTTCCCAGCATCAAGGTCTTTTCCAGTGAGTTGGCTCTTTGCATCAGGTGGCCAAAGTATTGGAGCTTCAGCTTCAGTATCTATTAGTGTGTGCTTAATGTATTTACGTTCTCTGATGTTGAGTACGTATATATTTATGGTTCTTACAGCCTCCTGATGGGTTGACCCTTTTATCATTACACAATGACCTTCTTTGTTACAGTTTGGACTTAAAGTCTGTTTTGTTGGATATAAGGATAACCCTCCTTTTTCAGTTTCCACTTGCATGAAATCACTTTGAGCCTACATATGTCCTTGAAGCTGAAGAGTCTCTTGTAGGCAGCTTATGTTTGGGTCTAGTTTTTTTTTTTTTTAATTATTAATTCATCCAGTTACCTTGTGCCTTTTGATTGGAGAATAATCTATTACATCTAATGTAACTATTGGTGGTAGGTCAGGACTTACTGTTGCCATCTTGTTAACTGTTCTCTGTGCTTTAGTTTTTCGTTTGTTCCTTTCTTGGTCTCTTGCTATCTTCCTTTTGAACCGATAATCTGCCATAGTGGTATGCTTTGATACTCTTCTCTTTATGTTGTGTATGTATTCTATAGGTTTGTGTTTATCTACTACAGGTTTTTTTTTTTTTTTTGTGGTTACTCCGTGGCTTCCTCGAAATATTTTATAGATATAATAGTCTGTTTTATGCTGATAGCAACTTAACTTTGATCGCATATGAAAACTCTACCCTTTTACTTCCCCCAAACACATTCCGTTTTTAATTTCACAAATTACATCTTTTTTATATTGCATATTTTTTATTAAGACTTACGTAGCTATAGCTATTCATATATTTGTCCTTTGACCTTTTTGAGTAAAATTTATTTTTAATATACTATGTATTCTGTAACAGACACAGAATGTAAAATTTTATTTTAAAAATTTGCAGTCCTTTAATTGGTAACCTGAGATACTTATTTTATACATTTAAATTATCTAAGGATTTGATAACAGTATTTAGATACATTGTAACCCAGAAATGAAAATATACAAAATAGTTCTAGGAACGCATGTATTTTTATGTATAGATCCACTTATAAATCATACAAAGGTACATATTTATTTTAAAATTAAGAGTTTGCAAATGAAACCAGTTTATCTAGTTTCTTACCAAGGTATGACAAAAATATTTTATGCAAAAAATAAAAACTGAAGCAGAAATAAGACTTTCAACTTACGATTTTTAACATTCAGTTCAGTCAGTCAGTTCAGTTGCTCGGTCGTGTCCGACTCTTTGCGACCCCATGAATTGCAGCACGCCAGGCCTCCCTGTCCATCACCAACTCCCGGAGTTCACCCAGACTCGCATCCATCAAGTCAGTGATGCCATCCAGCCATCTCATCCTCTGTCATCCCCTTCTCCTCCTGCCCTCAATCCCTCCCAGCATCAGAGTCTTTTCCAATGAGTCAACTCTTCGCATGAGGTGGCCAAAGTATTGGAATTTCAGCTTTAGCATCAGTCCCTGTATTGAACACCCAGGACTGATGTCCTTTAGGATGGACTGGTTGGGTCTCCTTGCAGTCCAAGGGACTCTCAAGAGTCTTCTCCAACACCACAGTTCAAAAGCATCAGTTCTTCGTCATTCAGCTTTCTTCACAGTCCAACTCTCACATCCATACATGACCACAGGAAAAACCATAGCCTTGACTAGACAGACCTTTGTTGGCAAAGTAATGTCTCTGCTTTTGAATATGCTATCTAGGTTGGTCATAACTTTCCTTCCAAGGAGTAAACATCTTTTAATTTCATGGCTGCAATCACCATCTGCAGTGATTTTGGAGCCCCCAAAAATGAAGTCTGTCACTGTTTCCACTGTTTCCCCATCTATTTCCCATGAAGTGATGGGACCAGATGCCATGATCTTTGTTTTCTGAATGTTGAGCTTTATTTTTAACATTAGCAAACTATAAATTGCTATTTCTGAAGCCTAAACCATAACTGTTCTCCCTTGCATTTTTGTCATGCTTATAATAAAACTTAAAAAGAACTCAACACAATAAGTGGAATTCTCACATTTTAAACCATTTTAATACAAAGGATAGCAATTCAAATCATGTTTTACATTTCCGTGTGTGTGTGTCACTCAGTCGTGTCTGGCTCTTTGCTACTCCATGGACTGTAGCCTGCCAGGCTTCTCTGTGCATAGGATTCTCCAGGCAAGAATACTGGAGTGGGTTGCATTTCTACTTAAGTTTATATTGCACTAAAATTATTTCACAAGGAAGAACTATTTGATGTATCATGACGTAATGCCTTAGAAACATTATTTGATATTCATATCTATATTAGTAGGTATTTTACAGTGGACTTAGATGATCTGGTATATACCAAAATATTTAATGAAAACAAATCTATAACTAATCTATTTCAAGAGAAAAGATACTCAATATTTTTATTGCTTTTGGGAAATACACTGACTTTTAAAAAACACCTTTAAATCACTCATAGAAACTGGAAGTAACATTTGCACAATACCTGAAAATTCTTATTGTTGAGTCTGTGTGGGTTAGCTGTTCAGTCATGTCCAAATCTTTGTGACTCCATGGACTGTAGCCTGCCAGGTTCCTCTGTCCATGAAATTTTCCAGGCAAGAATACTGGAGTAGGTAGACATTTCCTTCTTCAGGGGGTCGTCCCAACCCAGGGATCAAACCTGGATCTCCTGCACTGCAGACAAATTCTTTACCATCTGAGCTACCATGTTAAGTCTCTCTACACAGCTACTTTTTCAATACAACTTTTATTAAGGAAATTAAGAGAAAATGTCCTTTTATTGAGTACAGCAGAATTACATAAGAGCAATATTAAGAATAATAGTTCAATGTTGGCTTTAAGCTATGTTTTATATACCTTAAATTTCCAATTCTCTTCATTCTGCTGCAATATAACCAAGCCTGTCTATGATAAGAACCAATGTCAGTCTTTGAACATCATGATTACAATTAAAAGCTTGGAATAGCATGATAAAGAAAAAGGTAACACTTTAAAAAAAAAAATCTAGTTGATTTACAATATTGTACTAGTTTTGGTGTATAGCAAAATGATTCAGATATATGGAAAAACTGAATATATATATAAAGACTTTATATATTTCACATTACTTTTCATTTTAGCTTATTACAAGACATTGAATACAGTTCAGTATGTTATACAGTAAATCCTTGTTGCTTATGTATTTTATATGAACTGGTTTGTATCTGATAATTTATCCTTTCCTCCTCCCCTTTCCCCTTTGGTAACCATAGTTTCCTTTCTGTCTGAGTCTGTTTCTGTATTGTATATGGACTCATTTGTATCATTTTTAGATTCCACATTTAAGTGATACAATATTTGTCTTTCTCTGACTGACTTCACTTAGCATGATAATCTATCCATGTTGCTCCAAATGGCAATATTTCATTCTTTTTTTATGGCTAAGTAATAATTCCATTGTATGCATGTATATATTTAATATGTGTGTGTGCTCAGTCATGTTCAACTCTTTGTGACCCTTTGAACTGTGGCCCGCCAGGCTCTTCTGTCCATGGAATTTTCCAGGCAAGAATACTGGAGTGAGTTGCCATGCTGTCCTCCAGGGAATCTTCTAACCCAGGGATGGAATTCGCATCTCTTACATCTCCTGCATTGGCAGGCAAATTCTTTACCATTGCGCCACTTGAGAAATCCATACTAATTCCATTGTATGTATATACACACATACATATGTGTATGTGTATATGTACACAACACATCTTAAGCCAATCATTTGTTGATGGGCACTTGGTGTGTTCCATGTCTTGGCTGTTGTAAACAGTGCTGAACATTGGGGTTCATGTATCTTTTAGCTGTCTTTTCTGGGTATATACCCAGGTGTGAGATTGCCGGATCATATAATAGTAGCTCTGTTTTCATATTTTAAGTAACCTTAATGGCAACCTCTTAAATCCCGTTTTAAATTAACCTTATTTCCAAATAATACTTTTAAATGATTTCAATTAACCTATTGATTAGCCAGCATCAGCTTATAAATTTCCCCCCCCAATATTCCAAGGTATAACTTTCAGCATCAGAAAGCATAGTAAGCACTTTTGATTATGATGAACAAAAAAATCAAGTGCTAAAATACCAGTGGTTTTCAGTGACAGGGTAAATGTCTCCCTCCAAGTATGTTCTTCCCACAAATTAAGATTTCATTTTTCTCTCAAAGAGTTTAAGGAAATTATAACTTTTTTTAGTTGAGGTGAAAAAACTGCTTCATAAGTTCATGTATTGTAAAAGCCACTGTGTGAGGAAGAACACAGTGGGTATAATTAAGAGAGAAACCACGATCCCTTTGAATTCCATGGTGTCCATAGACATACTTTATAGTCACCTTCCTGGTAAGGCACTTTTCAAATTCTGAAGGAGCAGTTCCTAACTACAATTACCGAAGAATACAACAAATGAGTAGGATACAACGACTCTGTGTTTTTGTTCCAGTAACACCACTGCAATGTAAGTTTGTGAGTTTTCAAAGCAAAGACATTAGGATACAGCAAGTCCCCTACAAATGAATGAGTTCCATTCTGAGTGCACATTGGTAAGTCCAGTTTGTTCGTTAAGTCCAACAAAGTAGGCCTCGGTACCCAACTAATATATTTGGCTATATAGTAGTACGGTATTATGATAGGTTTATAAAACTTTGCAAACAAATACACTTAAAAACACAAAAATAAAATATTTTTAATCTTACAGTACAGTACTTACCAGCTGTATCAGTAGTACCAGCTATATCACCGCTGCTTTTATGCTTGCTTCTAGACGTCCTGGGCTTGAACTAAAGATACTGTGCTACTGTACTCTCTACAGTGCTACACAGTGATGTACACGCGATCACAACCACTTGTAGAAGATGCACACATGTGACAATGCACGCCAGACACAGGAACTAACATGATTGGACGTGTGAACACACACTCACATCTTTGAAAGTTTGCAAATGGAAGGTTTGTATGTAGGGGACTTACTGTTATCAGAAATTCTGCCAAGAATATAAGGAGCACAGGAAAGGTACCAGAAGGAAAAAAGCAAGCAACCAACCAAATACATGCCTATAGAAAGAACCATTCCCAATACAGCAGGTATCAGGCCTCTGTAAAATACAAGGTAATCACTTTCCTTTGCTCAAACAATTTTGAAAGCATGACTAATTCCTGTATAAGTATGTTCCTCTTTCACTTGGAGTGTTCGGTGTACTATAACCATGTGTAGAGGGTAAGTACTGATAACTGCCGTTAAACCTGCCACAGATCCAGCCATTAATCTGTGTACAGACCAGAAACTCAGCTTTGTAGTAGTAAATGTTCCATCATGCTCAAATGCGATAAACTGGATTGCACCATAGGGAAATATTCAGATCATCATTGCAATAATCCCTTTATATTAATACAATCCAAGGTATCCATCCTTTGGGAAATAGCAGGCAATGCAGAAAATACTTCCGAATGTTTTTAGCATTGACTGTAAGCTTGTAATAAAACTTTTACTTGATCCACAGGGGCAAGTGTTTGGCACAGCATCTTGCAACACCTCTAGCCAGGAAGAAGCAAAACCAGAAGTCCTGGACTGCAGTGGGCCCTCCAAGTTCCAGCTGCCGAGATGGGTTAGCCAAAACCAGGGCTGCCTTGGGAGCTTTGGTCAAATTACAACCCAAGGGCGTTAGCCATGGCCAGAATGGGCAGTGACAGGGCACTGACTGACTGGCAGGTAGGGCAGTGAGTGAAAGTCACTCACGTCTGACTGTTTGTGATCCCATGGACTATGCAGTCCAGGGAATTCTGCAGGCCAGAATACTGGAGTGGGTAGTCTTTCCCTTCTCCAGGGGATCTTCCCAACCCAGGGATAGAAAGAACCCAGGTCTCCCACATTGCAGACAGGTTCTGAGCCACAAGGGTCCTTTAACTGCCATACTAGAGTTACGTGGTTATAGTATTGAAAGTATTCTGAATTTGACTATATACTTAGCGTTACCAGTGTGATGCATGTGTGTGTATTTATTTTTGTACTGGGCCTTCGTTGCACTAGACCTACTGTATTAGATCTTTGTTGCTTTTCTCTAGTTGTGATGAATGGGGGCTATTCTCTAGCTGTGGACCACGGGCTTTAGGGTGCATAGACTCCGTAGTCGCAGCTCCTGGACTCTAGGGTGTGCGGGCTCAATAGTTGTGGTGAATGGGCTTAGTTGCTCCATGGCACGTGGGATTTTCCCAGATCAGGGATGGAGTCCATGCCTCCTGCACTGGCAGGTGGATTCTTTACCACTGAGCATCCAGGGAAGCCTCTACACGTGTGACGAATACTTTCATAAGCTTACATTAGAAGTTAGCATCCTTTCATATTAATATGAAAAACATCTTTCAGCATTTCTTGTAAGGCAGGTATAGTGGTGATGGATTCCCTCAGCTTTTGGTTGTTATGAAAAGCTTTATCTACCCTTCATTTCTGAAGGATAACTTTGCTGGGTAAACTTTTCTTGGTTGGCAGTTGCTATGTGACCATGCTGGTGCTTTAGGTTTTGGAACTGTGAAAAATATCCATTTATAAGCCATGCAATTTGTGGTATTTTGCTATGGCATCTTGAATGGACTATATCAATTAAAATAGAATTGTTTATTGAAATTATTTTTCTCTGGTAGTGCTTTCTTCCTCCTTCATGTATTACACACTTTGGTCTTGATGATTGTATCCCTAAGCACTTTACATATACATGTACCTCTATATACAGATATTTTTCAAGATGATCAATAAGATTGTAATTGCATATGTTCAATATTTTTCCTATGAAAGAACACATGGACAGGTTTCTAAGTCAGTACATTCAGTTATACTTCAGTATTCTTTAAATGCTATATAAAACTGGATAGTATGGACAATGTGATTAAAAAAAACACTTCTCCATGTAATGAAAATCTTGGTTGTGCCCAATTCATTGCTCTTGTAAGCCTGTTCACTGGAAAAGTTACAAAACTATTTAAGGATATGTGTGTGTGTGTGTGTGTGTGTGTGTATGAAAGATTGCTAGCAGTGCAATACAATCCTTTCAGTTCAAGGAACTGAGAGATACAGAGGGCAAGAAATTTATCTAAGGCCAGATTTAAACCATGTCTGACGCCAGTGATCATAAAATTTCCATGAAACGCTGCCAGCCTTTCAGCTTATATACTTAATAAGGAAGAATGGACTCATTAATGTGATTGATAGATGTCTCGAGTAATTTTTGAAATCCAAGGCAGTAACTGTCATGTATTTTCATCTTGTCACTCTTTTGCTAAGTATGGTTCTTAAACGTCAGGGATGTTTTTGTTGGGAGGATGAACATTACAAGTTTTTTTTTGGAATAGAGAATTGAGGTCCTGGGTCTTCAGATTCTTTTCTTCTCTCCTCTCTTCCTTTTCCCCTTTTCTTTTCTTGGTTATTTATCCAAGGCTGCCCATAGGCATAATCTGAGTACTCTAGTACATTAGCCTATGTAATGGGGATACAAAAGAACTCTGAACAATGGGAGCGACAACAAGGAAGTTAATACTCCACAGTAGGGATAGGGTTAAATGGATAGCTTGGCCATAAGAGAAGGTGAAGAGTCTTTTCTGCTTGGAGATGGACATAGTTGGTAATGCTTGAGTTGAAAATTGAAGGATGAGTAGACATTTTTCAAGTAGGGAAGGCATGCTAATCATAGGGAACAGGATGTAAGCGCCTGGTGTTCTGAAAATAATTGGTACAATCAGACAAATGTCTATTTTCTATCCTGGGATTGGCAGGAGTTGCAGTGGGAAGTAAGAAAAACCAAATCACAGAAGGCCTGTCCCCTGAAAAAACTCAGTCTCTCTTGCCTCCAATCTTGTCTCATGTTGCAGTAATCATCTAGCTGAGAGATGAGGGCCTAAGCTGTGGGATGAGACAGGATAGATGTGAGAGATTTAAAGATTGAATCAATGCCAGCTGAAACTTAGCCAGGGTCCTAGTTCTGTTGAGCCTCAAACTAATTGGGAGACAAAGTTAGCCAAGAGATGGGAAAATTGGTAGTTAGCCAATTTCTTGTCTGATTCAAGATTTCCAGAGTTACTTGATATATCCATGTCCAAGGCACTTTCTCAGGGACAATAGAAGGCATTTCAGTGTATGGGATTCTAAATTGCTTTTCAGGAAAGTGTGAGAGTAGTTAAAATTTACAAAACAAACCTGAAGTAATGGGTTAAAGATAGAGTTCAAAGGTTGAATCCTGGTCAATCCTAGTGTAAAAGGTTGCTAGGACTTGAGTCTTGGTACGGTGTATTTCCATTGCAAAGGCCAACAATAAATGATGTCTCTCTTGCTTTGTACTGTATCATAGTAATTGAGATGTTTGTTTCAAAGGAAAATAACATAGAGGAACATTAATACTATCCCCATTCCTAAAATTCTCTCCTACCTTCTTTTTCTAACTTCACCAGTGTGATAGTTTGGACTGTCCACACCAGCAAATTCCTAACTAATCAACTTCAGAAATCTAAATGAATGATGCTCCATTTAAAAGCAAAAAGGCCCACTGGCCCTTGTAAACAGAAAATAAACTTAATTCCATGAGCTACTTAATACCTTCTTATTTCCAGGAGCAGAAGCATCAGGCTGAGAAAATGTGTAAATAGGGGCAGAGCTGAAAGCTCCCCACAGGAGTCAACTGAAGATAAATGCATTAGTGCTAGGACCTCGTGTGGGTGGCAATTCCGCAATCAGTATATCTGGAACAAACACCACCAAGAAATAAGGCACTGGAGAATTTTGACACTTACATTAGTGGATGTAGCAAAGCAGGGCCCAGTCATGTGCCCATGCCTGGTTGCCAAGAAGACAAGGAAAAATTGAGTACTTCTAGATTTGCAGCAGGATGTAAGTAATGTTAGATACCAAGGCTCACTTAGGACCCAATAAGAATGCGTTCGTGCTGGGTATAATCTGTTGCCACACTAATGCTGTATTAAAAACTACCACAGACTTAGTGGCTTAAAACAGCTATTTATTATGATCACAAGAGAATGGGTCTGCTGGGTAGTTCTGCTGGGTTTAACTTGGCAGTTCACTTGGTCCTGGCTAGGCTTAGTCTGGTGACTGGCTTGTGCTGGCTAGTCAAGAATGATCTCAGCTGGGGTTATTGGCTCTATTCTATGTATTTCATCTTCCAACCAGATTCCCTGAGCAAGTTCTCATGGAAATTACATGGGTCTAATACCCAGGCTTGGCACACTGTCAGTTCTACCACACTCAACTGGCCAAGGTCCAGATTCAAGGGATGGGGAAATTATAGTTCCTCCCATGAAGAGGTAGAATCTAAGACCAATTCTAAAACAGCCGCAATTCTCCATCTCTCCTATATCTGATTTTTTTTTTTTTAATTTTAGCCACCTAGCCACCAGCTTCTTTTCTATTCTGATATTATCAGTAATTATAGGTAAATATGCATGCATGGGTCCTTTTTCACACAAATGGTTATATTTTCACACAACTTTGTACTTGATTATTTGCATTTTATGCAACTTGAAGTATATCCCATATTCATAGATGTATACATCTGTAGCATTAATTCCTAAAAG
>NW_011494664.1:24037-60214 GCF_000754665.1 Bison bison bison | reverse complement strand
GAATTACTGAGTCAAAGTGTATATGCATTTTAAAAATTTGATAGTGACGAACTGCCCTCCATAAGAAATAGTACTTTTATGTACTTTCCCACCTAGAAATCTATGCAGCTGTTTTTCCAATTCCTTGCCAAAATGTCAATCATCAAACCATTTTATACTACAAATATGATTTTTAAAAAGGTATTTCAGTAAATTTTAAAATTTCAAATGTACAGAAAAGTTGCAATGACAGTAAAGTACTGCCATATCCCTTTCATCAAGATTTCCCAATTATGAATGTATTTGCTGTGTAAGCAACTTTATATGAATATCTATTGCCATTACTTGTTTTCTGAGCCACTTGAAAGCAAGTTGCTAACATGATGCACCTTCACTTCTAAATCTAGAATACAAAGACTCTCTCCTACTTATGAATGGTTGCATTGTGGCTTTATATTAGGATGTCAACACTGATAGAAAATACTATTCAGAAGTGATGGTGTGCTCTTCTCAGTTTATCACATCAGGAGGCACATGACATTGACCCACCCACTACTGTCTATGTTAACTCTGATCACCTGCTCGAGTTGGTGTCTGGTGAATTTACACAGGGAGAAGCCTGCCATTTCCTCCTTAGCAATTGAGAAGTATTTTGAGTGAAGATTTATATTAAAAAAAATTTTTTTTAACGTGAACCAGTTTCAAAATCTTTATTGAATTTGTTAAAATATTGCTTCTGTTTTATGTTTTGACTTTTGGCTGAGAAGCATGTGGGATCTTAGCTCCCAAACCAGGGATCAAACCCACACCCTCTGCATTGAAGGGCAAAGTCTTAACCATTGAGCCACCAGGAAAGTCCTTTGTGTTAAGTTTTCTAATAAGAAATGGGATCCTGGCCCAATTTCAAATATTTACCCACCAGCCCTAGCATCTATTGACAATTCCTACTTGAATCAATCAGCATTATAATGGTTGCCAAATGGTTTGGTATTTTTCACATTTCTTCTACATTTATTAGTTGATATTCAACTGTAACGGAGAAGGCAATGGCATCCCACTCCAGTACTCTTGCCTGGACAATCCCATGGATGGAGGAGCCTGGTAGGCTGCAGTCCATGGGGTTGCTAAGAGTCGGACACGACTGAGCGACTTCACTTTCACTTTTCACTTTCATGCATTGGAGAAGGAAATGGCGACCCACTCCAGTGATCTTGCCTGGAGAATCCCAGGGATGGGGGAGCCTGGTGGGTTGCCATCTATGGGGTTGCACAGAATCGGACATGACTGAAGTGACTTAGCAGCAGCAGCAGCAGCATTCAACTATAAGGGCAGGCATTTTCTTTTCTCTAATGTGTTTATATTAGTATGTGCTTATATAATTCAGTGCATTACAATCCATTACTGTCCTTTATTTTTAAAATTTAATTGAAGTATAGTTGATTTACAATATTGTGTTTCAGGTGTACAGCATAATGATTTAGCACTGCACACTACACGCCATAATATGTCATTGCAAGATAATAGGTATAATTCCCCATGCTGTACAGTGTATTCTTGTTGCTTATCTATTATATATATATATATTAGTTTGTATCTGTTAATCCCATGCACTTAATATTTCCCTCCCCACTTCCTTCTCTTTTTTTGGTAATCACAAGTTTGTTTTCTATATCTGTGAGTCTGTTTTGCACATACATATGAATTTGTAGGTGGGGTTATACAGTTTTTGCCCTTCTGACTGACTTATATCACTAAGCATAACACTGTCTAGGTTCATCCTTGCTACTGCAAGGGGCAGTATTTCAATTTTTATGGCTAAGTAATATTTTATGTCATATATACCACATCTTCTTAATCCAGTCAGATATTGATGGGCACTTGGATTGCTTCTGTGTCTTGGCTATTGTATATAGCACTGCCACAAACATTGGGGTGCATGTATCTTTTCAAATTAGTGTTTGTATTTTTTCCAGATACAGACCCAAGAGTGGAATTGCTGGATCGTATGGCTGTTATAGTTTTAGCTTTTTAAGGAATCTCCATGCTGTTTTTCGTTGTGGCTGCACTAATTCACATTCCCATGAACAGTGCAAGATGGTTCCTTTCTCCACATTCTCACCAGCATTTGTTGTTTCCGGATTTTTTGATGATAGCTGTTCTGACAGTTATGAGACAATACCTCCTTGTGGTTTTGACTTGCATTTTTCTAATAGTGCTATTGAACATCTTTTCCTGTGCCTGTTAGCCATCTGTATGTCTTCTGAAGAGACATTTCTCAGAAGGTCTCTGTCCATTTTTAAAAATTGCGTGTTTTTTTTTTTTTTGTGGTTGTTATTGAGCTGTTTATCTATTATTTCCTTTGTGCAAAAACTTTTAAGTTTAATTAGATCTCGTTTGTATATTTTTGCTCTTATCTCTTTTCCCTTAGGCTGATTCAAGTAAATATTGTTAATGATTTATGTCAGAGTGTTCCATCTATTTTCCTCCAGGAGTTTTATGGCATTTGGTCTTTAAGACCATTTTGAGTGTATCTTTCTTTGTATATGGTGTGAGGGAATGTTCTAATCTCATTGTTTACATGTGGCTGTCTGGTTTTCCCAGCACCTTTTAAGCGACTGTTTTTCTCCATTGTATAGTCTTGTCTCCTTGGTCATAGGTTGATTGACCATAGGTGTGTGGGTTTATCTCTGGCTCTCTATTCTGTTCCACTGATCTGTATGTCTATTCTGGTGCCAATATCACACCGCTTTTATTACAGTGCAGTATACTCTGAAGTTTGGGAGGATTATACCTTCAACTTTGGACACTTTGCTCAGGATTTCTTTGCCAATTTGGGGTCTTTTGTGGTTCAGTATTTTTCACAGAACTAGGACAAATAAATTTAAAATTTGTTTGGAATACAAAAGACCCCCAAATAGGCAAAAGAATCTTGAAGAAGAACAGAGCTAGAAGTAGCATGCTCCCTAACTTCAGGCTCTATCACCAAGCTCTGGTCATCAAAACAGTATAGTACTGGAAAAAAACAGACACACAGATCAGTGAAACAGAACAGAGAGCCTAGAAATAAATCCACACACTTACGGTCACTTTACCTACAAAAGAATGCAAGAATATACAGTGGGGAAAAGATAGTTTCTTCACTAAGTATTGAGGAGAAAACTAGGCAGCTACATGTAAAAGAATGAAATTAGAACATTTTCTCACAGTGTATACAAAAATATTCCAAACAAGTTAAAGATCTAAATATAAGACTGGAAACCATAAAACTCATGAAGAAAACATAGGTAGGGATTTGTTGTTGTTCAGTCACTTTGTCATGTCCAACTCTTTGTGACCCCCACGGACTGTAGCATTCCAGGCTTCCCTGTTCTTCACCATCTTGTGGAGCTTGCTGAAACTTGTGTCCATTGAGTTGGTGATACCATCTAACCATCTCATCCTCTGTCATCCCCTTCTCCTCCTGCCTTCAGTCTTTCCCAGCATCAGGTTTTTTTCCAATGAGTCAGCTCTTCTCATCAGGTGGCCAAAGTATTGGAAATTCAGCTTCAGTCCTTCCAATGAATATTCAGGACTGATTTCCCTTAGGATTGACTGGTTTGATCTCCTTGCTGTCTAAGGGACTCTGAAGAGTCTTTTCCAACACCACAGTTCAAAAACATCAATTCTTCAGTGCTCAGCCTTCTTTATGATCCAACTCTCACATCCGTACGTGACTACTGGAAAAACCATAGCTTTGACAATATGGACCTTTGTTGGTAAAGTCTCTACTTTTTAATATGCTGTATAGGTTTTAGACATAAATTGTAGTAAGATCTTTTTTGGATCTTTCTCCAAAGAGAAAACAAAAATAAAAAACAAATTTGACCTAATTATACTTAAAAGCTTTTACACAGCAAAGGAAACCATTAACAAAATGAAAAGACAACCAATGGACAAGGAGAAAATATTTTCAAATGATATTACTGATAAGGGGTTAATATCCAAAATATATAAAAAGCTCATATAGTTCAACTTCAAAAAAGTAAACAACACAATTTAAAATGGGCAAAACACCTGAACAGACATTTTTCCAAAGAAGGCACCCAGATGACCAATGGACACACGAAAAGATGCTCAACATTGCTAATTATCAGAGAAATGCAAACCAACAGCACATGAGATATTACTTCACATCTGTCAAAATGGCTATCATGAAAAAGACCACAAAAGACAAATATTGGCAAGGATGTGGATAAATGGGATCCGTTGTACACTGTCTAGACAACATATTAAAAAGCAGAGACATTACTTTGCTGACTAAGGTCCACCTAGTAAAAGCTATGGTTTTTCAAGTAGTCATGTGTAGATGTGAGAGTTGGACTATAAAGAAAGCTGAGCACCAACGAATTGATGCTTTCAAACTGTGATGTTGGAGGAGACTTTTGAGAGTCCCTTGGACTGCAAGGAGATCCAACCAGTCCATCCTAAAGGAAATCAGTCTTGAGTATTTATTGGAAGGACTGATGCTGAAGCTGAAACTCCAATACTTTGGCCACCTGATGTGAAGAACTGACTCATTGGGAAAGACCCTGATGCTGGTAAAGATTGAAGGCAGGAGGAGAAGGGAATGACAGAGGATGAGATGGTTGGATGGCATCACTGACTCAAGGGACATGAGTTTGAGTAACTCCGGGAGTTGGTGGTGGACAGGGAGGCCTCACATTCTGCAGTCCATGGAGTCTCAAAGAGTCAGACACAACTGAGCTACTGAACTAAACTGTACACTGTTGGTGGGAATGTAAATTGGTGTAGCCACTGTGGAAAACAGCATGGGGTTTCCTCAAAAATGAAAAAGAGAACTACCATCTGACCCAGTAATTCCACTTCTGGGTATATATCCAAAGAAAATGAAAACACTTATTCAAAAAGATACACACACACACACACACACACACACACACACATATACACATACACAATGGAATACTTCTCATCCAAAAATAAAAAAATAAAAATTTGTAGTTTACAACAACATGGGTGGATCTGGAGGGTATTATGTTTAGTGAAATAAGTCAGACAGAGAAAGACAAATACCACATGTTATCACTTACAGGTGGAATCTTCAACCAACCAACCAAAGACCTGGGTTCATGGAAACAGAGCAAACTGGTGGTTGCCAGAGTGGAGGTGGGGGTGAGTGAAATGGGTGAAAGGGCCAAGAAGTACACATTTCCAGTTCTAGTTAGTAAGTCATGGAGATGTAATTTATAGCCTGATGATTATAGTTGATAATACTATATTGCTTGTTTGAAAGTAGCTAGTAAAGTGGATCAGAGAAGGCAATGATAACCCACTCCAGTACTCTTGCCTGGAAAATCCCATGGGCAGAGGAGCCTGGTGGGCTGCAGTCCATGGTGTCTCGAAGAGTTGGACACGACTGAGTGACTTCACTTTCAGTTTTTACTTTCATGCACTGGAGAAGGAAATGGCAACCCACTCTAGTGTTCTTGCCTGGAGAATCCCAGGGACAGGGGAGCCTGGAGGGCTGCCATCTATGGGGTCGCACAGAGTCAGACAAGACTGAAGCGACTTAGCAGCAGTAGCAGCAGCAGCAGCAGCAGTAAAGTGGATCTTGAAGGTTCTCATCACAAGAAAAGAATTCTTTGTACCAATGTATAGTGACAGATGTTAGCTGGATTATTGTGTTGATCATTTTGCAATATACACAAACATCGAATCATTGCCTTGTACACCTGAAACTAATTATAATGTTATTTTGATTGTATCTAAAAAGAAAATCTATGGTGTGGCTTTTGGAATCATAGCTGGAAGCTTGCCCTAGAATCTGTGTCAAATGATTTATAGAGCTGATGAGAGAAAACTCTTCAGTCCCTGCCTACTTTTCAAGCTCAAGTAGGCTCAATTGTCTGTGCCTCACTCTGAGTGGATACACATGGTTATTGGACTGAGATGCAACTTTCAGTACAGCAACATTTTAGAGTTTCAAAAGTGAAAAGGAAAAGAAAGTGTTTCTTTCATCACTAATACTGATGACCATGTAGAAGTTTGAAGGAGGGACCTATGAATAGAACCACTCTTCTTCACCTGACTTCAGAACAGATTGGGACATAGAAAGGTTGATGTAGAGATTACTTTTTTTTTTTTAATCTTTTTTTTTTAAGCTGATAAAGCTGTTGGGAGAAATGCAGTTTAGCTTTTTGGTCAAAAAGACTTGCAAATATTACACCCAAAGTTACATTTACCCACTCAGCATAGGCTAAGCTGGATTCTGGCAGGTTTCCCTAACAAGGTCCAGCCCCTGAAAAGCTTATGGTATAGAGAAGCAGAACAAATGAGAGCACATACCTTTCTCAGAGACAGACAGACCAGAGAAAGAGGTGCTAAGGCATCTCCCATATCCTTCCCCTAAACTCCTCTATCACCAGTGCGCAATCTCCATCCTCCCAGTTTTCAGGTGGAGCAACTTCCATTTTGGGTGAGTGTTCCCTCCACCTTCCAATGTGTATGTCTCAAAACTTGCCTTCAGTCATCTCATCCATCTCATATTCATTTCTTTTCAAGAGTTCTTAGGTTTTTCCCCCTTCTGGTGTATCTTTCTGGAAATGAAAACAATAGCCTAAAATATTTCAATTTTATAAAATAAGTTAATTTTTAATCTTGATCAATGATAGGTATAGTGGGTGGAGTCCTATGTCACCCAGAAGTACTTCAGGAGTGAAGTACTTTTCACCCACTACTGAGAATGTTCAGCTGTCAGTCTTGAAGTCTTGCCTGAAGAGAAGCAGTTTCTCTGACAGCACAGTCTCCCTAGAACAGTCCACATTCAATGACCGATTATCCTACTCATTAATGCCTTTGCCTCTTTGATCCAACTCAGAACCACAGCAAGGGATCCTCTCTGCTTCAGAGATTCCCGAGAACACTGGTGAGGCCTTTCGAAACTATGAAAGTGAAAAGTGAAAGTGTTAGTCACTCAGCCGTGTCTGACTCTCTTGTGACCCCAGGGACTGTAGCCCTGCCAGGCTCCTCTGTCCATGGAATTCTCCAGGCAAGAACACTGGAGTGGACAGCCATTCCCTTCTCCAGTGGATCTTCCCCATCCAGGAATCACACCCAGGTCTCCTATATTGCAGACAGAATCTTTACTGTCTGAGACATCAGGGAAGCTATATAACCAAGGGTGGTCCAAATTCCCCTTATGCCGATTCCTTCTTTCTATCCACCCCTTCCCCATGTGTTTAGTTTAAGAGTAACACTTAATAAACTTCCTGTATGCTGTTATTTGTATCATAATAATAGCATATTATGTCCCTGGGGACCCAGCTGTTGCAAGTTGGGTCCCCAGGAATGATCCAAGAAAGTCAGTGCTAAGAAACATTGTCACCAGCCAGTTGGCCATGAGGACCCTGTGGTGAGATGAACACTGTCCCCCAATTCATCTTCATTCAGAACCTCAGGAGGTGATCTTATTTGGAAACAGTACTTGCAGGTATAATTTTAGTTAAGGGTTGAGATGAGATTATGGTAGATTAGGGTGGGCTGTAAATCCAATGACAAAGAGGACACAGAGAAGGCCATATGAAGATAGAATCAGAGAGTGGAGTGATGCTACCACAAGCCAAAAACATCTGGAGCCATCAGAAACTCAGAGGCAAGGAAGGATTCTTCCCAGGAGCCTTCAGAGGGAATATAACCCTGATGACACACTGCTTTTGGACAGATCTAGCCTCCATAATTATGACAAAATAAAATGTTTGTTGTTTTAAGCCGCCCTGTTTGCAGTTACAACAGTTCTAAAAACTAGTACAGACTCCATCACTGGTGATAGGCAGTGTACTGATAACGCCTGGCGCAAGGCTGAATTATTCAAAGGCTGAAATTGTTAAAAAGTTCACTGATGGTGAAATGGAAGGAAATGAACTAGTGGGTGCCCTGG
This sequence comes from Bison bison bison, assembly GCF_000754665.1. Taxonomy (NCBI): domain Eukaryota; kingdom Metazoa; phylum Chordata; class Mammalia; order Artiodactyla; family Bovidae; genus Bison; species Bison bison. Next base: position 52,299 of record NW_011494664.1, on the reverse strand, counting down.
ATCAGGCATTTGAGAAATATGGGGAAATACTAACCACATATTGCTAAACACAATTAGTATTTTGGGAAAATAACCAAAAGTTGAGTGTTTAATCCATAATCAGATACTATAAAGAGGACTTCTGGCTTTCACACTTAGCTTTTGAAGAGGCTCTTTTCTCTTTCACCAGCACTGTGTGCTTAGTTGCTCAGTCATGTCCAACTCTTTGTGACCCCATGGACTGTAGCCCACCAGGCTCCTCTGTCCATGGGGATTCTCCAGCAAAAATACTGGAGTGGGCTGCCATGCCCTCCTCTGGGGGATCTTCCCAACTCAGGGATCAAACCCACGTCTCTCATATTGCAGGCAGATTCTTTACCGTCTGAATCACCCCCAGAAGGCAGAGCAAATGGAGGACCAGGCCCTGGACTTAATCATAAAGGTAGCAGAGCTCCAAAGAAGGTTCAGTTCTCAGCTAGGCAAGTATGGAAGACCAAGGTCAAGGTTCTGGTTGGGACAGAATGGGGTCACTTTCAAATTCCTGGATCCCTAGGAACCCATGATCCTGCAGAACATTTCCAGTCTTCCCTGTGCTCCGTTGCCCAGTCGTGTCCGACTCCCTGTGATCTGTGGACCATAGCCTGCCAGGCTCCTCTGTCCATGGGATTCTCCAGACAAGAATACTAGAGTGGGCTGCCATTTCCCTCTCCAGGGGCAGTCTTCCCTATTAAAGATTAATTAATGGGGTTCATGATGGTGCAGAACCCCAACCCCCTGCCAGACCTACACTCAGTCAATTAGATTTCAGTCACAGTATAACCCAGCTGGGGAGTGCTAGGCTGATTAGGGAGAAAGGGAACTCTACCCCAAAGGAAGTTTCTTGGGCCAGAAGGATGCCATGGGGAATTCACATAAGCCTCAATGGGAGAATCATAACCTAGTTTACTAGGGTTCTGGACAAGGTTATTTGCAGCAGAGAATTACTGTTTGAAAAACAGCTTCTGGCTCACTATTGGGCCTCGCTGTAGACAGAGCATCTAACATGGTATATCAAGTGACGATGCAGCCAACATTGCCCTTCATAAACTGGGTTAAACCAGAACCCACAAATTCTTTGGATTGGATGGATGGAATGGTACAACTAGGATTGAGTATGAATGCGGCTGGAGGACAGACAGCAAAATAGACAGCCAGACCTCCAGGTCATTCATTACTATTGCACTTGTGTCGTTCCCTCGGGTCATACCCTAGGTAGCATCAGGGTCCCTTATGACCAGATAAAGATGTCAGTCCTTTGAAGAGTTTCAGCCAGCCTAAACTGCTTCACAGGATGGCATGGTGGAGACACTGTCTACCAAAGCACTGAGTATGAGCTAATGAGGAAGGCATCAACATCACTAAAAAGTTCGGTGGTGGCTGCCCCAGCCAGAGTTGACAGTAGGAGATGCCACTCTAAGACTGGCGCCACTGGGAGCAAAGAGCAGGATCAGATTTTGAAACAGTAGAGGCAGGCAATAGTGCATAAGCATCAGAAACCTAGGGGACACAATCATTGTCATCAGCAGATGGTCAGAGTGGCAGCCAGAGGGTTACAGTCTGGCTCAAAGGGATCTGAGGTCATGAGGACATGACCCGAGGACACGAAGTGCATGAAGGACACCCTGAAGAATGTGACATAGCCCACTATATATGGATGAAGTCAGACATTAGAGAAAACGCCTATCAGAGAAAATGGAGAGAGAGCTGGATGAAGCTGAGAGAGCCAGTAGGCTACATTGCATGTCTAATCTCCTGTGGAAAGAAGTAAGGTTGCGTGGAAGCTTCTTAAACTGAGTGCAACTCTAAGGAAAGTTTGGCAAGGCTACTGAAGAGTCCTTGAGCTACTGTACCTCCCTGCTTATCCTGCCAGAACATCCAGTGTGAGGAAGACCAAGGGTTATTTGTCCCAGATAGTGGGGACAAGATGGTAGCTCCATCACTGACTTGGCTTTGAGGGGATTTTAATCCCATGAGTATATATTTCAAGAGGAAACTAACTTGGTTGTGGAATTCATTAGACAGTGGGATTGCTTTTAATCATCAACTGGCATCTCTTTAAATCTAGGGCTTGCTTGGTATTTAATCAGGCAATAACAAAATGTTGATAAGAATCACAACCCACATTGCTTTTTCATATTACACAACTTGAGACATTAAAGTGATTCCAGATAAATTAACTTTGAGCACCACTCTGCTTTTGGATGAACTCTATTAATCAAGTATATTTTATAATTATTGTTCATTTACTCATCAAGCCCTAAGGGTAAGTTAAAGATTTTAATCTTCTGGAAAATGCATGCCAAAGTATGAAATCAAGAAGACTGTGATAAAAGGCAAAGGATATCTAAAATGATGGGGCTACCACAACTGACCAGTTCATAAATAATATCTGTGTAATTTTACAGGCTGGTTGCCAATAATTATGTCAGCTACTCTTGTTAAGGAAGTATCCCATTCCAAGATATTAAAAGTTAGACCTTACTACAGAAAATTCAATAATTTCATCATGAATTTACAAGGTTTTAATAAAAACTTATTAATCAAATTGTATAGACTTGGAATATCTTTGAAAGGATACTCTCTGTTGGGGGGGTCATGGCAGTCAAGCTTATGATGGAGATTAATAGTGTTCATTCTTGTGTTAGAATTTGCTTATTATGTCAATGTACTAATTGAAAAATTATGATCCAAATCAAAACTATGATCCAAAAAAAATCATAGTTGGTATAATGATCAATTTAAAATCACATAATAGTTTGATACTGGGATATACTTAAGGTAGGAAGTATTGGATTTACATATAAACATTTACATACTTGGAGTTCTATTTTGTTGAAACCTTGATCCATCTCTAGGAGACCTTTTGTAGGATAACAATCTAACCATAGTCAATGTGGAATGACCCAGGTTTGGGGAAATATGTCAAAGTACCACAAATGCAAGTGAAAAGTGAAAGTCGCTCAGTCGTGTCCAGTTCTTTGCGACCCCATGGACTATACAGTCCATGGACTTCTCCGGGCCAGAATACTGGAGTGGGTAGCCTATTCCTTCTCCAGTGGATCTTCCCAACCCAGAAATATGAACTGGGGTCTCCTGCTTTGCAGGTAGATTCTTTAACAACTGAGCTATGAGGGAAGCCCAATGCCACAAGACCACACCACAGCAGTCCCATGAGGCTATACCATGAGTCCTAGGTACTGGGGAAAGACATTTCCATGTTAATTCTGGGGTGAGGGATGAGATGTATTTTTAGACTAGGGGAAGTAAGGAGGCTTGGAGTACTTCTGCGGGTGGAGGTGAGATCCATGTGGAGACAGACAAGAGTGCTGGGAATGCACAAATATCCTCTTGGTGTCAAAAATGGCATTGTGGAAACACCTCTTCCTGAGCAGCTGGGACGCAGGGCAGCAGCCTCTACCATGGGGCCCCAGATTCAAGGGCCTTGGTCTGAATTCTGATCCTGCTACTGAGTAGCAAGACTGGCATTTTTGACATGTAATTGTTGCTTTGCCTTCCTGAGTTTGGGAGGAAGACGGTCATGGGGGTCACCAAGAGACAGCTGGATCGGTAACAGAAAAGCAGCAGCTTGCAATGGCCAGGTGAGGAGAAAAACTTGAGATAATTATTCCAGGGACATGTGAGATAGTACATTTGCAAATAGCTAGAAATCAATGTCCTCTTCCCTGCAATATTTGGCAAAAACAAACAAAACCAAAACAAACCTGTGGGGGATAGGCCAATAACTTGGCCTTTATGGAGAGTATAACATAGCTACAAGCTAGGGACCTTGATGGTGTACCCTGTACAAGCCCCAATATCAGTAACTTCATAGACTAGCAGGGAAAGATTCCTCCAAAATGATCTCTGATGATCACTTAGTTCAGGAGCCTCACAATTGAGATCTCATTCTGGGCAGCCCAAAGCAAGATGTTTTAGCCTCCTGTGTCTGGTGTCTCCAACCCCATAGAGGAAACAACCCCATCAGGGCTAGATGAGCCATATCCTCCCACTGGTGCCTGCATCTCTGACCTTTGAATAAGGCTCTAAGTTCCTGATTGGCAACGTACCAGAAGAGTTATTTATTACACTCTTATCAACCGAGGAAAAATGATGCCTGTTACTTAAGGGATGCTAAGATTCTCTGAGCAGGCAAATTTGTCAGACAATTTTCATGAGGACGTTTTTAGAGCAAGAGCTAAGGGATACAGTGAGCAACCTCTTCCATATTCCTGGAGCAAAGACAGTGAGGGATTTCATTAGCCTGGGTTTGTTTTTTCTTTCTTTCTTTTTTTTTTTTTAAATAGCATCCCTTGATGAAAGCTGAAGGCGTGACACCAAAATATAACACAGCAAACGTGATTGTGTGAGAGGCCAAGAAAATATCGTCCAAGTACATGAGGGTTCTTTTCAATCTGAGGCTGGAATGTAGAATAACAAGAATTGGATGTGCTGCATAACCACTAATCAGTTCTTTACAAATACCACTTTTCTCAATTAGTCTTTTGGAAAGCGGCAGCAGGTAAGTTGAAATTAATCTCTATTAAGGGTGCAGAGGAGAATTGTTTTGCTTGTTCAAAGTTTATCCAGTCCTTCAGAGAATCAAATGAGCATGGGGTATAGTTAATACCCAACATCGTAGTAACTAAGCAGATTAACTGAAGCCTCTGATCCAGATGAATTCCCATCTCTCTTTTGTTTGGGATAGACTTGGAGGTCCACACAGGCTAAGGCAAAGTTTTTAATGTCCCAAGTTTACTGAATAATCTGTTATAAGCTGGAAAGAACTTCCTATACATTTAGACCTTCAGGCTAAAGGCTCATTTTACCCAGTTCTAGACACACATGTCTGGCAGTTTCTTTTAATTCCTGAAAGCCTGCTTGGTTTCAGGGACTATATCTGCCCTTGGGTATCTGGTTATTTCTGACCAAAGGAACAGAAATCTTTCCCTATTATGATCCTGAGTGAATTCCTGAAATAGAGCTGGTGATTCCATGTGAGTGAGTGTTAGTTGCTCAGTTGTGTCTGACTCTTTGGGACCCCATGAACTGTAGCCTGCCAGGCTCCTCTGTCCAGGGGATTTTCCAGGCAAGAATCCTGGAGTCGGTTGCCAATTCCTTCTCTGGGGATATTCCGGACCCAGGGATCAAACCCGGGTCTCCCTCATTGCAGGCAAATTCTTTACTGTCTGAGCCACCAGGGAAGCCAGGCAAGAGCTAGCTCCGCCCATGAGTATCCCCTGTGCCATGAAAGTCTAGGAATGAAGAATGAGAGAGGATAGTATCTACAGGTTCAGCTAAAGAGTTTAGATGACAGAGGATATTTAGCACATTCGGTCTCAGCTCCTTACCTTCAACAGAGATGTTGAATATCCCATTTAGCTAGTTTCTCTTTTGGCAAAGTAGGCTTTTTATGCCTGGCGGAGTTTATCTACTAAACAGATTAACAACTTCACAAGAGATTGTTTTCTATTTATGTGGAATTATCCATCAGAAAGCTAACTCTAAAAGCTACTGTATAAAAACCTGATCTAACCCTGGTTACTAAGACAGACTGCTTAGAAATCCACATGAAGACAAGTATGCATCCAAATTAAAACAGTGCATTTTAAGATCCCTTTCAGATGACTCATTCCACCAGCTCAGTTGATGATAAAACAATGAGATCTGGATCCAAAGTCAATGTCCCTCTATGGGGACGATGTACTTGGACTCTGAGGGAGGTATGGATTTTAGATGGGCCCACGGGGCATCTGGTCCCATCACTTCATGGCAAATAGAAGAGGAAAAAGTGGAAGCGGTGACAGATTTTCTTTCCATGGGCTCCAAAATCACTGCGGACGGTGACTGCTGCCAGTCACTGCCTGAAATTAAAAGACATTGACTCCTTGGAAGGAAAGCTATGACAAACCTAGACAGTGTATTAAAAAGCAAAGATATCTATCTCTTTGCTGACAAAGGTCTGTATAGTCAAAGCTATGGTCTTTCCAGTAGTCATGTACAGATGTGAGAGTTGGACCATAAAGAAGGCTGAGCGTCGAAGAACTGATACTTTCAAACTGTGGTGCTGGAGAAGGCTCTTGACAGTCCCTTGGACAGCAAGGAGATTAAACCAGTCAATCCTAAGAGAAATCAACCCTGAATATTCATTGGAAGGACTGATGATGAAGCTGAAGTTCCAATACTTTGGCTACCTGATGCAAAGAGTTGACTTATTGGGAAAGACGCTGTTGCTGGGAAAGATTGAGGGCAGGAGGAGAAGGGGGTGACAGAGGATGGGATGGTTAGATAGCATCACCGATTCCACGGACATGAGTTTGGGCAAACTCCAGGAGATAGTGAAGGACAGGGCAGCCTGGCATGCTGCAGTCCATGGAGTTGCAAAGAGTTGAACACAGCTTAGTGACTGAACAACAACAACACAGGGCAATACCAGCAGTAATTCTCTAAGTCATAAGGCTTATAAGATGTGGGGAGGTGGGGTCAGGAGTATCTCTTCAATTCTGGCTAGCACTGTAGACGGGGAGCACGTAACAAGCCCAAGAGTTAACTGCTGGGACAGACCAGCTGGGACCAGGCTCAGTGCTTCGACCAGGAGATGGCAGTGTCTAATCACACAGCAGAGCTCACAGAGCCGTGAGATACCTTGGCTGGATGGAGCCGCAACTGGGTAGCTTCTGAGAGGGCTTCCTGGGAAGAAATGATCAGCATGTGACTGATTCATGCAGTCTTAGGACATCTGGGGTCCCACAACTATGGGTAAAGATACATAGTTCTTGGGAGGAGAAGGGCCGCTTTAAGCTAATCGGCCCAATCAGAGGCTGACTAACAGAGGACCCCAAGAAGGAGAGGAGAGGCTGAAAGGCCAAAGCAGAGCAAACATAAACCAGAGAAGAGGAAAGAGTTGGACTAACAGGTGTAGGTCTCAGAAGAGTACGAATCCCAGGGAGGCCAGAGGAAAGACCGGTTCTGTCAACGGCAACGTGGAGGGGACCGCATTTCAAAACACCAGCATACATGGCTCTGTTGAGCTCCCCTTTCACTCCAATCCCAAAGAAGGGCAATGCCAAAGAATGTTCAAACTACCATACAGTTGCACTCATTTCACATGTTAGTAAGATTATGCTCAAAATCTGTCAACCTAGGCTTCAGCAGTATGTGAACTGAGAACTTGCAGATACATAAACTGGGTTTAGAAAAGGCAGAGGAACCAGAGATCAAATTGCCAACATCCACTGGATCATAGAAAAAGCAAGGGAATTCCAGAAAAACATCTATGTCTACTTGATTGACTACACTAAAACCTTTGACTGTGTGGATCACAACAAACTGTGGAAAATTCTCAAAGAGATGGGAATACCAGACCACCTTACCTGCATCCTGAGAAACCTGTATGCAGGTCAAGAAGCAACAGTTAGAACTGGACTTGGACAATGGACTGCTTCCAAAGTGAGAAAGTACAACAAGGCTGTACATTGTCACCCTGCTTATTTAACTTATATGCAGAGTATATCATGCGAAATGCCAGGCTGGATGAAGCACAAACTAGAATCAAGACTACCAGGAGAAATATCGATAACCTCAGATACTCAGATGACAGCACCCTTATGGCAGAAAGTGAAGAGGAACTAAAGACCCTCTTGATGAGGGTGAAAGAGGAGTTAAAAAGCTGGCTTCAAACTCTACATTCAAAAAATGAAGATCATGGCATCTGGTCCCATCGCTTCATGGCAAATAGAAGGGGAAAAAGTGGAAACAGTGAAAAATTTTCTTTTCTTGGGCTCCAAAATCACTGCAGATGGTGACTGCAGCCATGAAATTAAAAGATGCTTGCTCCTTGGAAAGAAAGCTGTGACAAATCTAGATAGCATATTAAAAAGCAGAGATATTGCTTTACCAACAAAGGTCTGTATAGTCAAAGCTATGGTTTTTCCAGTAGTCATGTACAGATGTGAGAGTTGGACCATAAAGAAGCCTGAGCACTGAAGAACTGATGCTTTTGAACTGTGGTGTTGGATAACACTCTTGAGAGTCTCTTGCACAGTAAGGAGATCAAACCTGTCAATCCTAAAGGAAATCAATCCTAAACATTCATTGAAAGGACTGATGCTGAAGCTTCATACTTTGACCACCCTATGTGAAGAGCCAACTCATTGGAAAATACCCTGATGCTGGGAAAGATTGAGGGCAGGAGGAGAAGGGGAGTGACAAAGAACAAGATGGTTGGATGGCATTGCCAACTCAATGGACATGAATTTGAGCAAGCTCTGGGAGAGAGTAAAGGACAGGGGAGCCTGGCATGCTGCAGTCCATGGGTCATAAAGACTCAGACACAACTTAGCAACTGAAGAACAATAATAACTCTTGCAAAATAGATTATGCCCCAAACATATACTGAATGAGCATAGCTGGAAACAGGTGGGTAAGACATAGACTGTCCCTACCCTCTTGGATCTCTGCTTTCTGGTTAAGGCACGTGACCTCTTTTACTTGCCTTGGGAGGGGTATTCCTTACTGTAGTTCAGCAATCTTTTCTGTATGGATCCCTCTTCTTTGGAGGTGCTGCTTGCCAAAAGCATGATGGTCCCTGGCTTATATGCACTGCTTTGGGGGTCTACTAAAATGGAAATGGTGGTGATGGGGGGGAGGACTTTTATGAGATAAGAGATATTATGTTCCACAGAAAGAAAACAACCTACTATACCATAGCAACTTTGGTTCTAAAATATAAACCCAGTAAACTTTTAGGTGATTCGCTTAGAAACTAAACTAAGAAAATAACTTTCTTAGAAACTAAACTATCTAAGAAATAAGTCTAAGAAAATAACTTAGAATGGTGGTTTATAATTATGAAACAGTGGTTTTAAAATACTTATTAAATATGCTTTTACTTATTAAAAACTAATACTTAATGGCCTTGGGTGCTGATTATTTCCTGGTGGCTCAGACAGTAAAGAATCTGCCTGCAGTACAGGAGACCTGGGTTTGATCCTTGGGTTGGGAAGATACCCTGGAGAAGAGAATGGCTACCTACTCCAGTGTTCTTGCCTGGAGAATTCCATGGACAGAGGGGCCTGGCAGGCTGTAGTCCTTGGGAGCCGCAAAGAGTTGGACATGACTGAGTGGCTCATACTTTCACTTTCATTTCTTATTAATATAATAGCAATATATATATTTTTAGTATTTATTTATTTGGCTGCACTGGATCTTGGTGATGGCACACAGAATGTTCGATCTTTGTTGTGGTATGTGGATCTCAAGTTGCGGCATGTGAGGTCTAGTTCCCTGTTCAGTTCAGTTCAGTTCAGTTCAGTCACTCAGTCATGTCTGACTCTTTGTGACCCCATGAATTGCAGCACACCAGGCCTCCCTGTCCATCACCAACTCCCGGAGTTCACTCAAACTCATGTCCATCGAGTCAGTGATGCCATCCAGCCATCTCATCCTCTGTCATCCCCTTCTCCTCCTGCCCCCAATTCTTCCAAGTATCAGAGTCTTTTCCAATGAGTCAATTCTTTGCATGAGGTGGCCAAAGTACTGGAGTTTCAGCTTCAGCATCAGTCCTTCCAAAGACTACCCAGGACTGATCTCCTTTAGGATGGACTGGTTGGATCTCCTTGCAGTCCAAGGGACTCTCAAGAGTCTTCTCCAACACCACAGTTCAAAAGCATCAATTCTTCGGCACTCAGCTGTCTTCACACTCCAACTCTCACATCCATAAATGACCACTGGAAAAACCATAGCCTTGACTAGATGGACCTTTGTTGCCAAAGTAATGTCTCTACTTTTCAATATGCTATCTAGGTTGGTCATAACTTTCCTTCCAAGGAGTAAGCATCTTTTAATTTCATGGCTGCAATCACCATCTGCAGTGATTTTGGAGCCCCCCAAAATAAAGTCTGACATTGTTTCCACTGTTTCCCCATCTATTTCCCATGAAGTGATGGGACTAGTTCCCTGACCAGGGATCAAATTCAGACCTCCTCCATTGGGAGTGCAAAGTCTTAACCACTGGACCACCAAGAAAGTCTCAATACTTATTGAAAATAGTGGTTTATACTTATAAACTGGTTTTTATTTAACTCCATTTGGTAATCAGTGACTTGCTGGCACTTGTTCTAACACTGACAACCTCATCTGGAGCATCTGAGTAAATGATTTGTCCAAAGTAAGTCATCTCTGAGAGCTGGACTTGCTGTGGGTCCCAGAACTCCTGATTCAGTCCAGTGAACTTTGTTCATACATCGTGTTACAGTCTACTTTATGCAGGCAGAAACTGTACCCATATACTCTTTCAGGTCCCATGGGTTCATACTTTAAGCTGTAGGGGTTTTGAACATTAGTAAACTGATGCTGAGGCTGAAACTCCAATACTTTGGCCACCTTATGCGAAGAGTTGACTCATTGGAAAAGACCCTGATGCTGGGAGCGATTGGGGGCAGGAGGAGAAGGGGACGACAGAGGATAAGATGGCTGGATGGCATCACTGACTTGATGGATGTGAGTCTGGGTGAACTCCAGGAGTTGGTGATGGACAGTGAGGCCTGGCGTGCTGCGATTCATGGTGTCGCAAAGAGTCAGACACAACTGAGCGACTGAACTGAACTGAACTGAAACTCTGTGTAACATTCCTGTGTGAGAAGGTACTGGATGGTGATCAGGAAACCTAGGTGAATAAACCTGCACTGTTGTGTTGACACAGAACTGTGCTCAGGGCAATGGGACTGAAGAAACTGGTGCTCCATCTCCCAGTCCTAGCCTAGCAGTTCTTCACGGGGTGTCATTCTAGACACCCAACTGTAGACTATCAGTCATTCTTGAGGCCTCTCCAAAATACTGCAATGCCCATTGTAGGTACTGTTCTCTCTTCATGTCAAGATGGAAGACCAGATCTTGACCTTAGATACTTGTATTTCAGAGTCAGATGGTTGTCAGGCAAATGGAAAAGCCCCTAGGGGAGGATCCAGCACCAAGCAGGAAGCCAGACAATGAAGCAAAATAGTCAGCCCCCAAGGACACAAGGAAATTTTAATTGGTCGTGCAATTAGTGACTCAAGGGGTCTTTGGGGGTATCCTGGTAGTAACTTTAGAAAGCCCCATTGTCGGGCCAGATTTGAATAAAACATACATCAAGAGTCTCTCGTGCTTTGCTTTCAGAATACCCTGTCCTCACATTTACCTTAACTTGCCAAGCTGTTGAACTTACTCTGATTCCTTAAGCCACTGCGGCAGCTCACATCCAGACAATGTGGCATTCCTTACATGCACCATTATGTTCTGCTTAAACAAAACAGTTTTAAACCAAAGGAATGACCTATTTTGAATATTTACAGTTTAGGCAAGTGTGCCACAGCAGTTTCCAGATGCCCACGGTACATGCTCTCAGCCACTTATGACTTCACACCTGAGGAGCTGTTTATGTCTTATTCATGCTGGCAGTGTGCTCCCCAGGCTCACACCGGACTTCTGAGGAGCTTGGCTTTTGCCAGTCCAGACCCTTTTCTATGTGCAGCTTGGAAGAGCTAAGTTGTTTTTCAGGAACAACTGAGAAGCATACCTTTGCAGAAGGGTGACAAGCTGGATCATGGACTTCGATACTGCACCTCAAGGTGGCGCTTCCTTCATCCCTATCTGATGCTTCCCTTCATACACTCCTGTTTTCCAGGTGTGGGGCAGTTTATACAGGATGTCATCCCAAATTCTTATCTCAGGTTCAGCTTTTAGGAAAACCCAAACTAAGACTCAGGCTCCAGCTTCAGGAAATTTGGATCACTCAGGAGAAAAGACAGCCTATAATTTTAAAAACTGGGTGAGGGAAAAGTACATCATGAGCTATAAACCACCGTAAAGCATCACTCAGTGATGAAAGAAGAGACTAGAGATGAGGATAATTCTTGACTTCAGGGAACCTCCGTTCAATATTTTAAGCTTCCTCCGTTAGTAAAAGAATAGAAAAAAATGGTGACTTCTGGTGTCTACCCTGTCTTTGCTGCCCCCTGCAGCTGCTCTTCTCTCATTCTTTTAAAGGGTAGTTTTTGCCTCGATTATAAAGTAGATCTAGGATTATATGATTCTGGTTGAAAGGCTGAGGGAGACTGTCTTAAGAAACTGGTGTCCTGTGCAAAGAGTTCTGTGAAATGCAATATTTCCTGCCATATTGGTAGGCAAGAAATGTGACAGACATCAGTGATTTCTGGCCTCTCAGTGTGAATGAGGGCTCCCCAAAGGGAACACAATGCCTGCGATCCAGCCACCCCTTACCATGATTGCTGAGGAGCTGGTGAGCAGATGCAAGCAGCAGCCCCACACTTGCCACCCCTTATGGGGGCAGGAAACAGGATTTGGCCCCAGATAGCTGAAGTGCATATGAAAGGAATGAATTCAGTGAGCCAGAGGCTTGCGTCTTCCCATATATAGAAGAATGCTAAATTCCTTAGCTTGATATCCGGTTTTCCTTACTGTTGTTGCTGTTCATTCGCCCAGTCGTGTCTGACTCTTTGTGACCCCATGGACTGCAGCACAACCAGGCCTCCCTGTTCCTCACCACATCTCCCAGAGTTTGCCCAAATTCATGTTCATTGCATCAATGATGCTGTCCAGCCATCTCATCCTCTGATGCCCTCTTCTCCTCCTGCCCTCAGTCTTTCCCAGCATCAGGGACTTTTCCAATGAGTCGTCTGTTCACATCAGATGACCAAAAATACTGGAACTTTAGCGTCAGCAAGCAGTCCTGCCAGTGAATATTCAGGATTTATCTTCCTTAAGACTGACTGGTTTGATCTCCTTGCTGTCCAAGGGACTCTCAGGAGTCTTCTCCAGCACCACAGTTTGAAGGCATCAATTCTTTGGCGTTCTGCCTTCTTTACGGTCCAGCTCTCACTACTTATGAATAATCTTTGATGTTCAGATTGCCTGTCCCCTTTGTTGCAAACTGTTATGTAGCCAGACTCCCTCTCCTGCCTCCTCAGAGCAGTTTTTTAAGAGCTACTGAGATGCTGTCTCCTGGGCTTGGAGTCCTTAACAATCCCACCAAATAAAATAAAAAACTCTCTACTTTCAGATTGTGACTATTTTTTAGTTGACTGTTCCAATCCAAGATGGTGACATCAGAAGCTCCTGAACTCGTGTTTTCCCACAGACACACAGAACAATTTCCTCTGAAAAAACCTCCAGAAACTGAGTGGCTCCTGTACATTAGGTGAATAAGGAAAAAAAAAAACCTACATCAAAAAGGACAGGATGAAACATACTCACCATAAACTCCACCCTGCAATCAGAAGGGAGGTTCCAATTTTCAGTTTCTCCCTGAGGTGGAATGGTTTAGACCCAACATCAAGTGGCCCAACTTTTAATATTTCCACCTGGGAGATGAAACTGAAAGTCACTCAGTCGTGTCCAACTATTTGCGACCCCTTGGACTGTAGCCTGCCAGGCTCCTCTGTCCATGGGATTCTCCCAGCCAGAATACTGGAGTGGGTTGCCATGCCCTTCTCCAGGGAATCTTTCCACCCCAGGGACTGAACCTAGGTCTCCTGCATTGCAGGCAGATTCTTTACCACCTGAGCCACCAGGGAAGCGCTATGGAGGCCCCCCTAAATACCTAGCTCAGAAAGCCAATAGGGCTTGCATCCACGAGGTGCACCAGATTATAGCAAACAAACAGTTAACAGGCCCCTGAGGACTCCCCGTGGACATCCCATCGGCTCAGTACAGAGGCAGCAATTAGAAATGCCCATCCTGAAGTGTTTTCCTGAAAGAGGCCTATTTGCATTCTTAAACAGTACAGCCTGAGGGTTAATCTCCTAATTTAGCACACATCTAGGGTGACAGAGGTTCTCTCTGGAGACCAGGGAGGCTACTGGGAGCCATCTCTGGATCCTTTCTCTGCCCTCTTACAGGTCACTAATAACTTCCTGAAAGATGCTTTTGCATATGTCTGGAGCACTGACTTTTCTGTCTCTTGGCCAGAAGATGCACTCTTTGATCACATGGCTATGGTAGCCAGTGGGGCTCCTGTTCACAGGTCCCACCGGACAGTAGCCAACAAGAATCAGCTCTTAACCAGCTATCTCCCCTAGGACTCAGTGCAGTGGGAGCAGACAAAAACATCCAGCTCCCAGTCTTTCTCTGAAAGAGATCTACTTGCACACTTTAGAAACTGCTGCCTGAGGTTCCAGCTTCCAATCAACCAGCATGTAGGTGCTGCCTGAGATCCTCCCTCTGGGACACTGACAGGTCTTGGTACACTCAAAAATATTGGGAGCCACTAAAACAAAGGAGTCAGTTTAAACAACCACAAATATTTGAGAGAGAATTAAGGACTAGGGCTGATAAGTTTCATTTTCTACATAAGGCCATTCCTTTAGGACTGGGAGGAGTAGCTGTTTTATTTAAAGTGAAAAAATCAACACAAAGTGTCAAGGAAAATGAATAAACAGGAACACTTTCCAAACAAAAGAACAAGATAAAACTCCAGAAACAGACCTTAATGAAACAAAGGTGATTTACTTGATAAAGAGTCCCAAAAATGGTTACAAAGATGCTCACCATGTCAGGAGAACAATACATGAACAAAGTGAGAATTTCAAGACAGAGAGAAAATATAAGAAAGTACCAACTGGAAATCACAGAGCTGAAGAATATAATAACTGAACTGAAAAATTTAATAGAGGCAGTTTGACCATAGACTAGATAAAGTAGAAGAAAAGATCAGCAAACATGAACATGGGGCAGAGGAATTCATCTCATCAGCAGGCAAAAAAAAAGAAGAATAAACAGAATGAACATAGTTTAAGGGACCTTTTAGGAGGCTGCAGTCCATGGGGTCGCTGAGGGTCAGACACGACTGAGCGACTTCACTTTCACTTTTCACTTTCATGCATTGGAAAAGGAAATGGCAACCCACTCCAGTGTTCTTGCCTGGAGAATCCCAGGGACAGGGGAGCCTGGTGGGCTGCCATCTATGGGGTCACACAGAGTTGGACATGACTGAAGCGACTTAGCAGCAGCAGCAGCAGGACAATATCAAGTGGATCAACATTTGCATTATAGGGATCCCAGAAGGAGAATAGAGAGAGAAAGGGTCAGAAAACTTACCTGAAGAATAATGGTTGAAAACTTCCCTAACCTGGGGAAGGCAACAGACATCTAGATCCAGGAAGCCCAGAGAATTTAAAATAAGAAAACACAAAGAGACTCTGCTAAGAAATGTTATGATTTAAATGACTAAAGTTAAGACAAGGAGAGAATCTTAAGAGCAGCAAGAGAAAAACAATTTGTTACATATATGGGAACCTCACAAAACTATCAGTTGATCTTTTCAGCAGAAACTTTGCAGGCTGGAAGGGAGTGGCATGATGTAATCAAAGTGCAAGGAAAAATTGCCAACTGAGAATACTTATCATGGCAAACTTGTGATTTAGAATTGAAGGAAGACAGTTTTCTAGACAAGCACTAAACCTGCCCTACAAAATATTAAAAGGACATCTTTGAACTGAAATTAAAGGACACTAATTAGTAACTGAAAAACATATGAAAGAATAACTCTCACCAGTAAAGTAAATATATAGTTAAATTCAGAATATTCTAATGTTGTAATGGTCAGAGTAAATCACTTATAAATCTAGTATGAAGATTAAAACCTAAAAAGTAGTAAAAGTAACTATAACCACAATAATTTGTTAATGGCTATATAAGGCTAAGTGATATAAATTGTACTATCAAAAACATAAAACATGGAGGAGGAAAAGTAAAATTACAGAGCTATATTATGTGTTCAAACTTAAGTTGTTATTGGCTTAAAATATACTGTTACAAATATATTTTATATAAGCTTTATGGTACCACAAGTAAAAATCTATAAAAAATACACAAAAGATAAAGAAAAAGGGATCTAAGCATACCACTACAGAAAAATCATTAAATTACAAAGGAAGAGAAAAAGAATAAGAATGAAGGCATTATAATGAACAATGTGTCAATAGTAAGTCCATTCCTATTGATAACATCTTTAAATGTAAATGAAGTAAATTCTCCAGTGAAATGATATAGCATGGCTAAATAGATTTTTGAAAAGATCCAATTATGCTGCCTATAAGAGATTCACTTCAGATATATGATCACACAGAGACTTAAATAAGATACATGAGATTAAAAAATAAAAACTACTCTATGATCCAGAAATTTGATGTCTGGGTATATATGTGAAGAAAACGATATTCCTATGTCAAAGAAATATCTGCATGCCCATGTTCACTGTATTATCATTCACAGTAGCCAAGCCATGGAAACAACGGGAACATCCATGGACAGAAGAATGGGTAAAAAGCAAGTGAAAAAACATACAATGGAAAACAGCTGGCCCTTGAACAACATGGGGGTTAGAGGTGTCAACCTCCTGCAGTCAAAACTCTGTGTATACACTGGTCAGAATGGCCATCATCGAAAAGTCTACAAACAATAAATGCTGGAGAGTGTGTGGAGGAAAGGGAACCCTCTTTCATTGTTGGTAGGAATGTAAATTGATACAGCCACTCTGGAAGACGGTATGGAGATTTCTTTAAAAACCAGGAATAAAACCACCATGTTACTCAACAATCCCATTACTAGGCATATACTCTGAGGAAACCAAAATTGAAAAAGACAGATGTACCCCAATGTTCATTGCAGCACTATTTACAATAGCTACAATATGGAGGCAACCTAGATGTCCATTGACAGATGAATGGATAAAGAAGCATATATACAATGGAATATTACTAGCCATAAAAAGGAATGCATTTGAGCCAGTTCTAAATAGGTGGATGAACCTAGAGTGCATTATACAGAGAAAGTAAGTCAGAGAGAGAAAAACAAATATCATATACTAACACATATACAAGGAATCTAGAAAGATGGTGCTGATGAAATTACTTGCAGGGCAACAGTGGAGACACAGACATAGAGAACAAACTTATGGACACGGGGGCAGGGTTGGGGAGGAAGGAGAGGGTGGGATGTATGGAAAGAGTAACGCGGAAACATATTACCATATGTAAAATAGAGAGCCAACGGGAATTTGCCGTATGACTCAGGGAACTCAAACAGAGTAGGTAACAACTAGGTTGTCTAGGTAACAACCTAGAGGGGTGGGATGGGGTGGGAGGGAGGTTCATTAGGAAGGGGACATATATATACTTATGGCTGATTCATGTTGATGTTTAGCAGAAACCAACACAATTCTGTAAAGCATTTATCCTTCAATTAAAAAATAAATTAATTAAAAAATCTGTGTATAACAGCCCTCTCTGTTCATGGTTATTTATTGAAAAAAATCCACATATAAGTAGATCAGCACAGTTCAGACCCATGTTTTCAAGGGTCATCTGTTATTCAGCCATGAAAAAGAAGGAAATCTTGACTTTTGTGACAACCTGGATTGACCTGAGGGCATTATACTAAGTAAAATAAAGACAAACAGAAAAACAAATACTGTATGCTATCACTTCTATGTGGAATGTTAAAAAAAAAACAAAAGCCTAATAGAAACAACAGATGTGTGCTTGCCAGACAGGAGGGGGTGGGGCAGGGCATGGGCAAAATGTGTGAAAGTTGTCAAAAAGGCATAAACTTTCAGTTATAAGATAAATAACTCCCAGGGATGTAATACACAGCATGGTGACTACAGTTAGTACTGCGGTGTTGTATATTTGAAAATTGCTATGAGAGTAGATCATAAAAGTTTTTATAACAAGAAACAATTTTGTAATTGTGTGAAAGGATGGGTATTACATAATCATGATTGCGGTAATCATTCTCCAGTAGACACACATATCAAATCATTATGTGGTGTACCTTAAAGTAGTACAGTGTTACATGTCAATTATATCTCAGTGAAATTGGAAAGAAA
This sequence comes from Bison bison bison, assembly GCF_000754665.1. Lineage (NCBI taxonomy): Eukaryota > Metazoa > Chordata > Mammalia > Artiodactyla > Bovidae > Bison > Bison bison. Next base: position 34,397 of record NW_011494664.1, on the reverse strand, counting down.
AAAAAGAGAGAAACTGGCACCCTCCACAGCCCTGGGGATGCCGTCTCAGACCTTTCAAGAAAGAGCTTACCAAGGAGCTCTGAGGAGAGCAGTTGCTGACAGTCTCTCTGCAGTGCTTTGGGATCTAACCCCATAGTGAAGCAGGTCCCAGCCAGTGGGTCAGTACAGGTCAAACACAAGGGCCTGCCTGGCCATTTCTGAGCAGCCACCTCCTCTGGATATAATCTTGGCTCCAGAGTCCCCTTGAGTTGCCCAATATCTCTCTGGCTATGTAATGTGGTGCAAAAACCTTCCCTGCCAATCCTGTTTTCTCCCCCTCCATTTCTCATAGGTGTTATCCGCCCCTCCCATAAGCCTCTTACACTGTAAATTCCATCTCAGTGTCTCTTTCCCAGGGTATCTGAACTGACATAGTATCAAGGATGGTCTGAGAAAGCAAGATAGGTGGTGGGAACTGGATCCTTCATTTCCCTGCTGGCAATGCAAACCTTATGCTGGTTGTTATGTCACACATGGACAACCTATGTGGGGCGGGTGTGTGTGTGTTGCGGGGGGGAGGTTTGGGGAGAGGGGGTTGGGCAAACTACAGTCCCAAGGGCCAGATTCCACCTGCCACCTGTTTTGCTGTTGTTTTAATCTGTATGCAAAAGTCTTTAATTTAACTTCAGGTTTTTAAAAATTAATAGACTTTTTAAGGTGCAGTTTTAGGTATACAGAAAAATTGAGCAGAATCCTCTCATGTTCCCCCCAAACTTGACCCTATTGTTAACATCTTGCATTAAGGCAGTGTTTTTGTTACAATTGATGAGGCAGTACTGGCTCAATCTTATTAAAGATAGGCCATAGTTTACAATATGGTTTGCTTTTTCTGCAGTGTGTTCAATGTCTTTTGACTAAGGTATAATGACATGTATTCACTGTTATAGTATCAGGCAGAACAGTCTCACTGCCCTAAAAATCCCATGTGCTTCTTCTATTCATCCCCAAATTCCTGGCAACCACTGATCTTTTTATGGTCTCCATACTGTTGCCTTTACCAGAGTCATAGAGTTGGAATGATGCAACCACCTATTTTCTTCTTTTTAATGTTGTATTGGCTCTTGGCCACATGCATTCGTTTCCATATTGTCTAGTTTTGCACTAAAACAAGAGAGTTGCAGATACTGTTTGGTTTTCAAAAAGCCCCAAAGTCCTTACCATCTCGCCCTTGACTGGAAGTCTGCTGACTCCTGTCTGTGCAGAGGTGGCAGCCCAATTGTTGAAGTATTCTCCGGGTTGACTTGGTAGAATGCTCTAGTAGCATTTCTCCCAGCCAGAGAAATCTTAACCATTTGAGAAGCAGGCATGGGTAGATATGAAAGAAAATAAAAACAACAATAGCACTGTCTGGTTGGGGCTAAGTCACAGTGAGCCACTAGAAAGAGAGAGTGACAAGCTGAGGCAATGAACAACCCATTAAAAAGTGTGAAGGGGAAAAAAATCAATTGTGAGATTGATTCCAGAGAACTTCAGAAGCTTCCAAAGGCCCTTACTGCCTTCCACAAGCCCTTAGAGCAAAAGAAGTAGATGACCAAACTCTGGATTTCATAGTTAGAGTTGCCGAGAAGCCAGCTGCCTCAGCGGTAAACGATCTGCCTGCAGTGCAGGAGATGTGAGTTTGATTCTTGGGTCGAGAAGATCCCCTGGAGAAGGAAATGGCTACCTACTTCAGTATTCTTGCCTGGGGAATCCCCATAGACAGAGGAGCCTGGTGGGCTACAGTCCATGGGGTCGCAAAGAGTCAGACGCAGTGAGCACAGAGGACAAAGCTTACGGAATGTTCAGCAGAGGCAGTTCTCTTATACCAAGGTCAAGACCTGGTTGTATACACTTGAGACCGTTAGTATGGGATGGGTCTTTGTTATTCCTCATATCCCCTGAATTCTTTAGAGACTTCAGATTGTGGCTAGCCCACCCTTCCCTTTCCTATAAAGAGAGTTACCTCTTATCCCAAGCCCACCCCCACCCTCCGTAAGGCAACAGAGGTGTGCTGTCATTTTCCTCTGGCAGCCAGGCAGATACCTGGGATTAAGCAAAACACAGCCAGGTAGGTAATGGGCCTGTGCAAATTAGCCAAGAACTGGCAGGGGTCAGGAGAGCACCATGGATTTAGATTTAAGCTTGAGAGTGCTTGATCTAGAGAACCAGGTCATTAGACAAGATAAGGGAGAGTTTTTTTTTTTTTTTACTGGTGGTACTACCACTGATACTGGATTTAACACCCTGGTAAGGGCTTCAGAGGATGGTGAACTTACTTCTATGGTGGCTTCTGCTGCTGCTAAGTCGCTTCAGTCATGTCTGACTCTGTGCGACCCCATAGTCATGTCTGACTCTTCACGACCCCATGGACTATAGCCTACCAGGCTCTTTTGTCCATGGGATTTTCCAGGCAAGAGTACTGGAGTGGGGTGCCATCGCCTTCTCCATGGTGGCTTCTAGAAGCTTGGAAAATGCAAGGGCCCATGCTGAGTCAAGCTGAAACACCTTAATTGCAATAACAGACAGTAGAAGAAGGAACTAATAAAGCCCAAGGACAGCCCATGGGCATACTGGATTAAATCGATTTTGTGATGATAAAAGACCTACCTGGAAACATGGAATGATGTTCTATGGAACAGTTCAAAAGACCCTCCTTCACCAAGGTCATTAGTAGTTTACTGGCAAGAGGGACACCAGCCTCAGTAAAAAGCCCCATAGTCACTCTTCTGAAAGCTAGTTACAGACATTAGGCAGAGCATTTAAAGATCTTGGCTCATTTCTGATAATGGAACGGTGGGGTTCCTGAAGCAAAAGAGGCTAAGTGGCAGCCCTCAACCAGCAAAAGTCAGGGTGCCATGATTATTACAAAGCCAGGCAAGGCTGGAATGACAGCCATGCAGAAATGACCTTGAGAGTTCTGAGATATGTAACAGAACATGGCATTCATAGAAGCAATATACAGAAGAATCAGCGAGGGCACTGATCACTACCTATAAGAAGAAGAACAAACAAATGAGAAGAAGGCTGATGGTGGTTACCTCAATAAAAAGTCATAGTTGCTTCCCCTGTCCCCAGATCGAGCCACAATGACTCTGCCAGTTGATTGATGTTTGTTAACCATTGTCATCTGCCAAACCAGACACAGCACATAGGCATACAGACAGAGGGCCCACAGTGGCAAGGAGGCTATGAGTGGACCCAGCAACATGGATTCTCATTCAAAAGGCCATTGCTGCTATTGCTGCTTCTGAATGTCCAACCTGCTGCCAACACAGACCAACACTGAGCCCCTGAGATAGAGCTCTTCTCAAGGAGACCAACCAGTCATTTGGAGGCAAATTAATTACACTTCAACCCTTCTGTCTCAGAAAAACATGTGAATCACTCTCACAGGAAAAGACACTCCTGCTGTGGGTGTGCTTTCTTGCCCTCTGAACCTCATTTTGCATCACTCTCCAGAGTATCACAGAGTTCCTGATCCCCACAACACAGTATCTGACCAAGGTCTCCCATTACAGTGAAGGAGATATGGGAGCGAGCCTTGACCATGGGATTCCCTAGGTACACGACACTGCACCACCCAGAATCAGCCTCTCTCAGAGAGCTTTGGAAAGGGTTATTGAAGGCAGAACCGAGGTTCCAGCTCAGATGAGGTACCTTGCTCCAGAATAAACTGCACATACTATTGGGAGAGCTCTAGATGGCATGGTGACTCCAACAGGGAGCACATTTGGACCAGGAGCCAAGAATTGGAAGCAGAAATGGCTTTACTCATCATCATCTCCAATATCTCACTGGGGAACATGATGCATCTCATCCTCACAAATCTCATCTTCTCATCGCTCCACTATTTCAGAACTCCTGGTCTCCGAAGCAGGAGCACTCTTGCCTGATAATACAGAAAAGGTCCCAGTGAACTACAAACTATGATGGCCACTAGGGCACAAAATTCCTGCTTGACATTACTCTCCAGTTGCCCTCAGTGGTTTCTGGCTTGATATATGCTCTTTATTGGTTACTTTGCTTCCTTGTTTCCATTCCCCATGGTCCTATCACGGTTCTGTCTACCTCTTAAATGACTTGCATTCTAGCCTCCATAGTCTGCTTTGGGGGCCCCCAAATTAAGAGATTGGCCTAGAGAACACAAGAGATACCGCAATAACTTTTGCTCCTGTTTAGGAATAATATTATGTCAGATTAAAATCATTCAAAATCAAAATAAATCTAATAGATCTATACTCCATGAACCCTGAAACAAGAATCCCCAGATATTCTACTTATGGCTGGTCTGCTTTGAACATGAACACGCAGTGGTCACACTAAGATGACATTCAAGTGGTGATGATCTTGCTTCTCCATAAATTGTTCCATCAATCCAAAAACATACATGGTTCAGAAGAAACAGAGGAGATTCAAACTCAAGACATCTGAATTTTACACAGGCCATGATTAGGTAACAAGAAACATGTGGCCAAGACTCTTTCTGCTCACGATAAGATAGGGAAGATGGCACCTAGCTTGGAGCAAGAATGTCTCTCTTTGTGTGCATGGACAGCTGAGGGGGAGGGACAACATCTCCCTGGCAACTCTCTCAAGCGGAGACTGAATAGTGATAAAATGTTAACAAAGCCAAAGAGATTAAGGGGCATACTGTGAAAATACTAAAGCTATGGGACACCATTCAGATGGGAACTGGGTTGAATGGTTAGAATGGAAGATAGCAGGGAAGCTGCCCTCCACACAGGATGCTGCTCTAACCAAGTTCATTACTGGATGTGTAAATTATTACATGGACAGCTCCACTCTGGTTTCTCATTTCAATGATAGAGCCAGCCTTCTGCTCCACCAGCCCCTCTTGAATCTATTCGTCTATTACAGAAGGGACACTCTCTCTGGAGGAGGTTGAGAAACAGCTAAAGTGACATTTAAACCATTCCTTCAGAGATGAGGAGCTTTGCCTGAAATGATCTTTTGCCACTTTCCCATAGGACAGAGGTCATGGAGGGTCACTGTCCTCAAGATAGCTCTTGCCCAGAGCTGTGGACCTCTGCCTGCTGGGGTACTTGCAGAAGGAGACTCCACTCAGGGGAGTTCTCCTCCAACGTGCAACATTGCCTCCACCTACTGAATCCCAAAAGTGCATTCTGAGCTCTCTGGTTCCTTGTGCATAAGAGAAATTGAGAGAAGTGCCATAGCAGACCAAAGCTGGCTATCTCTCTAGGTAGGATATGGGTGTGTATAAAGAGACCTCATTAAAATAAACAAAGCAATATAAATGAAAAACAACAACAAAAGACAAAAACAAACACATTGTTAGAGTAACGGTTATGAGAGAGGAAGGGTGTGGGAAGGGCAAAAATGGGTACAGGCGGTCAAGGGATGGTGATGTATAGAAGCTCCTAAGAAGCAGGTGTATGCAGGAGAGCCTTCAGACCATCACATGACACCTGTGAAAGGAGAGAGGGAAGCAAGCATTGGTTAGGAAGAGCCTCTTAGCCTGCAGTACAGCTCTGACAATTTGTGACCAGGCAGATGTGGTTCTGGAGCCAAAGTTGCCTGTGAGATGAAACCTGCATCTGGCAGGACTGGCTGGCTTCAGAACTCCTGATGTGCCCTGTCATCGGCTTCGGAAGCCTCAGAACCCCTGACCTCTGGGTGATCCCCATGGTAGATCCAGAAGGTAGCAGCTGGGGTTGCCAGTCAACTATGTTTTCTGCAGCTGGTTTCTTTCTTTTTAAAAATATTTATTTATTTGGCTGCATTGAATCTTAGTTGCAGCCTGTGGTATCTTTTCTTTCCTTATGGCCCGTGGACTCTCTAGTTGTGACTTGGGGGCTTGTTGCTCCATGGCATGTGGGATCTTAGTTTCCCAGCCGGGGACTGAACCCAAGTCCCCTGCATTGCAAGGCAGATTTTTAGCACTGAACCACCAGGGAAGTCCCTGCAGCTGGTTTCTTGATGGAACATCAGAGTGAGGCACCTTCACGGCCATCACACCCTCCTTGCCTGGATACAATCCAGGTGACTCACAACAAAGCTGGAGTTTGTTCTCTAGATGAGTGACCGAGTTTGGTGGAACCTAACAAATTATGTTTTTCTTTCCTGCCTGAATTCTTAATATATAAACAGAACAAGGGCCAGCAGGCGGTAGGCAAAATGCCATCTTTCCTACTGAAAAGCCAAGTATGGGAAAAAGTGGCTTAGATTTGCAGGCAAGTGGGCATCTCAAAACGAGGCCCAGAATTAGACACTTAGCTATTCCAGCAACACTGATCACTACAGGACTCTAAATCATGAGTTACTTCTAGAAAACGGACAGAGGCAGGAATGGGGGAAAACACGTTTCCTGTGGGCAGCCTCACTCCCAAACGGAAAGGAACAAGCTGGGCTACTCATCCCCAGTCTACCTTTTCAGGGAGGTGGGGAGGAGTGGCGAGAGAAAAGTCAAGAGGGCTTGAGCTGCAGGAGACATGGAGAGATCAGGAGCAAGGGAGGACCCTTCTCTTTCCTTCTGGTTCTAGTCTGAGTTCCCACCAGACTTGAGTACAGGATGGTGTACATTTGTGGTGTCTGGAGCAGAAGTGAACGTGTGAGTAGAAAGACGGGGAAAATGTTGCAGACTGTTTTTTTCCTAGAAGCAGGTTCTAGGCAGAGTTTGGGGTGTAAGATGTTTCTTAGGGATCAATGCCTGCAAAAGGGAAGGGGACGTGGGGTTGGGCAGTCACGCTGGATGCAGGCCTAACAAAGCCAAGCCCAGCCTGGGAGGGTGTTCTGGAGCAAATGTTGCCCAAAGCCTTAGCCTGAATGGCACCAAAATGGTCACACTTTTGTACGCTCATCTCACATAGTCGTCAGACTCTAGGCTTCCCAGGAAGAGCGGGACCTCAAATGAGACAATTGTGAGACTAAGGTAGATCCTGAAGGTGCTGACATCTGGAGTTGCTGGTCTGAATCTCTGGATCAGGACACTGTGTTATTTACCACAGGAGGAAAGCCAATACAGTTGAGCAGGATACTGGGTAGCAACCATGGTTCAATTCCCCTGGGGACTCACTGAGCATCTGCCAATACTATGCCTCAGAAGTATCCTACCCAGGGATGGGAGGGCTGCAGTATTTCTCTACTGACTTCCATCCGTCATCCGTTGAGGGATACCCCGAGGAGTATTCAGTCCTTGGAACTTCCAGGCAAGCACCTTTAGCACCAGAGAAAACCCTCAGGCAGAGCAGCTCAGACAAGATGCTTGAGGTGGGAGGCTGCCCACTGCAGCCACAGACCAGCTTGGAAGAGATCGGGGGATGCAGAGTGGGATCTAAGACCAGCATCTGCCATGTCCGTGATATGCCTAGCAATGCCATCTGTTCTATGGTGAAGTTAAATAGCATCCTGAGTTTCTGCTGCATTTTGGGGTTGTAACCAATGGGTCTGCCATTCTGCGATTGGTCCAGTTCCATAAAATGTGAGCTCTGATACTCATTTCAGTAGCAGAGAATGAAAAGAGTGTGAATAACAACTGACTGGGCCATGGGTGATATGAGATCTTAGCCCCATTGAGGGCAGGCGTCTGGGCAATTCAGGCTGCATTGAGGACAATCTTTGATTCTCCATAGGGATGTTCAGGCTACTCTATAAGAACACATGTTTGACTTTGGGAAGTGTTTGGCCTCTTCCTAGTCATCTAGGAGTTCAGTATTAGCCATTTTGCACCACACAGCAAAGAAATCCTGAAAGGGATTGAACCTGAAGTGCTCAGCTCACTGGGGGTTGTCTTGCAGCAGCCCTTCTCTCCCCAACCTCTCCATGGGTGGTGTGATCCACCGAAGTGAACGTTACATGTGTGAATGCCTACAAGTTTCCAGAAGCTGAGCTTCTTGAATGGCCCACCACTCCTATGTCTAAGCCTCTAGAATTTCTATCCATTTAATCCACATCTCTAGTGACTGAAATATAAGTGATTGTTGGCTGATAGCTGATGCCAGCAGGACCGTTGTCTTCCCTAGTGTTGAAAAGGGAACTCTTTCTTTCTTGTGAAATCAGGATATCATGGATCCAGTGGAGAGGGAGGCTTAAACAGCTGGCTGGGGAGGCAGACTGCTTGAAGTACTTCTGTGTTTTGCCTAGAAAGCAGTGGTTTCTGGACTATTTTCCAGTGTCCTTCTGCCCTGTAGGGTTAATAATGTACGAGCCATCTGTGCTATCCAGGAAACCGACTGTTCCTCTTCCTGCATGAAGAGAACATGGTCAGTTTGTAATTATTTTCCCATTCTTAGAATATGTACTACCAGTAGTCTGTGTGGAATAACTTGGCTAAGAGTCAAGGTAAAGTTTCCAACTATTTTTGTCCTGAAGAAATTGTAATTATATAATAACATGAACTTGGGGAAGGCAACTGTGTCTTATCACTATACCTAGGAAGTACGTAGGACAGAAAAAAATATTAACACAGGTATCTGCAGCCCACTTAACTCTCCACCTTCTGAAAGAAGTTCGGGCAGTGCCCACTGAGCTCTTGTTGTTGTTGTGTTAGTCACTCAGTGATGTCAGACTCTTTGCAACTCCATGGACTGTAGCCCGCCAGGCTCCTCTGTCTATGGAATTCTCAAAGCAAGAATACTGGAGTGGGTTGCCGTTACCTTCTCCAGAGAATCGAACCTGCGTCTCGTGTCTCCTGTTTGGAAGGTGGGTTCTTTACCACTAGCACCACCAGGGAAGCCCCACTGAGCTCTGACACCCCACCAACTCAATCTGGCCAGAAGTTCCTGGATTCTGGACCTATTTAGGCAGAAAAGTTAAAGAATAGAGAACATATATTTAATCTGAAGCATACCCTGTCCCATCTTCCTCATTTCAATGAATGCCACAGTCTTTATCCCTTGGTCCTCATAACCAGTCCATCAGCAAGTCCTGTAGAATTTAACTCTAAGGTATTTAGGATCAGCTCATTCTTTTCTCTCCACTGCCATTTTTCTCACTTAAGCATCGTCATTTCTCCATAACTGGCCCTCTGGCATCCACTATTGTTCCATTGAAACAATTCTCCTCAAAGCTGCCAGCATAATCTTATTTTAGAAACTTAAATTTATTCATGATATCTGTCTATTTAAAACATATCCTGACTTCCCATTGCTCTTAAAATTAAATGCAAGCTTTTAGAATACTACAAAAAGAATGTGTATGTATATAACTGGATCATTTTGCTGTACAGCAGAGATTAGCACAGCACTGTAAATCAGATAAAAAATAAAGTACTATAAACCCTGCAGGATTCTACCTGCTTCTTCACTTCACCTCATCCCATTTCCCCTCCTTCACTGAATTCCTGACACTACGAGCTTAGTCTTAGACCAGGTGCTCCTGAAAGCAGAAGCCAGGACAAGGATTTGAAGCTCTAGTTTATTTTGGAGGGGATCCCAGTAAGCACAGTGAAGAGAGAAAAGATGAGACAGGGAAGTGAGTAAAACAAACAAATAAACAAACAACAGGTGCTTTAGCAGTTGGGTTACTACTGTGGGCAACTGGGGTTGAGTCCCACTAGAGACCCTCAAAGAACTGCCTGGGATGCACCTGCATTCTACTGAGGGACAAGGAAACTGGGGGTATTCACCCATCTGCCTCCATTCCTCACTGATTGAGGACCACTGCTGGGAATATTGACTCTCTGGTACTTTTACCCATCCCCATTTTACAACCAACCTTATTCCCATGGCAATGAGATGAAGGGCCAAATCTGAATATGCTACAGAGCCTTCTCTTGCTCTGGCTCCTGAAGCATGGGTAGTACCTCCTTAACTGGGCCATGCTGGCTCTTGATCCTCATTATTGGTCTAGAAGCCATGAAGAGAGATGGAATCAACATTTAGGACAAGCATTATCTAGCAAGGCATCTGCCTCAGGTGAGCTCTTTGCATGTTTCCAGCTAGTCGGGGTTCTATATGCTCCACCAGGGAGCCATGGGGCAAATCTACCATCCCGAGTGTTCAGGGGAATGTGGGGATGGGAGTTCTTAAATGCATCCCTCTAGATGTTCCTATCACAGGTCTTTACTCACTCCTTTCTCATAGGACCAGACTTTAGCATATGCAATTTTCTGGGACTGTAAGTTTGTAACAGAGAAGAACCCTTTGTATTCTGTTACCAGTTAATCTCTAAAGGGGTGTTGCCTCTAAGCTTAAATTATACATAATAGCCCATTTCTAGGAACCTTGCTTCCCAGGTAATGAGCATTAAACCAGACCCACCTGTGATCACTGCAGGCAGAAGAAACTAACATGTGCCCTCCAGAGGCTGAGAGGTACCAGGAATTGTTTGATTTTACTCCCTCCCTTTTTAGTACAAAAGGAGT
>NW_011494664.1:19258-23937 GCF_000754665.1 Bison bison bison | reverse complement strand
TGAGGCTGATGGGGACCAGGAAGTGTTTGATTTTACTCCCTCCCCTTTTAGTATAAAAGGAGCCTGAATTCTAACTCAGGCAAGAGGGTTCTTTGGGGGCACAAGACCCCAAAGAAAGTTTGTTGCCTTTCCATATAAAGTCATTATTTCTTATCCCAACAACTTGTCTCTTGATAATTGGCCTATTGTGTGGCAAATAGTACTCTCCCTAACAAGTTTATAATTCTGCTCTTGTATAACCAGATGTTGGATCTGGTTTTCATCACAGTCTGCTCTCAAGCTGATCTTTCTTTAAAGGCTGCTTGGGGAGGCCCTTTAGCTTTCAGACTAAGTTGGTAGTTAGCTGAACTGAATCTGTCATTTTCTTCCTTGAGAGCATCAGTGTCACTTAACCAACAGGTTCCATGGTCCCTAAACTTATCATTGTCCTGATATCTCTGTCCATTGCATGAGCCATTGCATCCCCTCCTACCTGTATCCCTGCCCAATGGGTCACAGATGAGAGTCTTAGTGACTGTGATGCTACAGCACATCCATCCCACTCACCACAAGCAATGAAGTTAGAAATCACTGCAAAACTCTGAGTCTGCTGTATTTTCTTTTTAATTTTTAAAGGTTTAGAAACTGAGGTCAAACAACATGGCCAAAGTGGTCCTCCAGCTAGCTAATGGCAGAGTTAAGCCTGAAATAAGTCCTGTGACTAGTACTGTTTCTGATAGTCCAGGTATAATTGTGTTATTGTATTAGTCACTCGGTCACGTCCAACTCTTTGTAACTCCGTGGACTGTAGCCTGCCAGGCTTGTCTGTCCATGGAATTCTCCAGGCAAGAATATTGGAATGGGTAACCATTCCCTTTTCCAGGGGATCTTCCCAATGAGAGATTGAACCCGGGTCTCTTGCATTGCAGGCAAATTCTTTACCATCTGAGCCACCAGGGAAGCTCAGGTATAATAGAAGCCCTCTGTTTCAATCACACAGATAATTTCTCTAAGGTGGATAGTGTTCTTGATCCTCTTGGTGCTCTGTCCCTTTACTGGCTTGTGCACCATTCACCAGATGCTCTGAATGTTGGCCAGTGAAGTTCATGGCTGCTCCTTCCCCAGAGAATTGCTTCTGGGCAAACAGAAACCCACAGGAGGCTGCACTACCCCTTCTCCCTCTTTCCAGCCCCTCACCTGGGCCAGACCTTAGCCAAAGACAAGCTCAGGGCACAAAAGGCCAGTCCCCTTGCCTTGAGGTGCAACCAGTTTTACAGTGCAATTTATGCTTCAGAATTCCTGTAGGATTGCACTTAAGTGAGACTCTAGTGAGATCGCATTCTTGCTTAGCTTTTTCATCTGCTCTATCTTGCTTCCCTCATTCTCTTTTCTTAAGAATACTCACCCAATTAATCACATAAAAATCCCCACTATAGATCGGCTTCTAAAGAACTCAAACTAAGACAGTTGGTAGAGGAAGCAGACCCTAAGGATAAGATTCTGAAGTTGGATTGCTCACTGTCTGTATGGCACTGAGAATGTGACATGGTAATAGTTCCTGGCATGCTGGAGCTATGGGATTGCTAAAACTAACTGGAATGAGGTAGAGATGGAAGGGGATGCTTCAGTTGGCACAGTGCCTTGGGCGTTTGAGGGGTTACAGTAGAGACAGCAATAAACGTTCATTCCACATAGCTCAGTCATTAAAGAATCTGCCTGCAATGCAGGAGACCTAGGTTTGGTTCCTGGATTGGGAAGATCCCCTGGAGGAGGAAATGGCAACCCACTCCAGTATTCTTGCCTGGAGAATCCCATGGACAGAGGAGCCTGGCAGGCCATGGTCCATGGGGTTGCAAGAATTGGACACAACTTAGCAACTGAAAGAAAGAAAGACAGATTCAGATATACTCATCGATGATTTAAAAGCAAGGTTCAAGAGTCAGATGGCCTCAACAACATTTAAAAAGACCCATATCTTCTGCAGCTGAAGGGCAGATACAGGTGAACAGGGTCAGGGCCAGGGTGGTAATAGAGGTCCACAGGGCACAAAATTTACACTCAAGGTCATTCATCAGTACTTGCATGACCTTGAGTATGAGCACCTCCTTAAATTGTACCCTAGGGGCTTCATTTACCTCAGCCTAGTCTTTAAACTATAGCTGAAAATCAAACACAGGAGTTAATTTTATCAGAAGCAGAACTTCAGAAAAGTTTGAATTCCTGCCTCATCAAGAATCTTATATCACGAATTTCCCTGGTAGTCCAGTGATTAAGACTCCATGCTCCCAATGCAGGCGGCCAGGGTTCAATACCTGGTCAGGGAACTAGATCCCACATGCCACAACTGAGAGTTCATGAGCCACAACTAAAAGATTCCATGTGCTGCCACAAAGATTGAAGAGCTTGTGTGCCACAACTAAGACCCAGGACAACCAAATAAATAGTTAAAATAAAAAAAAAGAATCCTGCACCAAAGTTGGGCCCCTAATAGGGAAGGATTAGTGGTGCTAGTGTTAAGAACCTGCCTGCAAATGCAGGAGATGTGAGAGACACAGCTTGGATCCCTGAGTCAGGAAGATCCCCTGGAGGAGGGTCTGGCAACCCACTACAGTATTCTTGCCTGGAGAACCCCATGGAGAGAGAAGCCTGGGGGGCTACAGTCCATAGGGTCTCAAAGTGAAGTGGACATGAGTGAAGTGACTGAGCAAGCACATAAGACTTTGAGATTTGGAATGAGAGTATCTGTGGAGATGGACTTGAAAAACTTGAATCTTCTGTTCCCTCTGAGCCCTCTGGGCTTCTAGAAGTAGTTTATGCCCTTTGTTCAAAGGTGGAATTCCCTCCCTTCCTTGAAGACTAGGCAGAAGCCTCAAATGAGATGCATGCCTGATAAGACACTTGCCCTCCTCAGCATCTGTTCCCACCTAATTTCCTGCCCACCAGACCTGTAGTGGTGTAGTCACTAAGTCATGTCCGACTCTTGCAACCCCATGGACTGTAGCCCGCCAGGCTCCTCTGTCCTTGGGGATTCTCCAGGCAAGAATACTAGAATGGGTTGCCATTTCCTTCTCCAGGGGATCTTCCCAACCCAGGGACTGTGTTGCAGACAGATTCTTTATTGTCTGAGCCACCAGGGCCAGCTGAGGAAGAATATAAATCTGGATAAGAGGGATTTGGTCAAAATAAACAAACTCTCCCTTGACATAGGACTTAATGTCCTAGAAAGAACACTGAGTGACAGTGCTAGATGGCTTTTGGAAGCATAGAAAAAACGACAGCCCATATTGAATGACGTAGGGATGGCAGGACTGCCCAGATAGCCTATTGAGGAAGGAATAGTGCTAAAACAGATCTACTTCAAAAGACTTGACAATGACAAAGGTCTGTCTAGTCAAAGCTATGATTTTTTTCCAGTAGTCACGTATGGATGTGAGAGGTGGACCATAAAGAAAGCAGAGTGCTGAAGAATTGATGTTTTTGAACTTGGTGTTGGAGAAGACTCTTGAGAGTCCCTTGGACTGCAAGGAGATCAAGCCAGTCAATCCTAAAGGAAATTAGTCCTGAATATTCATTGGAAGGACTAATGCTGAAGCTGAAACTCCAATACTTTGGACGTTTTGATGCGAAGAATTGACTCATTGGAAAAGACCCCAAAGCTGGGAAAGATTGAAGGCAGGAGGAGAAGGGGACGACAGAGGATGAGATGGTTGGATGGCATCACTGACTCGATGGACATGAGTTTGAGCAAGCTCTGGGAGTTGGTGATGGACAGGGAGGCCTGGCCTGCTGCAGTCCATGGGGTCACAAACAGTCAGACGTGACTGAGCAACTGAACTGATAAGAGTTAATCATGTTCCTAAGCCAGGTCTGCAGGACATTCTGTTTAACAAAGTGATAATGAGTGTACCAGTAAAAGGGCACCAACCTTGATGGAAATATATGCTCTATGAGTTAGAACTGACAGTAAGAGATGCTGTTATGGACAGTAAGAGATGCTGTTATGCTTTCCTGAAAGTGATGGGGATGATAGGATCCAGGAAGAGCAGAGATCAAGTGACCACACTTAACCCTCTAAACAAAGTGGGTATAATGACCATAATGGGCAAAAGGTTGGATGACCATCAGGGAGACCTGACCCACAGTCATCTCTGGGGATGATTCATACAAAATAGCATACCCATGAGGATACTGTTTAACATAGATAATAAAAAAGAATCAGGAACACATGAGCAAAAGTGTGATGTCAGTTGCCCTCACGGGAAACCATGATCTCTTGCTACCCTTTTCATAATTTATTGGGTTGGCCAAAAAGTTTGTTTGGGTACGGCCAACTGAACAATATTCTGGGGACTCAGTTAACTTGGGAGTTGGATGTGGTACCCCAAATGACACTATCTTTTTCTCCCAGATAGAACAGTTGTTTCTGCTCTTCCACCAGGGATGCACACTTGCTCCTAGATGAGCCCTTTCACGTTTGGAGGAGTCCATGTGCCCACCACTATGTTCATATGGTCTACTGGGGTCCCTTTCAAGTTGCCTTGCTTCTATCCGTCAATTTCTCCCGAGTTTTCTACCCTATGAAATCTAATTTCTCAAATGATCGGAAGCAACATTTACTTCTTTGCTGCTCTACATAAGTCTCTAGATAGACAATACTCAGAATGAAGATTTGGGGTAGAAACTAAGGTTATGATATGTTA
>NW_011494664.1:17394-19158 GCF_000754665.1 Bison bison bison | reverse complement strand
TGATATGTTAATGTAATTTCATAATTTCAAATGTTTAGATAGTGATTCAAGCAAGGTTTCTTTTAAACTCATTGGGTCTCATGAGAGCTAAGATGGTGGAGGAATAGAACGGGGATACCATTTTCTCCCCCACAAATACATCAAAAGAACATTTGAACACTGAGTAAATTCCACAAAACAACTTCTGAATGCCAGCAGAGGACATCAGGCACTCAGAAAAGCAGCCCATTGTCTTCTAAAGGAGGTAGGAAAGAATATAAAAGAAAGAGAGACAAAAGAGGTAGGGACGGAGATCTGTCCTGGGAAGGGAGTCTTAAAAAAGAGAGAAGTTTCCAAACACCAGGAAACACTCTCACTGCTGAGTCTGTGGGGAGCCTTGGAACCACAGAGGGCAACATAACAGGGAGGAAAAATAAATAAATAATTAAAACCCACAGATTACGTGCCCAATGGTAACTCCCCCAGTGGAGAAGCAGCGCAGACGCCTGCACCTGCCACTAGCAAGTGGGGGCTGGGCAGGGAGGCGCGGGCTGCATTGCTTAGAGTAAGGACCGGGCTTGAATGGCCCGAGGGCAATCTGAGGAAACTAACTCGGGATAGCAAATCAGACTGTGGGATAGCTACCACGTGAAAAGCCCTAACCTAAGACACTGCCAGGCCAGCTCACGGAACAAAGGACTGAGCAGAGCTAGCCGGCTGCAGACCGGCCCTTCCCCCTCCAGGCAGGAGAGGGCAGCCAGAGCCCGAAGGGGGCAATTGTGGCTCCAGAGAGGCATTATCTACCAAAATGCAAGCAGGCTTCGTTGCTAACAAGGACTTCTTGGGATTCTGGATGGTCAACATTTCCCTGAGAAGGTGCGCCAGTTGTACACCCAGAAAACCGAGTGGCAGGGATGGGGGAGGCCATAAGTCGTAGCGACTGCACTTGCCAAACATCTGGTCACCTGAGCTGCTCGGACCTGGGAAGGGCACAAAACGCAGGCCCAACCAAGTCTGCACCTCTGAGGACTACCCGAGTACCTGAACCTGAGTGGCTTGGACCTGGGAAGTGCATATAACCCAGGGCCGGCCTCAGACAGTCCCTGGCAGAGCAACCTAGAGCCTAAGCAGTGTACACAGGGAAAGCACACACGCCGTGAGCGGGACAAACTCAGTGTGGCTGAGACACTGCAAGCACACGCCAGTGTTACTTGTTTGCAGCATCCCTCCCTCCTCACAGCACGACTGAAAAAGTGAGCCTAAAAAAGTGTCCACCACCGCCCCCTTGAGTCAGGGCAGAAATTAGACACTGAAGAGACCAGCAAACAGAAGCTAAAACAGAGGGAACTTCCTTGGAAGTGACACATGCAATAGATTAAAACCCTGTAGTTAGTACCAACTACTAGGAACGGGCCTATAGATCTTGAGAAATATAAGCCGGATCAAGGAACTATCTGAAAATGAACTGACCCCACACAGCCCACAACACCAAAGAAAGTCCTAGATTCATTTTGACCAGTTTTACTATTATTCTTTAATTAAAAAAAATTTTAAAAAATTTTTAAGTCCTCTGTTACTCCTTTAATTTTCATTTTTATAACCTATTACTTTGAAAAAAAAAAGGCAAACCCTATTTTTTAAAGGAAACTTCATATATATATATATTTTATAATTTTTTGTGACTTTTTTTTTTCTTTAATATTGTATTTTTGAAAATCCAACCTCTACTCTAGATTTTTAATCTTTGCTTTTTGGTATTTGTTATCAATTTTGTATAGAGATGGG
>NW_011494664.1:12713-16991 GCF_000754665.1 Bison bison bison | reverse complement strand
AGTGTTAGACTTTATTTTTGGGGGCTCCAAAATCACTGCAGATGTTGACTGCAGCCATGAAATTAAAAGACACTTACTCCTTGGAAGAAAAGTTATGACCAACCTAGATAACATATTGAAAAGCAGAGACATTACTTTGCCAACAAAGGTCTGTCTAGTCAAGGCTATGGTTTTTCCAGTGGTCATGTATGGATGTGAGTGTTGGACTGTGAAGAAAGCTGAGCACCGAAGAATTGATGCTTTTGAACTGTGGTGTTGGAGAAGACTCTTGAGAGTCCCTTAGACTTCAAGGAGATCCAACCAGTCCATTCTGAAGGAGATCAGCCCTGGGATTTCTTTGGAAGGACTGATGCTAAAGCTGAAACTCCAGCACTTTGGCCACCTCATGCGAAGAGTTGACTCATTGGAAAAGACTCTGATGCTGGGAGGGATTAGGGGCAGGAGGAGAAGGGGACGACAGAGGATGAGATGGCTGGATGGCATCACTGACTCCATGGACACGAGTCTAAGTGAACTCCGGGAGTTGGTGACGGACAGGGAAGCCTGGCGTGCTGCGATTCGTGGGGTAGCAAGGAGTCGGACACAACTGAGTGACTGAAGTGAACTGAAGAACCCAATCTTCAGTACCCATTTTAACTTGGGAGCGAGATTACTGGCTTGACTGCTTTCTCCCCCTTTAAACTCTCCTTTTTCTCCACCAGGTCACCTCTATCTCCTCCCCCTCACTCCCTCTTCTCTTCTCTACCCAACTCTGTGACTCTCTCTGTGTGTTTCGGACTGTGGAGAACAGTCCGGAACACACAAAGGAACTGATTTAGGGAACTGATTACTGGCTGGATCTGTCTCTCTCCTTTTGATCCCCCGCTTTATCCTCCTGGCCACCTCTGTCTCCTTCCTACCTCTTCTCTTCTCTGTATAACTCTGTGAACATCTCTGAGCGGTCCAGACTGTGGAGCACACATAAGGAAGTGATTACTGGCTAGCTTGCTCTCTCCTTTTTTGATTCCACTTCATCTCACCCTGGTCACCTCTATCTCCCCCCTCCCTTTTCTCTTCTCCATGTAACTCTGTGAACCTCTCTGGGTGTCCCTCACTGTGGAGAAACTTTTCATCTTTAACCTAGATGTTTTATCAACGGTGTGGTATAGATGGAGAAGTCTTGAGGATACTGTAAAAATAAGACTGAAAACCAGAAGCAGGAGGCTTAAGTGCAAATCCTGAGAACACCAGAGAACTTCTGACTCCAGAGAGCATTAATCGACAGGAGCTCATCAAATGCCTCCATACCTACACTGAAACCAAGCACCACACAAGGGCCAACAAGTTCCAGAGCAGGACATACCACGCAAATTCTCCAGCAACACAGGAACATAGCCCTGAGCTTCAATATACAGGCTGCCCAAAGTTACTCCAAACCCACTGACATCTCATAACTCATTACTGGACACTTCATTGCACTCCAGAGAGAAGAAATCCAGCTCCACCCACCAGAACACTGACACAAACTTCCCTAACCAGGAAACTTTGACAAGCCACCGGTACAACCCCACCCACAGTGAGGAAACTCCACAATAAAGAGAACTCCACAAAATGCCAGAATACAGAAAGGCCACCCCAAACACAACAATATAAACAAGATGAAGAGACAGAGGAATACCTAGCAGGTAAAGGAACAGGATAAATGCCCATCAAACCAAACAAAGGAGGAAGAGATAGGGAATCTACCTGATAAAGAATTCCAAATAATGATAGTGAAAATGATTGAAAATCTTGAAAACAAAATGAAATCACAGATAAATAGCCTGGAGACAAGGATTGAGAAGATGCAAGAAAGGTTTAACAAGGACCTAGAAGAAATAAAAAAGAGTCAATATATAATGAATAGTGCAATAAATGAGATCAAAAACACTCTGGAGGGAACAAATAGTAGAATAACGGAGGTGGAAGATAGGATTAGTGAGGTAGAAGATAGAATGGTAGAAATAAATGTATCAGAGAGAAAAAAAGAAAAACAAATTAAAGAAATGAGGACAACCTCAGAGACCTCTGGGACAATGTTAAACGCCCCAACATTCGAATCATAGGAGTCCCAGAAGAAGAAGACAAAAAGAAAGACCATGAGAAAATATTTGAGGAGATAACAGTTGAAAACTTCCCTAAAATGGGGAAGGAAATAATCACCCAAGTCCAAGAAACCCAGAGAGTCCCAAACAGGATAAACCCAAGGCGAAACACCCCAAGACACATATTAATCAAATTAACAAAGATCAAACACAAAGAATAAATATTAAAAGCAGCAAGGGAAAAACAAGAAATAACACACAAAGGGATTCCCATAAGGATAACAGCTGATCTTTCAATAGAAACTCTTCAGGCCAGGAGGGAATCGCAGGACATACTTAAACTGATGAAAGAAAATAACCTACAGCCCAGATTACTGTACCCAGCAAGGATCTCATTCAAATATGAAGGAGAAATCAAAATTTTACAGACAAGCAAAAGCTGAGAGAATTCAGCACCATCAAACCAGCTCTCCAACAAATGCTAAAGGATATTCTCTAGACAGGAAACACAAAAAGGGTGTATAGACTTGAACCCAAAACAATAAAGTAAATGGCAATGGGATCATACTTATCAATAATTACCTTAAACGTAAATGGGTTGAATGCCCCAACCAAAAGACAAAGACTGGCTGAATGGATACAAAAACAAGACCCCTACATATGCTGTCTACAAGAGACCCACCTCAAAATAAGAGACACATACAGACTGAAAGTGAAGGGTTGGAAAAAGATATTCCACACAAATAGAGACCAAAAGAAAGCAGGAGTAGCAATACTCATATCAGATAAAATAGACTTTAAAACAAAGGCTGTGAAAAGAGACAAAGAAGGATACTATATAATGATCAAAGGATAAACCAAGAAGAAGATATAACAATTATAAATATATATGCACCCAACATAGGAGCACCACAACATGTAAGACAAATGCTAACAATTATGAAAGGGGAAATTAACATTAACACAATAATAGTGGGAGACTTTAATACCCCACTTACACCTATGGATAGATCAACTAAACAGAAAATTAACAAAGAAACACAAACTTTAAATGATGCAATAGACCGATTAGACCTAAGTGATATCTATAGGACAGTTCACCCCAAAACAATGAATTTCACCTTTTTCTCAAGTGCACATGGAAACCTCCACGATAGATCACATCCTGGGCCATAAATCTAGCCTTGGTAAATTAAAAAAAAATTGAAGTCATTCCAAGCATCATTTCTGACCACAATGCAGTAAGATTAGATCTCAATTACAGGAGAAAAACTATTAAAAATTCCAATATATGGAGGCTGAACAACATGCTGCTGAATAACCAACAAATCACAGAAGAAATTAAAAAATAAATCAAAATATGCATAGAAAATCATGAAAATGAAAACACAACAACCCAAAACCTGTGGGACACTGTAAAATCAGTACTAAGGGGGAGGTTCATAGCAATACAGGCATACCTCAAGAAACAAGAAAAAAGTCAAATAAATAACCTAACTCTACCTAAAGCAACTAGAAAGGGAAGAAATGGAAGAACTCTAGGGTTAGTAGAAGGAAAGAAATCTTAAAAATTAGGGCAGAAATAAATGCAACAGAAACAAAAGAGACCATAGCAAAAATCAACAAAGCCAAAAGCTGGTTCTTTGAAAGGATAAATAAAACTGACAAACCATTAGCCAGACTCATCAAGAAACAAAGGGAGAAAAATCAAATCAATAAAATTAGAAATGAAAATGGAGAGATCACAACAGACAGTGCAGAAATACAAAGGATAAGAGACTACTATCAGCAATTATATGCCAATAAAATGGACAACGTGGAAGAAATGGACAAATTCTTAGAAAAGTACAACTTTCCAAAACTGAACCAGGAAGAAATAGAAAATCTTAGCAGACCCATCACAAGCACGGAAATTGAAACTGTAATCAGAAATCTTCCAGCAAACAAAAGCCCAGGTCCAGATGGCTTCACAGCTGAATTCTACCAAAAATTTAGAGACGAGCTAACACCTATCCTATTCAAACTCTTCCAGAAAATTGCGGAGGAAGGTAAACTTCCAAACTCATTCTATGAGGCCACCATCACCCTAATACCAAAACCTGACAAAGATGCCACAAAAAAAGAAAACTACAGGCCAATATCACTGATGAACATAGATGCAAAAATCCTTAACAAAATTCTAGCAATCAGAATCCAACAACACATTAAAAAGATC
>NW_011494664.1:8089-10891 GCF_000754665.1 Bison bison bison | reverse complement strand
AGAAAGCAGTGGTACATATACACAATGGAGTATTACTCAGCCATTAAAAAGAATACATTTGAATCAGTTCTAATGAGGTGGATGAAACTGGAGCCTATTATACAGAGTGAAGTAAGCCAGAAAGAAAAACACCAATACAGTGTACTCATGCATATATATGGAATTTAGAAAGATGGTAACGATAATCCTGTATACGAGACAACAAAAGAGACACAGATGTATAAAACAGTCTTGTGGACTCTGTGGGCAAGGGAGGGATGATTTGGGAGAATGGCATTGAAACATGTATAATATTATATGTGAAATGAATCGCCAGTCCAGGTTTGATGCATCATACAGGATGCTCGGGGCTGGTGCACTGGGATTACCCAGAGGGATGGTATGGGGAGGGAAGTGAGGGTGGGGGGGTTCAGGATGGGGAACATGTGTACACCAGTGGCAGATTCATGTTGATGTATGGCAAAACCAATACAATATTGTAAAGTAATTAGCCTCTAATTAAAATTAATAAATTAAAAAAAAAAAGACCCAGCACAGCCAAAATAAATAAATATTCAAAAACTTAAAAAAAAAAAAAACTCATTGGGTTTGACTTTCATTGCATCTTTGTGTGTGTGTGTGTGTGTGTTTATATATTTTTTTTAAAAATGAGGATGTAGCCCCTTGATTGACAAAGAGTTGGCAATGATTGAAGCAGAAGTTCAACCATACAACCAGCAGTTGACAGACCATCATCTGAGCATGCTTGTATAATCCAAAATTTAGGGTCATTCCCTTTATTTTCCTTACCAGAAAATGAATAAGGCTTCCTGCTAATGGGTACCTCCAAGAGTCCCGTTCCTGCTGGCAGACACAAGGCATCCAGAGCCTGATTCAGCACATTCGTGGTCAGGACTTTGAACCAAATCAAGAGCCTCCTTTTGAATTGGGGGCCAGAGGGGACTTCCAAACGCCTTGAGGTTGCTCAGTGTCCTCAGCTAATTATACTGTTGTTTCAAATATGTAAAAGAGGAACTAGTCTCATGCAAAAAGAGTGGGATTCCCCTTTTGGCTCACGGTGGAGTTTTAAGCCTTTGTTCTAAACATAATGTTCTGTCCTCTCCAGTTCTCCTGTTTCAACCCTTCCTGCCTCTTTCCTTTTATAAAATAAACAAAGCAAGATTGCACTTATGGGCCTGTCCCTGTCCAGTGGTTAGATCATTCACCAAACATCTTGGTGTGAACACCCCACTCATGTCACCACAGCTTCGGGTGCTAGAAGGGGACTAAGATGGAGTAGTGGTTGGGGGAGTGGGTGAGAGTGTCCTGAGGCATCTTGTGAGGAGAGTTCTATGGTCCTACTGTACTTGCTTGAGAGGGATACTCTCAGAGAAGACCCTATTTATGGCCAGTAAACTTTTCAGAGAATCACAGGAGACTCTGTTGGCCTGGGTATTTCAAGCTCTATCCACTCCAAGTATCTCACTTTTTAAGCAAGGATCCTGAAATCCTTGACTATAAATATAAAATGAAAACTTAACAAGTATGCATGGCTTGATCCTAAGTGGGTTCTAGGGGCTCACCTGAACAAACCCAAATAGCTCCTGGCAGAGCTGAGACCAGCAAACAGATCTCCCCGGGCAAGGTTCTTTCTTGTAGACTACAAGCCTATTTGTTTTTAGATGTTCCTGTTGTGGCCCAGCTGACCTCTAGATCAAACAGATGTAGGCTCCAAAAGTTCCCAAGCACTTATTTATAGGACATCATCCCCATTCACAGGCTTCCGAGCACAACGGGTGCAGAGACATTGGGTGTGGGCTTTCCCACCCTTCCCTCCCCCTCTCTCTACCCCCCACAAATTCAGTCTTTGAGGACAAAATTCTCTATTCCAAACCATCAGGCTGTTCTGTGAGGTCCTTATCTAGTTGACCCTTATCTAGTTCAAACAACACAGGTTTGAACTGCATGGGTCCACTTACACATGGATTTTTCCCCACTAAATAGTATTACAGTACTATTAGTATTGTATTAGTATTATTACAGTACAGTCTGTGATTGGTAGAATCCAAGACATAGATACAGAGGGTTGACTGTAAAGTTAAGTGTGGATTGTCAACTGCAGGGAGGGTCAGGGTTCCTAACCCATAGTTGTTCAAGGGTCAACTGTATTATTGACCAAGTGGGTCCCATCTATACTACGCAAGCTTGCAAGTGTTTCTACTTGGTTTTGTGCCTCCAAAAATCCTGCAAAGAGGCCTGCTTGGTGGTTAAGAAAAATACTTCTTATAAAGTTTTAGAGCTGATACCTGCTGTGGGTAAGACTGGTCCCGTACTTTCAGTACTCACCATCCATACCCCCAACCCCAGGGCATTCAGCTGCTATAGAAGCAACTATTAGCTAAAGTGACAATCTTCCCTTTTCATTCATATATAACATTTCTCCTCCAAGTTCTGGGTCATTCCTAAATGTGCATCAGTTCAGTTACTCAGTCGTGTCCAACTCTTTGTGACCCCATGAATCGCAGCACGCCAGGCCTCCCTGTCCATCACCAACTCCCAGAGTTCACTGACTCACCTTCATCGAGTTAGTGGTGCCATCCAGCCATCTCATCCTCTGTTGTCCCCTTCTCCTCCTGCCCCCAATCCCTCCCTGCATCAGAGTCTTTTCCAATGAGTCATATCTTCGCATGAGGTGGCCAAAGTACTGGAGTTTCAACTTCAGCATCATTCCTTCCAAAGAAATCCCAGGGCTGATCTCCTTCAGAATGGACTGGTTGGATCTCCTTGCAGTCCAAGGGACTCTCAAGAGTCTTCTCCAACACC
>NW_011494664.1:6282-6541 GCF_000754665.1 Bison bison bison | reverse complement strand
GGCGCTCGCCAAACACCTCATCACCTGAGCTGCTCAGACCTGGGAAGAGCCAAAACGCAGGCCCAACTGAGTCTGCACCTCTGAGGACTACCTGAGTGCCTGAACCTGAGTGGCTTGGACCTGGGAGGTACATGCAGCCCAGGGCCGGCCTCGGATTGTTCCTGGTGGAACAACCTAGAGCCCGAGCAGTGTGGGCAGGGTGGCTACACGTGCCGTGAGTGGGGGCAGACCCAGTGTGGCTGAGGCACTGCGAGCGCAT
>NW_011494664.1:4009-6103 GCF_000754665.1 Bison bison bison | reverse complement strand
ACAGTCAGCTCCTGGTCTTGTTTTTGTTGACTGTATAGAGCTTCTCCATCTTTGGCTGCAAAGAATATAATCAACCTGATTTCGGTGTTGACCATCTGGTGATGTCCATGTGTAGAGTCTTCTCTTGTGTTGTTGGAAGTGGGTGTTTGCTATGACCAGTGCATTTTCTTGGCAAAACTCTATTAGTCTTTGCCCTGCTTCATTCCATATTCCAAAGCCAAATTTGCCTGTTACTCCAGGTGTTTCTTGACTTCCTACTTTTGCATTCCAGTCCCCTATAATGAAAAGAACGTCTTTTTTGGGTGTTAGTTCTAAAAGGTCTTGTAGGTCTTCATAGAACTGTTCAACTTCAGCTTCTTCAGCATTACTGGTTGGGGCATAGACTTGGATTACTGTGATATGCATAGAGTTCAGTTATTTCCCCCCTGCTATTATGACAATTTAGTTGATCCTCACAACGATGTGAAGTCCTAAGTCAAAAAGATCTTAATCTCTCTGTTAGTTTACTTGTTTAATAAAAAAAAGAATAAGTGATTTCTCAAGGTAACTCAAATTGTCTAACTAGAATTCCAAGTCTGACCTATTCAATATCTTACACAAAGATGTAAGTCTGACTTATATCAAATCCAGGTTTTTTTTCCCCACTGTTTCATGCTATCTTACTACATGATTTCCTCCCACGTGTTTAAGAATATATTTGTGTGTGTGTACACTCAGTTGTCTCTGACTCTTTGAGGCCCAGTGGACTGTAGCCTGCCAGGCTCATCTGTCCATGAAATTTTCCAGGCAAAAATACTGGGGTGGGTTGCCATTTCCTACTCTAGGGGATCTTCAAAACCCAGGAATTGAACCTGTATCTCTTGGGTCACCTGCATTGGCAGGCAGATTCTTTACAGTTGCGCCACCAGGGAAATTTAAAGTTAAAAGATGTTTTCTCTATGGTATTTACTAAAAAGTGTCTTCAGGATTGGGCTTCCCTTAGGGCCCAGTGGTAAAGTATCTGCCGGCAATGCAGGAGTCATAGGAGATGCGGGTTTGATCTTTGAGTCGGGAAGATCCCCTGGAGGAGGAAATGGCAACCCACTCCAGTATTTTTGCCTGGGAAATCCCAGGGACAGAGGAGCTTGGCGGGCTATAGTTGATGGGGTCACAAACAATGGGACGTGACAGTTGCGACTGAGGAGGGAGGAGCCAAGATGGCGGAGGAGTAGGACGGGGAGAACACTTTCTCCCCCACAAATTCATCAACAGAGCATTTAAACATTGAGTAAATCTCACAAAACAACTTCTGAATGCCGGCAGAGGACATCAGGCACCCAGAAAAGCAACCCAACTCTTCGAAAGGAGGTAGGAAAAAATATAAAAGACAAAAACAGAGACAAAAGAGGGAGGGACGGAGTTCTGTCCCAGGAAGGGAGTCTTAAAAAGAGAGAAGTTTCCAAACACCAGGAAACCTTTTCACTGCCGAATCTGTGCCGAGCTTTGGAAGCACAGAGGGCAACTTAACAGGGAGAAAAAATAAATAAACAATTAAAACTCGCAGATTGCGAGCCCTACGGTAACTCTCCCAGCGGAGAAGCAGCGCAGACGCCTGCACACGCCATTGGCAAGCGGGGGCTGGGCAGGGAGGCGTGGCACGGGCTGCATCGCTGAGAGAAAGAATCTGGCCTGAATACCCTGAGTGCTATCTGAGCGAAATAATTTGGGCTAGCAAACCAGACTGTGGGATATCTACCACGCGAAAAGCCAGCCCTAACCTAAGACACCGCCAGGCCCGCGCACGGAACAAAGGACTGAACAGAGATAGCCGGCTGCAGACCTTCCCCCTCCGGTGACAGGCAGCCAGAGCCAGAAGGGGGCAATCGCAGCTCCAGAGAGACATTATCTATAAAACTGTAAGCAGGCTTCTTTGCTAACCAAAACTTCTTGGGGGTCTGGACGGTCAACATCTGCCTGAGAAGGTGTGCCGGTTTTACACCCAGATAACCGAGTGGCGGGGGGGGGGTAAGTCGCAGCATTGGCGCTCGCCAAACACCTCATCACCTGAGCTGCTCAGACCTGGGAAGAGCACAAAACGCAGGCCCAACTGAGTCT
>NW_011494664.1:0-676 GCF_000754665.1 Bison bison bison | reverse complement strand
ATGGGTTGAATGCCCCAACCAAAAGACAAAGACTGGCTGAATGGATACAAAAACAAGACCCCTACATATGTTGTCTACAAGAGGCCCACCTCAAAACAGGGGACACATACAGACTGAAAGTGAAGGGCTGGAAAAAGATTTTCCATGCAAATAGGGACCAAAAGAAAGCAGGAGTAGCAATACTCATATCAGATAAAATAGACTTTAAAACAAAGGCTGTGAAAAGAGACAAAGAAGGTCACTACATAATGATCAAAGGATCAATCCAAGAAGAAGATATAAAAATTATAAATATATATGCACCCAACACGGGAGCACCACAGTATGTAAGACAAATGCTAACAATTATGAAAGGAGACATTAACAATAACACAGTAATAGTGGGAGACTTTAATACCCCACTCACACCTATGGATAGATCAACTAAACAGAAAATTAACAAGGAAACACAAACTTTAAACGATACAATAGACCAGTTAGACCTAATTGATATCTATAGGACATTTCATCCCCAAACAATGAATTTCACCTTTTTCTCAAGCGCACATGGAACCTTCTCCAGGATAGATCACATCCTGGGCCATAAAGCTAGCCTTGGTAAATTCAAAAAAATAGAAATCATTCCAAGCATCTTTTCTGTACCACAATGCAGTAAGATTAGATCTCAACTACAGGA
>NW_011494663.1:653019-654672 GCF_000754665.1 Bison bison bison | reverse complement strand
ATATATATATATATATATATCTCCATAGTGGTACCCACTGCAGAAATGTGTCCATGAAAACTTAAATGACCTACCTGATGGGTGTAAGAACGCTTAGAATGGTGGCTTGCACTCATGGTGGCTTGGTAGGTGTTATTTATTATTGTCATGATTATGAATACCTGGTGATGATGGCAATTCTATTCACTGATCATAATAATCTAACAGTATTAAAGCACCTAATAGTACATTTAATTCATATACATTGTATATTATCCTCTTGTGTATCATGTTTGTTATATTAAGTACATAATATATTACAATTATTGTTCACTATAAGATGTAAATACACACTGAGGGTGCGAGGACAGATGCTCAGAGGTCTGAGTTCAACACTCACTCACCCACTTCCTGGGTGGCACTTTCAGAAAGTCATTGACACATGTGGTGCCTCAGCTTTCTTACCTGCACAACGGGGAGTCAATAATACCCACTTCAGTGGCACCTTACAGATAGTTCAATGCCCTTACACAGGGCTTAGCGTAGAGAGGGCACTCTGAATGGCTACTGTTATTGAATCAATATAATTAGTAGGCTTTACACTATCTGGACGCAACACTCATCTTTCATAGGCCACGTGCCGCATATCCCTGTGAGAGCCTCAGTGTCCCAGGCGTCTGATCTGGCTCCTCTCTTACTCTCTCTTCCCACCCCCGGGTCTTCTTGCGGTCTTCCCACCAGGACATCCGGGCCCGCTCAGCCGCCTGGAAGACGGAAAGTGTGCGCTCAACGGAGGCTGGCAGTCGCCCCGAGAATGTGAGGAAGAACCGTTACAAGGATGTGCTGCCTTGTAAGTCGGGGGTGGGGGTGGGGCCTCCGGAGGAGTCGGTGCCCCGACCCTGTGGGATCCAGGTGCTAGCCAGGGTCCATGTGTCCTACTGGGATCCCAGAACTCTCCCTCCCAGAGCCTTGCTGTGGCTGCATTTCTCCCCAGCATCCCACCAGTGCACCTCGATGGGATCCCCCCAGGTGTGCCATCGCCTGCTGGCTTTCATCTGGGAGGCCATCAGGGCTGTCACCCACAAACTCCATGTTTCTCGCTTCTCCTGCTGGCAGACGATCAGACACGAGTGATCCTTTCCCTGCTCCAGGAAGAGGGACATGGCGACTACATCAATGGCAACTTCATCAGGGTCAGGCTGGGAGTCAGGAAAGGGGCAGAGGTGGTGGGGGTGACAGCGGAACCTCAATAGTGAACTTAGCCTTTACCAGGGTACAGATGGAAGCCAGGCCTACATCGCCACGCAAGGACCCCTGCCTCACACCTTGCTAGACTTCTGGCGCCTCATCTGGGAATTTGGGGTCAAGGTCAGCTTTGGGGTCAAGGTCAGGGGGAAGTGTGGGCAGTATTCTGGGTCCTCCCTTGGCGCTGATAACTGCACCCCCTAAACTGATTCTCCTCCCTTACCCCGATATCTAGGTCATCTTGATGGCCTGTCAGGAGATGGAGAATGGACGGGTAGGTGTGCTCAGCCTCTCGAGTGCATGTCCTTATGCAGGAGACAGGAGAAACTCACTAGCTCTCCCCTGATCCCATGACTCAAGGGACCAGTTCTTGGAGTGACCCCCACTGTAGCTCTGCCAAGCCCACTGTTACTGGCTTTAATTTTTTTT
>NW_011494663.1:643351-650610 GCF_000754665.1 Bison bison bison | reverse complement strand
TCTGCATATCTGAGGTTATTGACATTTCTCCCGGCAATCTTGATTCCAGCTTGGGCTTCATCCAGCCAAGCGTTTCTCATGATGTACTCTGAATATAAGTTAAATAAGCAGGATGACAATCTACAGCCTTGACATACACTTTTTCCTATTTGGAACCAGTCTGTTGTTCCATATCCAGTTCTAACTGTTGCTTCCTGACCTGCATACAGGTTTCTCAAGAGGCAGGTCAGGTGGTCTGGTATTCCCATCTCTTTCAGAATTTTCTCAGTTTATTGTGAAACACCGTCAAAGACTTGGCATAGACAATAAAGCAGAAATAGATGTTTTTTTTGTCTACTTGTCCCATTATTTGCTGAAAGAGGAGTATTGAGATTTCTAACTGTAATTTTTCATTTATCTATTTTTTCTTTCAGTTCTGTCAGTTTTGGCTTAAGTTACTTTAAAACTATAATTGAGTGCTTATACAGTCAGGATTATGTCTCCTGATGAATCAAGCCTGTTTTCAATATGTAATGTCTCTTTTATGACCCTTTCTCTGAAGTGTACTTTGGTATTAATATAGCCATTTAAACTTCCTTAGATTAGAGTGTGCGTGATTATCTTTCTTATTCTTTTACTTTTTAAAATCTGTGTTCAATTTCATTTTATTTTTTTCCATACCGCGAGGCTTGAGGGATCTTAGTTCTCTAACCAGGGATTGAACCTGTGCCCCCTGCAATGAAGCATGGAGTCCTAACCCTTGGACCATCAGGGAATTCCTCATTTTTATTTTTAAATTGTTTCTTATAGCTGTCATATTGTGGACACTTACTTTTTAAATCCAATCTGACAATCTCTGCCTTTAATTGGCATAGTATCTAATGTGTTGGGCTTCCCTGGTGGCTCAGACGGTTAAGAATCTGTCTGTAATGCAGGAGACCTGGGTTTGATCCGTGAATGGGGAAGATCCCTTGGAAAAAGGGAATGGCTACCCACTCTAGTATTCTTGCCTGGAGAATCCCATGGACAGAGGAGCCTGGCATGCTACAGTCCGTGGGGTCGCAAAGAGTCGGACATGACTGAGCGGCTAACAGTGTGTTGGGGGATTCCCTGGTGGCTCACCAGTAAAGAATACACCTGCAATGCAGGAGTTTGATCCCTGGGTTGGGTAAGTCCCTGGAGAAGGAAATGGTAACCCTCTCCATTATTCTTGCCTGGAAAATCTCATGGACAGAGGAGCCTGACAGGTTACAGTCTATGGGGCCTCAAGAGTTGGACAAGACTTAGTGACTAAACCACCACCACCTTTAATATGTCAGTGATGAGTATAAATCTATGATTTTGCTATTTGTTTTCTATTTGTTCCATCTGTTCTTGTTCCTTTTTTCTTTTCTGTCTTTTTTACTTAGAATTTTTATGACTCCATTTCATAGTCATTATTACCTTATTAGTTTTACCTCTGTATTATGTGCTTGTGTGTTTAGTGAAATATGTACTTATTACAGTCTGTGTTCAAATATTATTATTATACCATTTCAGGTAAAATGTGAGAACTTTACAACAGCATATTTCAATTTTCTCTTTCTATGCTTCAGCCTATTGTTGCCACAGGTTTAGTTCTAAATTTAAAATATACTACACAACATACTGCTATTATTTTCATATAGATTAAAAAAAACTTTATTGAGATATAATTCATCCATCTAAAGTGTGCAATTCAGTTGTTTTTAGTATATTCCTGAGTTATACAACCATCACCACAATAAATTTTAGAATATTTTCATCACCCCATAAAGAAACCCTATATCCATTAGCAGTCATACTCCATTTCCTACCAAACTCCATCCTAAGCAACTACTAATCTATCTGCACTATTAGATTTGCCCACTCCGGACTTTTCATATAACTGCAATCATATGACACGTTATCTTTGGTGAGTGGCTTCAAACACTGGGTAGTGTTTTTAAGATTCATGCATAGTGTAGCATGTGTTGACTGAGCCACCAGGGAAGCCCATGTCAATACTTCAGTCCTTCTTGTTGCTGGATAACATTCCGTTTTATATTTCCATGGCTCAGTTGGCAAAGGGTCCACCTGCAAAGGGTCTGATCTCTGGGTTGGGAAGATCCCCTAGAAGAGGGCATGGAAACCCACTCCAGTATTCTTGCCTGGAGACTCTGCATGGACAGAAGATCTGCCAGGCTGCAGTCCACGGGGCTGCAAAGAGTTGGACATGACTGAGTGACTAAGCGCACATAGCACAATCACTTTATAAAATTTGAGCTATTTCCATTTTTTGGTGATTGTGTCTTTCTTTTTTCAGTTGGGGTAAAATATACATAACATAAATTTTGCCATTTTAATGATTTCAAATGTACAATTTAGAAACATTAAGTACATTCACAATGTTTCAAACCATTATCAATATTCAGTTCCAAAACTTGTTCATCATCCAAAACAGAAACTCTATCCATTTAATAACTACTTCCCCTTTACTCTTCCTGTAGCTCTTGGTAGCCTTTATTTTACTTTCTGGCTTTATTAATTTGCCTATTCTAGGTACCTCATATCAGTGGAATCATATACCTGTCCTTTTGTGTCTGACTTATTTCATTTATCATGTTTTCAAGGCTCATCCATGTTGCAGAGTGTATCAAAATTTCATTCTCTTTAAGGCTGAATAACATTTTGTTTTATATTTGTATCACATTTTGTTTATCCATTGATTTGTTGATGGACATTTGGGTTGTTTCTAACTTTTGGTTATTGTGATAATGCTGCTATAAATATTAATATATAAGTATCTGTTTTGAGTCCTTGTTTTCAATTTTTTGGGTAGTAGTATTAATTACTGGATCATGTGGCAATGCTGTGTTTAATGTTTTTGTTTTGTTTTCCACAGTGGCTGCACCACTTTATATTCTCACCAACAATGCACAGGGTTTCATTAACACTCACCAAGATATATGTTACTTTTTGTTTTTGTTTTTAGCCATCCTAATGGGTGGGAAGTGGTGTCTCATGGTTGTGGTTTGCATTTGCCTAATGATGTGGATTTACCAAATATCTTTTCATGTGCTTATTTTTCCATTTGTATGTCTTCTTTGGACAAGTATTTGTTTAGGTTCATTACCATTTTTTAATTGGATTTTTTGTCTTTTTATTATTGGAGAATTCTTCTGAATACAAGTCCCTTATCAGTATATGATTTACAAATATTTGTCTCATTGTGTGAGTGTCTTTTCATTTTCTTTACAGTGTCCTTTGAAGCACAAACCTTTGATAAGTTTGAAGACTTCCCATCTATTGTTTTGATGTACTTTTGGTGCTGTTTCTAACAAGTCATTATCTAACCAGAGGTCAAAAAGATTTACTCCTATGTTTTCTTCTAAGTGTTTTATGCTTAGGTCTCGGACTCATTTTCAGTTAATTTTTGTATATGGTGTAAGATAGGGGATCCAAATTCATTGTTTATAGATGTCCAGTTGTTCCAGTACTACTTGTTAAAAAGACTGCTCTTGCAGTCTTTTCCTTTGTTGAAAATCAGTTGACCAACCGTACATGTAAAGGTTTATTTCTGGACTGTCAATTCTATCCCATTGATTGTAGTACTATGCCAGTACTACAACATATTGTAGATCTGTAGTTAAGTGTTGAAATCAAGAAGTGTGAGTCTTCCAAATTTGTTTTATTTTCAAGATTGTTTTGTCTATTCTTGGTCACTTGCTGTGCAGAAAAGAGTTAACATAGCAAGCCTAAGTGCTTATGCTTAGAAAGGCCTTCCTGCAAGGTTGGCTCTTAACTGGAAATTCGATTTCCAATAAGAGTGGCCCACTTTGCCTAAAGTATTTATATAAGCCATGTGTCTAAGTGACAGTAGGTTTATATGACACCTGCTTTCCTTCTGGAGTCTGAAGTTTTGGCCCACGCTAGTCAGAGGTGCCTACATACCACAGAGTCCCCCAGTAAAAACCTTGGGCACTGAATTCCTAAGGAGCTTCCCTGTGGACATTTCACACGTGTGGCCACAACTCACAGCTGGAGGAGTTAAGCGCATCCTAAGTGACTCTACTGGGTGAAGACCCTTGGAAGCTGGCACCTTGTTTTCTGCAGACTTCACCCTGTGCGCCTTTTCCCTTTGCCAATTTATTCTGTATCCTTTCATTGTGATAAATTGTAGCCATAAATACAACTCTGCACAGAGTCCTGTGAGTCCTCCTACTGAATCATCAAACCTGAGGGCAGCCTTGGGTATCCACAACACATTTATTAATGTTAACATATTAATTTTAAGATCAGCTTGCCAATATCGTCAAAAAGCCTAGAATTTTGATAAGGATTGCACTGAATCTATCAATTCAGGGTAGATATTGCAAACAACAGTTTTCTTTACATGAAAATACAATTGATTTTTCTGTATTGATTTTGTATTCTGAACCTTGCTGAATTCACTTTTGAGCTCTAATATAGTGTGTGTGTGTATTCTTCAGGTTTTTTTTTATATATGATTTCTATAGAGCTTTCCCAGTGGCTAGAATCTGCCTGCAATGTAGAAGACCCAGGTTCGATTCCTGGGTCAGAAAGATCCCCTGGAGAAGGGAATGGCTACCTGCTCCAGTATTCTTGTCTGGAAAAATCTGTGGACAGAGGAGTCTGGAGGGCTACGTTCGATGGGGTCACAAAGAGTCAGACGTGACTGAGCGATTAACACTTTATCTAATATCACTTTTATATATAACATCATGCTGTCTGCAATTTGAGATAGTTTTGTCTCTTCCAATCTGGGTAACTTCCCTTTCTTTCTTCTACCTTCCCATCTTTTTTCTTTCCTGTCCTTTTCTTTCTTCCTCCCTCCCACCTCCTCTCCTTTCTTTGCTTCATTTCTTTTTTCCTAACTGCACTGGTTACAACTTCCAATACAAAATTGTTCAGAAGTAAAAAAAAAATAAATCAATCAATCAAATTACAGTAAAAAAAAAAAAAAAAGCAGAAAGTGCAAACATCTTTGTCTTGTTCTTGATCTTAAGCACAAACTATTCAGTCTTTCAACATTAAGTGTTAAGTTACCTGTAGGGTTTTTTTTAAATACTTATTGTAGGTTTTGCTTTTTAATTTTAAATGAGGAATTTCTTTTCTATGTCTAGTGCCTTTCATGTTTTTATTATATATGAAAAGGTACTGGATTTTGTTCATTTTTCTGCATCTATTGAGATGATCATGTGTTTCTGTTTTACTTTCTGTTATGGTATATGACATTGATTGACTTTCATATCTTGAACCAATCTTGTATGCTGTGTATAATCTTTTGTTAATGATTCTTCTGTCTTTATTCTTGAGATGTTGAATAGTTTTC
This sequence comes from Bison bison bison, assembly GCF_000754665.1. NCBI lineage: Eukaryota > Metazoa > Chordata > Mammalia > Artiodactyla > Bovidae > Bison > Bison bison. The sequence continues at coordinate 645,278 of NW_011494663.1, read as the reverse complement.
TTGTGATATTTGTCTGGTTTTGATACCAGAGTAATACTGATCTCATAAAACATTCCTTCTTCACATTTTTGGAAAAATTTGTGAAGGATTGCTATTCCTTCATTTTGGGTACAATTCACTAGATTATCTTTTAAAGATGTTAAAAATGAGAATACATATTTACCTTTTTCTTTATTTTTCATCCCTTTGTGTAGGTCATTATCCCACCTGATATCATGTTTCTTTTGTATAGAAAGCTTACTTTTTTGTTGTTGTTGTTAAAGAAGAAATCAGAATTTTATTTATTTTGGCCTCACCATGCAGCATGTGGGATATTAGTTCCCAACCAGGGATCAAACCCATACTCCCTTCAGTGGAAGTGCAGAGTCTTAACCACTGGACCACTAGGGAAGTTCCTGAAAAGTTACTTTAATATTTCTCATAGTGCAGTTTTGCTTATGATAAAGTCTTTCAGCTTTTGTCTGAATTTTTAATTTTAGCATTTTTAGGGCATAACACCATTGACCTCTGGCTTGCAAGCTTCTGACAAAATTCTGCTGTCATTCTTATTTCTCAAATTTAATGTCTTTTTGTGTATGATGGTTTTAAGATTTTTTTTCTTTATTATGATTTTTTAGCAATTTGATCATGATTAACTTGGTGTTAATAATCCTTGGATTATTCTCTTTATGGTTCATTGACCTTTCTGGGTTTGTGGGTTCATAGCTTCATGAAATTTGGAAGAATTTCCAGCTATTATTTCTTCAAAAATAGTTTCCATTTTCCCCTCTCCTCTCCTTCTGAACCCCAGGTACACATACATTAGGCCACTTGATATATTTCCACAGATATCTGATTCTGTTAGTTTTTTTCCTCCACTTTTTCTCTCTCTTTTTCACTTTTAATAGTTTCTATTGCTATGCCTTTGCGTTCACTGATCTTCTGGTATCTAATCTGCTATTAAAAAAAAATTATTTATTTGGCTATGCCAGATCTTACCTGGGGTACTCAGGATCTTCAGGTGGGTCTAGTACCCTGATCCAGGCCCCCTGTGTTGGGAGATAGAGTTTTAGTCACTGGACCACCAGGGAAGCCCCTACTCTGTGATTAGACAGTGAGTTTTTTTTTTCATATTCTTTTCCATTATGGTTTATCACAGGATACTGAATATAGTTCCCTGTGCTATATAGTAGGACCTTGTTTATCCATTCTATATATAATAGTTTACGTTTGCTAATCCCACATTCCCGATTGTTCCCTCCACACCCTCTTTTCCCCCAGTAACTACAAGTCTGTTCTCTGTGTTCGTGAGTCTGTTTCTCTTTTCTAGATAAGTTCATTTGTGTCAGATTTTAGATTTCACATATAAGTGATACCATATGGTATTTGTCTTTTCTTTCTGACTTACTATGATAATCTCTATCATACTGAAATGGCATTATTTCATTCTTTTTTTATGAATGAATATATTGCATGTGTGTGTATATATACGTACATCTCCTTTACCCATTCATCTGTCAATTGACATTTAGGTTGTTTCCATGTCTTGGCTATTGTGAGTACTACTGCTACGAACACAGTGTGCATGTATCTTTTCAGATAATAGTTTAGTCCAAATATATGCCCAGAAGTAGGATTTCTGGATCATATAGCAACTCTTTTTAGTTTTTAAAGAACCCCCATACTGTTTTCCATAATGGCTGCACCAATTTACATTCCCACCAGCAATGTATGGGGGTTCTCTTTTCTCCACACCCTCATCAGCATTTGTTATTTGTAGACTTTTTACTGATGGCCATTCTGACTAGTGTGAGGTGGTACCTCATTGCAATTTTAATTTGTATTTCTCTAATAATTACCAATGTTGAACATCATTTCATGTACCTTAGATAGTGAATTTTTTATTTCATATATTTTATTTTTCCTTTCTAGAAGTTCCGTTTAGGTC
>NW_011494663.1:638906-643251 GCF_000754665.1 Bison bison bison | reverse complement strand
GGTCTTTTTTACATCTTTTTTTTTTTTTTTCATCACATTCATGTTTTTCCTTTTCATCTTTGAACATATTTATAAAAGCTGTCTTAAAGTCTTTGTCTGCTTTTTTCCTCATCTGTATTGGGTCTTTTTCTATTGACTGACTTATCTCCTGGGTGTAGGTCATATTTTTTGCTTCTTTGTATGTCTAGTAAATTTTTATTGGATGCTTAATATTTTAAATATTCACTTGCTAAGTTGCTTGGGTCATGTCTGACTCTTTTTGATCCTATGGACTGTAGCCTGCCAGGCTCCTCTGTCCATGGGGATTCTCCAGGCAATACTGGAGTGGGTTGCCATTTCGTCCTCCAGGAGATCTTCCCAGGGATCAAACCCGCATCTCTTATGTATCCTGCATTGCCAGGTGGGTTATTTACCATTAGTGCCAGATGGGAAGCCCAAATTTTACACAAGTATTGATAAATTTTAGATCTTGTTATTTTCCTTTAAAAAGGAACTTTTTAAAAAAAGTGTTGGAACTTTTTTGGGAAGGCAGTTATTTTTGGATATTTGATCATTTTAAGGTTTATTTTTAAGCTTTTTAAGGGTACATCTAAAGAAGCCTTTATTCTAGAACTAAGTTCATTCTACTTACTAATGTGTGGTGTCTTGTTCCTTACCGAATGCCCTTTTTAATCAATCAGGTCTCCACTCTGGCTGGAGGAAATGTAAATTATTTCTGTTCCATTGTGAGCTCTAGGAAATGTTCATCTTATAGTTCTGTAGCTATTACGCTTTCATGGGAAGTTATTCTTTCCTAGCTTCATGGGGTTTCGTGTCATATGTGCCCAGATAATTATCAGCTAAAGACTCAAGGGGACCCCATGCAGACTTCTGGTGTTCTTTGCTTTTGTTTGCATAGTACTGTTCTTTCAAGAACTCTGTCTTGGTCTCCCTGAGCCAAGATTTCTGGTTTCTCAACTAGTGGGATCATCAGACCCTTCATGGTCTGCAGCCTGGTTACTGCCTCTAGGCAGTAACCTTGGGAACTCATAGGGTTTCACTCATGTGTTTCCCTTTGTTCAGTGATCACAGTCTTGCAAATGCATGTGGACCAGTGTCTGAAAATAGTAGCTCATACATTTTTTTCCAGGTTTTTAGTTGCTTACAGTAGGAGAATATTCTGGACTGTCTTCCTCCTGCACAGTCAGAAGCTCACATCTCCACTGAGTCTGTGTTTACTGATGAGATGCTGCTGTTCTCTGTGCTTCCACGAGCAAGCTGGGCTGTTCCAAGGGGTGGTACACATGTTAAAATGAACTCTGAGGCAGAGTCCCCCTCTTCAGTCCCTGCTTGTTTCCCCTTGTCTTTTGCAGAAAAAGTGTGAGCGTTATTGGGCCTTACAACAGGAACCACTGCAGATTGGGCCTTTCTGCATCACTCTGGTGAGTTGGGGCAGAGGTGGGAACAGCACTTTATGAAGTCTTGGATTTTGTCTTTCACAGAAGATTCTGAGTGGAAAGCTTTTGGGCTGGGCTTGAAAGAATGAACAATTTCCCCACAGTCCCCCTCACACTGCAGGGAGCTCTCTGGTATTAGCATGCAAATAGTCAGAACTCATTATACACTGATTTTGCATTTTAACTACTATCATGGTTATCTCTGTAAATATAAATGTACCTGATTAGGTTCTTAAAATTCTTATTTCCCTTACCATTTCAGAAGAACTCAGAAAAATCTCTCATAGGTTATAAAAACAATTGGTACTGATAAATACAAGCAAACTAACAAAAGACATTTCTTTCTTTCACTGTAAATGAGCTTGTTGGAACTAGCTCATAGTTTCTCTTTCTCCCTTATGTAAAATGTTTCCTTCACAGAAGCCATGGGGGATATTTGGACTAAATGAATTTTTAGAAATAGGTGTTTCTTTTTTTTTTGGTGGGGGGAGGACTCTGTTGCATGACTGACAGGATCTCAGTTCCCTGACCAGGCACTGAAGCAGGCCATGGCAGAAAAAGCCCAGAATCCTAACCGCTAGGCCACCAGTGAACTACTTTTTTAAAATTTTTAATCAGAAATGCTGTTTCCTGAAAATGTGTCTTTTGGCACCTGTGATCTTTTTTCTCTGCCCTCTTCCCACATGCCCCATATCCACAGACAAGGGAGATGTGGCTGAATCCAGACATCAAACTCAGGATTCTGCAGGTCACCTTCCAGAAGGTACTGAAAGGGGAGGAGGAGACTTCCACATGGTGAGAGCTTCCTGTCTCTGCTTTCTTATCTGTAAAATGGGCATTAACAATAGTACCCTTCTGTTTAGTTATTATCTGTTTCATTTAAATGGAAGATGCGGAGAATAGGGCTAACATGAAATATTGCTCAATATATGGTTTTCTTTCTCTTTTTATTCTTTGCCTCTCATTTTCCATGTTTCAGGAATCCCGGTCAGTGTCCCAGCTGCAGTATATGTCCTGGCCAGACAGAGGGGTCCCCAGCAATCCTGACAATGTGCTTGCCATGGTTGAGAAAGCTCGGCACCTCCAGGGATCTGGTCCCAACCCCCTCTGTGTCCACTGCAGGTTTAATAAATGGGCTTTATGGGGATCTGGTGAGATAGAGGGGATGGTAGTTGGGGAGGGAGGCAGGGAAGAATAGTGCAGGACTTGGAGCCAGTCTTGCAGTTTCTCGAATGCCTACTTTAAGAAACCTGAGGCCACACTCGCTAAAGTTGCAACTGAAATTGTCAGTATTTATTGAGCACAGACTGTCTGCTGGGGAATAAGTACACAGCTGATGCTAAACAAATATCAGCAGTTAAAAAGTTTTTCCTTTCAAATTATAACCTGGGATACTGGGAACCAAAAAGTGCTGCAGGGGCCCCTCCATTAATTAAGCCCTTCACCCCCTGCCCCCCACCCCAAATGTCCCCTTTAAAATGGGTTGCAGGAAGGCCCTGGTCGAGCTCATTCTGATTCTTACTTGTCAGTGCTGGCTGCGGGCGAACAGGTGTCCTGTGCACTGTGGATTATGTGAGACAGTTGCTTCTGACCCAGGTATGAAGAGGGCATGCACGTGAAGTGTGCGTCCTGTGCCCACGAGGTCTTTCTCATGTGCCCGTCTCTCTGCCCTAGATGATCCCACCTAACTTCAGCCTCTTCAGTGTGGTCCTCGAGATTCGGAAGCAGCGGCCTCTGGCCATACAGACAGAGGTGTGAGCAGGGTCTCCCTATTCCAAGGACACATCCCTTCTGCTCTTGTCTTCCGTTCTCAATGACCTGTCTTCCCCTCTACCCACCACCCCAGGAGCAGTACAGATTCCTGTACCACACAGTGTCTCAGATGTTTCTCTCAGCGATACAGAATGCCAGCCCTCATTACCAGAACCTCAAGGAGGTACCAAGGCCCCCTTCCAACCCTCAGAGACCAGGACCCAGAGGTCTGTGGCCACCACTATGGCAGCATCTAGCCCTTGGACTCCTTCCAGTAGCACGGACTGACTCTGATATCTACCTTTGTCATCCTCCTTGCTTCCTTATCAGAGTGTCTCCTCTTAAGCTGCCCCCACAGAGACCACAGTGATCTCCACTAGGAGTCTGGACAGTGTTCTCTGAAGCCTCATGCTCTTGCCTCCTGTCTTTCCCCCAGAATTGTGTCCCACTCTACGATGAAGCCCTCTCCCTCTGGACTTCGCAGAACCTGAATGCCATCGCCCGCCCATCCAGCGGAGTCCTTAGGTACGTAGCCCCACCCCCGGAGTCTTCCCTTTCCAGTTTCTTCTTCTTGGAGGCTAGCCCTTTCCTCACCTTTGAAACACTGGCGCCATCCTTGTCGTTCAGTTCACCAAATATCCACCAGCCCTTTCGTTGAACTGAGCTCTGGGAACCTTTCCGAAGATGATTCTTTAATACCAGAGGTGACACTGCCTCTGCCCCTACCCCTACATTCCGGTGTCAGTACTTTCCTCATTCCCCCCAAGTCATTAATTCAGCAGGTATTTCTTGATGCTGCCCAACTGTCAGGCCCCATATCTGGTGCGGCAACTTCAGCCCTTGGTCTGAGACCAGCTCTCCTATTTTGAGACCTTCCCTTCCTTCCCTTTAGATGTCACTTCCTCATTCATTTATTCAATACACAACTACACAGAAATGACCACTCCTCAATAACACCTCGCCCCATTCACCTGCCAGCTGGGCCCTTCCTTCCTTCATCCACCGAACCTGCTGGGCCCTAGGGACACAGAAACGAGACCCCCTTCTACGGAGACCAACCGCCTCCATCTCAGTGCTCTTTCACTGCGAGCCGCCTCGGGCGGGAAGGAAGCCCGTGGTTTGCTCGCCCAGCGAGCTGCCCCCTCCTCCCCCCGCCT
>NW_011494663.1:636298-638721 GCF_000754665.1 Bison bison bison | reverse complement strand
TGGCGCCACCAGGCGCTATCGGAGGACGCGCGCGGCGCGCAGCAGGGCCGCGGTAAGTCTAGGAGGCCGGGGGGCGGGGCTGGGTTGGATCTAACCCCACCTGTTCCTCCAGATCCTCCCTGGCTAGGTTCTGGAGAGCCTGGAGGCCGCGATGACCTCCCCTCCCCCCAGCTCGAGTCTGGCCGGGGCACGCCCTGGAGGGCTGAGGTTCGGGCTTCCTGGCCATGCCTCTAGGACTTTTGCCTGTCCTCAGGTCACGCCCGGAAGCGTCTCGGGCCACGCCGTGGTCTCTGGCCCCGCCGCAGTCTCTGACCTCGTCACCTGGTCTGGGCAGAGGGCTCCGTCTTGGTTACGCCCCTGGCCGCTGGGCCCGGACCCGCAGCCCCCAGCCCGCCGTCTTGGGCAGGGAGGATGCCAGAATTTGAAGGGCCGTCTGAGTTGACCTGTTCGGGGTGGTTTTCTGCCCGCAGTTCCTGTTGACGAAAGCCTGGCTGGGCCTGGCGCCTATGAGGACGTGGCGGATAGAGCTCAGACTGGTGGGCTAGGTAAGTCAGATAACTTCGGTTGCTGGGGCCGTTTGCAATTGCGACGGGGGTGAGGCGGAGGTGGTGGCAGGGGACTCACATCCTCAGAGCCCTGTGGACGTGGCTGCAGCAAACCGGGAGGGCCTGGAGGCCTGAGAATGATTTTCCACCTGTTCCTTCCTATCCACACCTCAGCTTCTCTTATGAGCCTTATGGTGCCCTTCCTCTTCCAGGCTTTAACCTGCGCATTGGGAGGCCTAAAGGACCCCGAGATCCGCCTGCTGAATGGACCCGGGTGTGAGCGCTGCGCCCCTGCCTGTCTGTTGCTCCACATGGGTGCCTGGACTGCTGAGGGTCATGCTCTGCTTTATGAAGTGTTGGGGATGGGGGTGCTGGGCTGAATAAAAATAAACGTTTCTTAGCGTGGAAGATGTGGGGCTCTGCCTTAGTGATTATAGCATTCAAGGCACTGAAACCATGTCCAAGTCCCTGTGTCCTTATCTTTTGAAGTAAAATGCTGACTCAAGAGTTAATGATTTGGAAATGTGAAGATGTAGAAACAAAGCATAGTTGTTGAGCTAGGGAACTGGGACTGTAATTCTACCACATAGTAGAATCACTGAACTCCCAGTTTCCTGAAAGGGATAGATAAAGATCTGACACACACTCCTAAGTTATTTTTACAGGAAGCAGACCCCCACAAGATAAAAACTGCTGACAACAAGAACATAGACCCTAGACTGGTTGAAAGCAGAGGCTGAAGATGCTGAAACTTCACCTTGATGCCAACCAATCCAAGGACTGTCCATAAGCTTGGTCCATGATCACCCCCTGCTCCTTGAACACTATAAAACTCCTCACTACCCCCTCTAGGGTGGGTCACACGGTATTCATGGCATTAGCCCACTGTGGCCCCCTTTGCCTGGCAAAACAATAAAAGCTGCTCTTTTCTACTTCACCCAAAACTGTCTCTGCATTTCTGTTTGGCACCAGTAAACAGAGGCCGAGTTTCAGCAACACCATGAGACTTGGGGAGGTAGTTGGGTGATGATGGCTGGTGAGGTTACACTGAGCATACTCAAGAATAAACTCAACCCTAAGGGTCTGGCAGGGCCCCCCATTATGAAGGGGATGATGGATAGACAGACTTCTGGAGACCACCTGAAAGACTGGTTCATTTCAGTATCTGAGACTCCCTCACTCAGACATTCAGCTTACAACACAAGTGATGGATGGACCTTCACCCCCCACTACCATTCAGACAAATGAAAGCCAGGCATAACAACAGCCAAGCAGACTGATTTCAGACAGACAGGTAAGGAGATCCCCAGATGGGTAAGCAGACAGAATTCCAACCTGGACAGGCAGATAGCCATTCCCCTTGACAGCCAGAGCTTCAGAGGGACAGTCCATTCCCTGGGTAGACCTCCAGTCAGGAAGAGTGACACACCAACAGCCTAACAGACCACCCCATGCAAAAGACATCACCAGAAAGACAGACCCTCTCCTCCGGCTAGGTTGCTAGACAGACGCCAGACAGACAGACCCTTGGCTGGACAGACTCCCAGACAGCCATCAACAGATCCCCAGCTGAATAGACAGATGTCCTCTGAGTTAGACAGACCTTCAGCTACACAGACCTACCTGTCAGACAGACTGACAGGCCTAATCACATGGACTCCCAGGTAGCCAAATGTACTCCAGTCAGGCAGATACCAGCCACACAGACCTTTGACTGCACAGACACTTCACCTAGCCAGGCAGACTTCCAACTAGGCAGACAAGTGGACTCCTGCTGCTGCTGCTGCTAAGTCGCTTCAGTCATGTCTGATTCTGTGCGACCCCATAGACGGCAGCCCACCAGCTCCCCCGTCCCTGGGATTCTCCAGGCAAGAACAC
>NW_011494663.1:631759-636198 GCF_000754665.1 Bison bison bison | reverse complement strand
TGGAGTGGGTTGCCATTTCCTTCTCCAATGCATGAAAGTGAAAAGTGAAAGTGAAGTTGCTCAGTTGTGTCTGACTCTTAGTGACCCCATGGACTGCAGCCTACCAGGCTCCTCTGTCCATGGGATTTTCCAGGCAAGAGTACTTTACCAACAAGTACAACAAGTGGACAGACTTTACCAACTCACCAACTATACAGAATCCATATTTTGGCAGACAAATCGATATATCTCCTGCTGGGAAGACAGCCAGGTGGACTCCCAGGTGGTCAGCTGGTCAGATAAGCAGATAGAAAAAGCAACAGGAGTCAGATGGACCCCTCCCCACTACACAGACCATCTGCCAGTGGGACATACACTGCAAATCCTTCAGGTACACGGACTCCCTGCTAGCCAGATGGGCTCCTAGCCCTCAGATTCATAGGATCCCATTGGTTGCCTGGACCCCTAGTTGGACAGATAAGATTCTCAGTCACAGTGAGACACCATCCTCAACCAAAGAAATAGATGGATCCCAAAGCAACTGGCCAGCTATATCCCAAGTTAGATGAAGAGGCCCCAAAACTAAATGAACAGGTAGACTCCCATCTGGACAGATGAAAGGATGCCAACAAATCAGACCCCTAGCTGTTCGCACAGGCTGCTAGCCACACAAGCCCCAGCCCTTGAGCTGGACAGCAGATGCACACAGATCACCAGCTTGGCAGACAAATCTGCAGTCAGCAAGACAGCCCACTAGCCTCACAGTCAGATGTACTGACCTCAGACTGATAGACTGGTGAACCTCCAAGTAGACTCAGCTGGAAAAATAAACCCCAGACAGACCGACTGCCAGCTTGAAAAGATCCTTGGACAAACCCATAGCACAGACATGCAGACCTCCAGCCAGAAAGACAGCAGACACTCAGTAAGCCACACAAAGCTCTAGCTGGACAGACAGATGGATTATCCAGCCAGTTATATAAAACCATCAAACCAGACAGAACACAAGGTAGACAAAAAGATGAGTAAATTTATACTTGATGCTCCAAAACCCTGATCCTGCTCTGTGAGCCTCCCTCCTGACATGATCTGCCTTCTGGCAGTGTCTGCCCAACAATGTTAGGTTTATCTAGGTGGATGGCTAGCTATTCCTCCCTAACGCAGTACATCCCCCAAGCTGTTGGAAAGCTACCCTGTGTCTGTGATGAGCACGGACCACCACCTTCCACCTGCCTAACCAGGCCATATCGCTCATACAGTAACTATGAGAATTCAGTGAAAGATAATATAAAAAGTCTAGCCTCTGCTCAAGAAATGTTCAACCATAATTAGCTCCAGGCCCCTGTATTCACTATAGGCACTGAGACAAGTCATTTGCCCTTTGAGTGTTGGGGGAAAGAGCATGAAATTTGCCTTCCTTGACCACAGCAGTGCTTGTTGAGAGTGACTCAGCTTTTCAAGTGTGTATAGTTTATGCATAAGAAGCAGTTCAACCAGCAGAAACTACGAACTGCAGAGAAACTAGGGAGTCCCTAACTTAATGGGCAACAGGTGAAAACTGGAGCTAATCTTGATTTAAATAGGCAGAAAGGAGGCTCTGGAACTGCTAATAGCAAAGAAGGCTGAAAGTGGTGTTTAGAGTGTAAACCAACCTCAAAGCCAGAAACATTGTCATTGTGCTCTGGAGACCAGAAGGGGAAAAAAGTAGTGTCTCAGGGGACAGGGGACCAATGGCAGAAGGAAGAGGCATCTTTCCAACATTTGGCTGTTTCTTTAAGCTGGGCTATATCATAATGATGAATAGCTTGGAGTCAGTCACTTACTAGTTTGATCTTGAGCAAGTTTCTTAATTTCTCGATGCTTCAGTTTTCCAGTCTATAAAATGGGGACTGTAAAATTATATTTATCATATTGCTGCTACATATATAACTGTATGTCTCACTCTTTCTCACTGTGTGCACTGTTCATTGAACCCATGGTAGGCAAGGCACGGACTAAGAGTTTGGAAGAAAACTCAAGGAGTTCTAGGAACTGCAAATACGTTTATTCTCCCCGACTGGCACAGCACCTGTAGCAGCAGACATGCTGTATTCTCTCCTCTCGTGGTTGACCCAGGGGACACAGCCATAATGCATCTTCACCACCAAAATGCAGTTTTTCAGGTGGAGCTTACATATGCTTACAGAACAAAGTAGCCCGTGGCCAAGAGAGTACCCCACATGTTCCTCACAGTGATGCGCTCACACAGTGCTGTTAGTGATCTCAGCTGTTCTGTAATCATTATTTACAAAATAATGGGGTGAGAGAGCCTGGCCATGCCATCTTGGCTACTTTGCTCCTACACTGTGAATCTGGATTTTTACAATAGACATAGGAACAGAATTCCATATAGTTGAGATGATAATATCAAAAGCTCTACTAGAGTCATGGGAATTCCCTGGTGGTCCAGTGGTTAGAATTCCACTGCACGGGCCACTGATTTGATCAATGGTCAGGGAACTATGATCCTCAAAAACAAAACCAAAACCAAAAACATGTACCTAAGACAAAAATAACCTCAGATATGCAGATGACACCACCCTTATGGCAGAAACTGAAGAGGAACTAAAAAGCCTCTTGATGAAAGTGAAAGTGGAGAGTGAAAAAGTTGGCTTAAAGCTCAACACTCAGAAAACGAAGATCATGGCATCTGGTCCATCACTTCATGGGAAATAGATGGGGAAACAGTGGAAACAGTGTCAGACTTTATTTTGTGGGGCTCCAAAATCACTGCAGATGGTGACTGCAGCCATGAAATTAAAAGACGCTTACTCCTTGGAAGGAAAGTTATGACCAACCTGGATAGCATATTCAAAAGCAGAGACATTACTTTGCCAAGAAAGGTCCATCTAGTCAAGGCTATGGTTTTTCCTGTGGTCATGTATGGATGTGAGAGTTGGACTGTGAAGAAAGCTGAGCGCTGAAGAATTGATGCTTTTGAACTGTGGTGTTGCAGAAGACTCTTGAGAGTCCCTTGGACTGCAAGGAGATCCAACCAGTCCATTCTAAAGGAGGTCAGTCCTGGGTGTTCACTGGAAGGAGTGATGCTAAAGCTGAAACTCCAGTACTCTGGCCACCTCATGTGAAGAGTTGACTCTTTGGAAAAGACTCTGATGCTGGGAGGGATTGGGGGCAGGAGGATAAGGGGACGGCAGAGTATGAGACGGCTGGATGGCATCACTGACTCGATGGACATGAGTTTGAGTGAACTGGAGCTGGTGATGGAGAGGGAGGCCTGGCGTGCTGTGATTCATGGGGTCTCAAAGAGTTGGACACAACTGAGCGACTAAACTGAACTGAAGACAAAAATAAATGAAAATAAATTTAATTATATATTCTCCTGCTTAAAATCTAGTGGCTCTAGTCTTCAATAAATGTTGCATTTTAAATCAGTGGGCAGAAAAATCATTTATTCAGTATAGGTTATTGATATAATTAAGTAGCTGTGGGGATAGAGCAAGTTAGCCAAGATGGCAGGGGCAGGCTCTTTCACCCACACCCTCCCTCTCCTGTTAATAATGATTATGTAACAGCTGAGACCACTTAGAGCACTGTGCATGTGCATGAGGAGGTACTTGGCCACGGGCTACTTTTGTTCTGTAAACATATATAAGTTCTACCTGGAAAGCCCTGGAGTTGTGTGTTGTATTGTGTCTGCTGCTACTGAAATGGGAATTTGAGTTCTTGTTCATGAGCGGAAGTATGGACTGGAGGAACACATAAACACTCATGGTTGCAAGCAAATATGATTTTATTAGAGAGGAGGAAAGTATAAAGCTATCAGCGAAGACACTGAGGAGGGTAAAGAGTCCTCCAGAAGGTGGGGATTACAGCAGTTTTGTATCTTTATCAGTATTAATCTCTTCCTTTTTTGGTTGACTCCTGTTCTTAAATCATGTTATTTCTAACCAAAGGTCAAGATGCTTAACTTAACATCTTTATGACTTCTCTCCTCACCCTTTTTCATGCCTCCTGGCCATTTTACAATGGATGAGATGTATGGGTTTAAGATTAATGATCACCAGTTGTTTTTCCCTCAGGCATATGGAATAGAAGCTAATTATTGTCCTTCCCTGGATCTGAGTGCTGATAATTTATCAGATCAAAGACATATTCCAGGAATTCTAGACAAAGGATATCAGTTCAGTTCAGTTCAGTCGCTCAGCGTGAATCGCAGCACGCCAGGCCTCCCTGTCCATCACCAACTCCCGGAGTTCACTCAGACTCATGTCCATTAAGTCAGTGATGCCATCCAGCCATCTCATCCTCTGTCGTCCCCTTCTCCTCCTGCCACCAATCCCTCCCAGCATTAGAATCTTTTCCAATGAGTCAACTCTTCGCATGAGGTGGCCAAAGTACTGGAGTTTCAGCTTTAGCATCATTCCTTCCAAAGAAATCCCAGGACTGATCTCCTTCAGAAT
>NW_011494663.1:629876-631354 GCF_000754665.1 Bison bison bison | reverse complement strand
TTCTCCCGGCAATCTTGATTCCAGCTTGTGCTTCTTCCAGTCCAGCGTTTCTCAGGATGTACTCTGCATAGAAGTTAAATAAGCAGGGTCACAATATACAGCCTTGACGTACTCCTTTTCCTATTTGGAACCAGTCTGTTGTTCCATGTCCAATTCTAACTGTTGCTTCCTGACCTGCATGTAGGTTTCTCAAGAGGCAGGTCAGGTGGTCTGGTATTCCCATCTCTTTCAGAATTTTCCACAGACAAAGGATATAGTTTTATGCTAATGGAGCGAGATGTTTACTGAAAAGAAGACAGAGGTCTCAATGTTCTATACTGACTGCATAGCAATTTCTACTTCACTAGGGCTGTTTTTGAGCCTAGAGAGAATAAACTTGTCTGCAGTTCTACAGCTCTTTGAGTTTTCTTCCAGCTTCCCAACTTGTGCTTGCCTACCCTGGGTTCAGCGAACAGTTAGATACAGCAAGACAATTGGAGCAGTGAGCAGGGTGCAGTGAGTCATTTAGGAAAAACAAGATTGAGCCATATGCTTCAGGCAAGATAAATTCCAAATGCATCAAAGGTTTAAATGTAAAATATTAACCCATAAAAATCTTAGAATAAATTATCAGAAGATTTCTTTATAATTTTGGACTGCAGCACTCCTTGCTAGCTATGGAAATGTAAATCAGAAGCCCAGAAATACTGATAAATTTTAATGCAGATTTCAACCTCATAAAAATTACCATAAGCATAGTCAGAAAATTAATGACAAACTTGAAAAAAATTACAAATGAGATCAAAACAAATGGCTGAATTTCTGAGATGTAAAAGGTTTCTATGAATCAATAAATAAAGCCCCCAAACTCAAATATGTGCAGAGATGCCCTATTTCATGTGTAATAAAAACCATGAAAATTAGAATTATACTGAGATCACTGTCTTCATTTATGTTAGCAAAGATCAAAAAGTTTAATGAAGTATGTTCACTAAGATGCGAGAAAACAGATGTTCTCATAGAAGGCCAGAAAGTGTATAAATTCATACAGCCTCTACGAAGAGCACTGTAACAATAGCTATTAAAATTTAAAATGCACATGCAATTTGAACCAGAAATTTCATTTCTAGGCATTTATCTTACGTAGGTAGTCACAGAATTCCACAGTGATTGTTACACCATGTTATTCACTGTAGTAGTAGAATAGAAGACTGGAAACATTTGCTCTCCCTGGGATCATGGTTAAATAAATGCTGTGATGGAATTTTATGCAGCTATTTAAAAAAGGGAGTGAAAGCACCTCTATGCCCTGGTGTGTTGGAATCTCCAAATCACATTGTAAAACGGAAAAAAAAAAAAAAAAAAAAGAGTATGTGAGTTAATTTATATTAAAAAAAGAAAAGTATTTTTATATGAACATATATAGATATGTTTTTATGGCTACAGTTACCATCTGCCCAAGAAAATAAAGTCTGTCACTGTTTCCATTTTTTCCCCCC
>NW_011494663.1:628790-629776 GCF_000754665.1 Bison bison bison | reverse complement strand
CTATTTGCCTTGAAGTGATGGGACCAGATGCCATGATGTTAGTGTTTTGCATGCTGCATTTCAAGGCAGCTTTTTCACTCTCCTCTTTCACCTTCATCAAGATGCTCTTTAGTTCCTCTTTGCTTTCTGCCATTAAGGTGATATCATCTGCATATCTGAGGTTGTTGGTATTTCCCCTGGCAATCTCATTCCGGCGTGATCCAGCACAGCATTTTGCATGATGTATTCTGCATTTAAGTTAAATAAGCAGGGTGACAATATACAGCCTTGACATACTCATTTCCCAATTTTAAACCATTGCCTATTCCTATTAAGGTTGGTGCAAACATAATTGTGTTTTCGGACTGTGATTTTTAAATAATTATAACTAGGCTCAAACACATCTTTATTAGTCAAAATAGGAACCATTACAATCAACATATTTTTGCCCATGAGAAACAAGTTTATTCCTGTAATATAAAAATCCATGTTTCAAGATTCAGCGAACTCTTGGAAAGCATTTTCTGCCTCCTGCTGGTTGTTGAAATGTTTTCCCTGCAAAAAGTTGTTGCGATGCTTGAAGAAGTGGTAGTCAGTTGATGAGAGGTTAGGTGAATATGTGGATAAGGCAAAAGTTTGTGGTCTAATTCATTCGACTTTTGAAGCGTTGGTTGTGAGATGTGCTGTTGGACATTGTCATGGAGAAGAATTGGACCCGTTCTGTTGACCAACGGTGGATGCAGGTGCTTCGGTGCATTTCATCCATTTGCTGAGCTTACCTCTCAGATGTAATGGTTTCGTCAGGCAAGATTAAGAAAGCTGCAGTGGATCAGCCCAGTAGCAGACCACCAAACAGTAACCATGACCTTTTTTTGGTGCAAGTTTGGCTTTGGGAAGTGCTATGGAGCTTCTGGGAAATAGATGGGGAAACAGTGGAAACAGTGTCAGACTTTATTTTTCTGGGCTCCAAAATCACTGCAGATGGTGACTGCAGCCATGAAATTAAA
>NW_011494663.1:618547-628690 GCF_000754665.1 Bison bison bison | reverse complement strand
AAGGAGTGATGCTAAAGCTGAAACTCCAGTACTTTGGCCACCTCATGCGAAGAGTTGACTCATTGGAAAAGACTCTAATGCTGGGAGGGATTGGTGGCAGGAGGAGAAGGGGACGACAGAGGATGAGATGGCTGGATGGCATCACTGACTCGATGGACGTGAGTCTGAGTGAACTCCGGGAGTTGGTGATGGACAGGGAGGCCTGGCGTGCTATGATTCATGGGGTCGCAAAGAGTCGGATACGACTGAGTGACTGATCTGATCTGATCTGATGGAGCTTTTTCTCAGTCCAACCACTCACTGAGTTGGTGGTCACCCGTTGTTGTATACAATCCAGTTTTCGTAGAATGTCACAATCCAATCGAGACATGGTTCATTGTTCAAAACGATGATTTTTTCCACCACTTATTGAGCTTTTTCACCTTTCCAATTTGCTTCAAACGCTGAACAAGCGTAGAATGGTGGACACTGAGTTCTTTGGCAACTTCTTGTATAATTGTAAGGGGATCAACTTTGATGATTACTTTCAATTGGTCGTTGTCAACTTCCAATAGCTGGCCACTATGGTCCTCACCTTCAAAGGTCTCACTTCCTTCTTGAACCACCACTGCACTGTACGTTTGTTAGCAGCTCCTAGGCCAAGTATGTTGTTGATGTTGAGAGTTATCTCTGCTGCTTTGTGACCCGTGTTGAACTTGAATAAGAAAATCACTTGAATTTGCTTTTTGTCTAATATCATTTCCATAGTCCAAAGCGTATATAAAAGAAACAGCAAATAGTAAGTCATTAGCAAGAAAATATAGTGAGAAATATGCATTAAAATGATGTATAACATAGCCACATTTATATAAGAATTATAAGAATGTTTTCCAATGTCAAATTGCAAATTTCAACAACTGAAAAACCCAAATTACTTTTGCACCAACCTAATAGCTTCCCAATTTTTAGTAAAATATGATGCTTTGTCTTCAATGTGCCTTAAGTCTTTCCATGTTAGTGGTTGCCTCAGGTTGACACACAGCCCTCCTCTTATTGAGAAGGTACTCAGCATTGAGAGAGCTATCCTCTGTGGGCCTCTTCCTTTCCTGAATATCTTTGCTGGGTGTGAGTGGAATATTGCTCCTCCTTCCCAAAATGTCTAATTCCTAGCTCTGGGAACCTGTGAAGTTGACATTTTTGGAAAAAGGATCTTTGCTAGTATAATTAAGTTAAGCACCCTGAGATCATCCTGGATTTAGGATTGGCTGACGTTCTTATAAAAGAAAGGAGATTTGAGACAGTGAGACAGAGAGACAGAGATAAGGTTACTGAAGATGGAGGCAGAGATTGAACTGATGTATCTACAAGCTGAGCAACACCAAAGAAAACCACTAGGAGCTGGCAGAGAGACCTGGAGTGGATTTTCCCATGGAGCCTCCAGAAGAAACCAGCTTGCTAACACCTCCATTTAAAACCTTTGGATCCCAGACCTGTTGATTTAAACCACCAGTTTATGATCATTTGTTATGGCAGTCACCAGAAACTCAAATACTGGGTGTGCCAAGAATGTGAGACTGGACCATTCTTTCCCCAGGCCAACCTCAGAGTTGTGTTTGCAGCAGGAAATTTTCAGAGAGGCGATGACTCCCTCTGGAATGTTCCCTGCATTCAGTGTTCCTCAGCTGTGATTCAGCCCTTTGTGTGAGTGGCACCCGTCTCTCACACATCCCTCTCCAGTGGGAGGTCATGGCAGGAGATGCAAGAATGATGGGTGTCCCATGGTCACTGATGCAGTAATCTCATGCCTTCTGCCAGCACCAGTGAAATAGGGACAAGTTGTGGTCCATGTTTAAGTAGGGTGGTATCAAGTGACACCTCCTCCACTCTCCCCTCAGTGATTCCTCTCTCCTTTCTGAGTTCAACATCTTCTGACTTTACTACCCCTCTATGTATAGTATTTGTTATTGGTTTAGATTGTGATGTCTCTGAGAAAATATAAGGCCCTATCTGTGGCCACATGTGTTATTAAAAAAAATTTTTTTTAATTATTTATTTTAATTGAAGGCTAATTACAATATTGTGGTGGTTTTTGCCATACATTGACATGAATCAGCCATGAGTGTACATGCGTTTCCCCATCCTGAACCTCCCTCCCACCTCTCTCCCCATCCCATCCCTCAGGGTCATCCCAGTACACCAGCCCTGAGCACCCTGTCTCATGCATCAAACACGGACTGGTGATCTATTTCACATATGGTAATATACATGTTTCAATGTTATTCTCTCAAATCATCCCACCCTCGCCTTCTCCCACAGAGTCCAAAAGTCTATTCTTTACATTTGTGTCTCTTTTGCTGTCTTACATATAGGGTCATTGTTATCATCTTTCTAAATTCCATATATATGCATTGCTGCTACTGCTAAGTTGCTTCAGTCGTGTCCGACTCTGTGCGACCCCATAGACGGCAGCCCACTAGGCTCCTCCGTCCCTGGGATTCTCCAGGCAAGAACACTGGAGTGGGTTGCCATTTCCTTCTCCAATGCATGAAAGTGGAAAGTGAAAGTGAAGTCACTCAGTCGTGTCCGACTCTTAGCGACCCCATGGACTGCAGCCTACCAGGCTCCTCCATCCATGGGATTTTCCAGGCAAGAGTACTGGAGTGGGTTGCCGTTGCCTTCTCCATACATATGCATTAATATCCTGTATTGGTGTTTTTCTTTCTGACTTACTTCACTCTGTATAATAGGCTCCATCCTATTACTATACTACATACTATACTGTACTACATCCTATACTACTCTGTATAATAGTTTCATCCACCTCTTTAGAACTGATTCAAATGCATTCTTTTCAATAGCTGAGTAATATTTCATTGTGTATATGTGCTACAACTTTCTTATCCATTTGTCACATGTGTTATTTTTAACCCCAGTGGTGTAGAGGTGTCTTACACAGTGGTGGAAACTTTGTTTTCGTTTCCTAACTCTATCTTTTGGCCACATCACACAGTATGTGGGATTTCAGTTCCCTGACCAGGAATCGAACCCATGTCCCCTGCCTTGCCAGCACAGTCTTAACCACTCGACTGCCCACGAAGTCCCAGTTTCTTAACTCTTAGTTCAATGCTCTTATTGCTCACCTCCCTTTGCACCGCCCGCCACCAAAACGTGGTACTGAAAGATGCTGCTGGACATCGGGCAATGGGTAGCTGATCTCATGCAGCCAGAAGAGGTGAAGAATTTCCATTTAGGTCTCAGGTCCCCAGTGAACTTCTCAAATCTTACATAGAAGGGAGTCTCTGAGGTCTAGGGCTGCTAAGAATCTAATGGCCTTTGGCAACTGGGCTGCCTGGCCCCATCCCACTTCTTTTTCTCTCCGTCTACTCTCCCTCACACACAGAGCCAGTGCTCCTAGCAAAATGCACTGCCTTCCCCAAAGCTCCCTACTGTCCTTCAGTTACAGTTTCCCTCATCCCAGAGGACCCAGCTCCTATCTCACCTGCTCAGGGAAAGGATGGAACATTCTCTCACCTGCCCTACCCTTTGGCCTCTATTTCCCAGAACACCTGGTGTCAGCTCTTGTCATATCCCTCCCTGGCTGGCATGATTCTGGGACTGCAGGGTAGTTCTGTGGGTCAGGGGTGCGTCTTGCTCTTCTTCGCTGCCTATATGTTTGCAGCATACCTGTACACAGCAGTGCTCAGTACATGTGGATTTCAGTTCGGCAAGAGGAATTGCTCAGTCATGTCCTGCAAAATGGTCTTTTCTTGAAATTTTAATTTAATTTTTTAACACCAAAAACATTTTGCATTGGTGTGTAGGCAATTAACAATGTTGTGATAGTTTCAGGTGAACAGTGAAGGGACTCAGCCATATATATACATGTGTCCATTCTCCCCTAAATGCCCCTTCCATCCAGTCTGCCACATGACATTGAGCAGAGTTCCATGTGTTATACAGTAGATTTTTGTTGGTTATCCATTTTGAATATAGCAGTGTATATACGACCTTCCCAAAGTCTTAACTATCCCCTCCCCCACCAGCAACCATGAGTTTGTTTTCTAAGTCTGTGAGTCTCCTTCTGTTTTGTAAGTTCATTTGTATCATTTCTTTTTATATTCCACATATAAGGCATGTCATATGCTATTTCTCTTTCTCTGACTTACTTCACTAAGTATGACACTCTCTAGGTCCATCCATGTCACTGCAAATGGCCTTATTTCATTCTTTTTTAATGACTGAATAATATTCCACTGTATATATGTACCACATCTTTCTCAGCTGGTAAAGAATCTGCCTGCAATGCAGGAGACCTGGGTTTAATCCCTGGGTTGAGAAGATCCCCTGGAGAAGGAAAAGGCTACCCACTCCAGTATTCTGGCGTGGAGAATTCCATGGACTGTATAGTCCATGAGGTCACAATGAGTCATGACATGACTGAGTGATTTTCACTTTCACTCACTGTTGATGGATATTTAGGTTGTTTCCATGTCTTGGCAATTGTAAACAGTGCTGTGATGAACATGGAGGTGCATGTATCTTTTTCAGCCATGTTTTTCTCTGGATATATGCCAGGAGTGGGATTGTAGGGTCAAAACTATTTTTAGTTTTTTAAGGAACCTCTGTACTGTTCTCTGTAGTGGCAGTACCAATTTACATTCCCACCAAGTGTGCAGGAGGGTTCCCTTCACTTCATGCCCTCTCCAGCATTTGTTGTTTGCGGATTTTTTGATAATAGCCATTCTGATTGGTGTGAGGTGATATCTTATTGTAGTTTTAATTTGCATTTCTCTAATAACTAGCGATGTTGAGCATCTTTTCATGTGCCTATTGGCCATCTGTATGTCCTCTTTAGAGAAATGTCTATTCAGGTTTTCTGCCCAGTGGGTTTAAGTGGGTTGTTTGTGTTAATGCTATTACCTGTCATAAGCTGTTTGTAAATTTTGGAGACTCCTGCAAAATGGTCTTGTTGGAAAGTCTGAAGAATGCCAATTACGGCCTCAGTGAAAGTCATGAAAGAAATCACTAAGCAGCTATTGTTCACTGGTCAAAGTTTAATAACAGCTAAATTTAGTCCAAATATAAGGTCAACATATGAATAAATTATCTAGTAAGTGGGAATTGTTTTATTTACTTATTTTACGGCACATTTCTTGTAGAATATACAAATTGTTCCAGAGGATATGAATCCTTAAGAAAATATGAGAAACACGAGGGTTTGTAAAAGCCACATCAACATTCTAATCAACTTCAGAGGCTTTAACAGCTAAGCAGACGGTCAAAACATAAATACAAAATTTGCTTGAGAAGTGATTTCAATGGATTACACAGGTCTCAAGTAACTATATGGCCTGCAGCCTTCTCTTTGAGGATGACTTCCCTAAGAAGTCTATGTATCTGATTGGCTATTTTGGGATTGATGACTGATAAGGTCAACAGGGTGACTACCATGACTTTTCTTCAAGTGCCAAGAGTAGGAAATTTTAAAAAATATTTATTTATTTGGCTGCATTGAGTCTTGCCATAGTTGTGGCATGTGGACTTTTAGTTGCAGCGTGAAAACTCTTAGCTATGGCATGTGGGATCTAGTTCCCTGATCTGGGATTGAATCCAGGCCCTCTGCATTGGCAGCATGGAGTCTTAGCCACTGGACCACCAGGGAAATACCGAGGAGTAGGAATTTTTGCCTTATCTTGTTAAACTTATCGTGGTAAGCAAGACGCCAGTTTCAAAAATCTTTGTTTTCTTCCACAGGTTCAGCAGAGTTTGGGGTTAGTAAATAAATATTTATTGAATTTAATAAGAATGGAAACTGTTGGTGAGAAAGAGCACTATAGTGTGATCATGCCTAAAAGCCTAAAGTTGAACTTTTTCCACACTGACCTTTACATAGGTCAAAGCCCCCACGAGAGTGTGGGATCAGCAGCTCTACGGCTACCAGGAACTGGTTCAAATTTGCATTATGTATACAGTGGATGCTTTAAAATCAAGCAACATCAAAAATATCAACAATGGGATATTGTGATTTGTAACAAATATTTATTTTTGACTTCATCTATTGTTCCTGGCTCCCAGCTCCCAAAACCCTTGGATTTTCCTAAGTAGTAAGAGCAAGGGGAGCACTTTTGTTATAATAAATGATCTTTTGTCCTCAGTTCTTGAAAGTGCTTCAGAGCCATAAAGGTGAAATAAGTGTCATGTTATTCGTAACAGACCCATTTCTACCATACCTGAATTTACATTAATAAGGTGACTTTTGGAAAACCCCTGAGGTCTTTCCAGGTGGCATTAGTAGTAAAGAACCTGCCTACCAATGTAGGAGACACAAGAGACATGGGTTCAGTCTCTGGGTTAGAAAGATTCCCTTGGAGTAGGAAGTGGCAACCACTCCAGTATTCTTGTTTGGAGAATACCTTGGAAAGAGGAGCCTGGTGGGCTATAGTCCATGGGATTGCAAAGAGTTGGACACGACTGAAGCAACTTTGCCTGCAACTGAGGCTGGACGCTGGTTGTCTGGGAAACCACTAAGATGATTAGAGGGTTGGAACACTCAGCACCAACCTCCCACTTGGGAAGGTCATGTGGGGTCATGGGTGATGGCTGGAAATTGAGTTCAGTCCTCAATGGCCAAAGATTCAATTGGTCATGTCCATGTAATGAAGCCTCCATAAATATCCCTGAACTTCTGACTTTGTAGAGCTTCCGCTTTGGTTAACCAGAATGCATCATCACGCTGAGAGCGTGACACACCTTAAACTCCACAGGCACAGAAGCTCCTGTGTTCAGGACCTTTTCAGATCTCACTCTGTGTATCTCTTTGTTTGACTGTTCATTCCTGTCCTTTGTAATAAATCAGTAACCTAATTAAGTAAACTGTTTTCCTGAGTTCTGTAAGGCACTGTAGCAAATTAATCATAGGTGTTTGGGGAACCTTCAACTGATAGCTAGTTGGTCAGAAGCATAGGTAACAACCCGGCCTTGCCTTGGCATTTAAAGTGGGGTAGTCTTGGTAGGACTGAGCCAAGTTATGACCCCAGGAGAACACAAAGTAGGACTGATTAAGTAGGACTTAACCTGTGGGATCTGATGCCTTCTGCAGGTAGATGTCAAAACTGAGCTTAATTTGTGGAACACCTAATCAGTGTCTGGGGTTTCCCAGGTGGTGCTAGTGGTAAAGAACCCACATGCCAATGCAGGAGACAGACCCAGGTTCGATGCCTGGGGTCGGGAAGATCCTCTGGAGGAGGGCATGGCAACCCTACTCCAGTATTCTTGCCGGGAGTATCCCATGGACAGAGGAGCCTGGCAGGCTACAGTCCATGGGGTTGCAAACAGTCTGCTATGACTGAAGTGACTTAGCACGCACGCAATCACTATCTACTGAGAATCGCAGAATTATTTGGTGGGGTTGGAAAAAACACATTGGAAATAGTTGCTTTGAATACTCTAGTCGGCTTTGTATTCCTTAATTTGGGTTTGTTTTGGCAGTGGGAGAAATGTTCATGATCAAGACATCTGAGCTTAGGAGAGAAGACTCAGCCATATTTCTGTTTCTCTCAAATTTGGCAAATGTATTTAGATATGAGCAAAAGGACACCAACATGGGTGGTATACTGGGGAAACCTCTATAGTATGCACAGGACAGAGGAAGGAGGGGAGCAGAAAGAGCAGGAAGCACTTTCCTATCTAGGTGAAATGTACAATAAACAATGCAGAGGGGAGCAAGGGTGGGTGTGTCTTGGTCCAATAACAAATGAGGAAGGAGGGGTCAGGAGGGGCCTCTCGAGGAAATGACACCTTGACAGAGCTGTACTCACTGAGTTCAGTTTTTTGTGGCTAGGTTAATTACCAGTGAGAGTTGACCTTTGTGTTCTCCTGGGGTCATTGAAACAGAACCACAGAGACCCCATAAAGTGCAGATTGGTCCTTTCATGTATTGCCAATGGGAAAATATATTGAAGGAACAGTTGTCATTAATTATTTGATAATGACTGCCTTTAGCAAACCAGTTCATTAGGAGTCTACTCTCTGGATATATTCTCAAAATTCATTAAACATGGTTTTCTCTGGAGTTGAGGGGGGCAGTCTGTTTGTGAAGAGGGCTATCACCCTTTGGGATAGTGCTGTGTGATTATTAAAAGCAATCAAATAAAACTCTCCTGGGAGGATCATGAAAGACATGCTTGTCTGTCTGAGCTGGCGGCCCACTGGGGAGACTCAGTGTGCATTGAATCAGCCGTCACTTGTTTCCCACTTTTCTCTCCTATTTCAGATGAGGAGCTAAAACCTAAGGGGCTCCTGCACAGGTGTCCTACTACTTTTATGGGCAAAGTTGTGAGCATGGAAAGGACATCACAGGGACTGGTAAGAATGAATGACCAGGAAGTGGCATTTGAAACACGGTTATGTTCCCTCATTTATTTACACTGAGTGCTTTTCCGTCCAGAAACTTCAAGGCTTCTTCCTGGGATACCTGACTTCCCCCCATATGTGCCCACTGCACATGCACCATACCCAGCATGTATATTTGGAAAATGGGGCCATCTCATGCTCTCCTCCTTGAACTTGGGACAGCTGTTTGGCCTTCTCACTGAGACTGGGCAGTATCCGCCCCAACCTTGCTGTACAGGAGCACAGTCCATGGTGCTGGGTGGGCAGCGGGGGAAGTTGGGTAGGAAGAGTAGGCCTCTGGCAACTATTTCGTCTAGTCCTTTATTTATTTGTTTGTTTCACATAGATGATCTTAACCACATAAACACACTTATTTGATCAAACTATGTGCCTTACACACACAGTACACATCAGCCACAGAATAAAATATCTAAGAAACGTTCTTTAAGTGGCTCTGAACTTCCCTGCTTTTCAGAGAGTTTAGTGATTGGTGGGGACCTGAATAACAGATGTTTGAGTTGAGGAAAATTTTGATTGCACTAATATAACCAGACCTTATGAAATTTAAAATTAACACCCAGCTCTCATCATTAGCACCTGTCTTTCTATACAAGATTAGCATTCAATTATATAATTGTTCCTTTTTTTGAAAAGATAAGTTTAGATGTCTAGACAATTTCATGTCTACAAAATGCTTCATTTGAGGGTGCATTAAAAGAAGTTTAGATTCCCCAGGACTGAGTGTCCTCTTGGAGAACAATGAGTACATTCGTAGAATGCCTTTGCTGGAAGAAGATAAAATATGTCTCATGGCTTTTCCCTACCAATTTTTGGTTCTTTCCCCTACTCCCCCTACCTACACACACACATACACACACTTTTCCCAATATTAGCTATTTCTGCATTTCCCCCATATTCTAAATTTCTTCATATGTTCAGTTTTTTTCAAAGGGACCCATGTTATGTTTTCTTGTAAGCAACTGAGTTTTGTGATTCTAAGACAAAGATAATTTTAGCTCTAATGTGGAATTGAAGGCATGGTGTTTGGGGAAGGGAAAGAGAAAAAACCATGGTATGTTAGAACTATCAATAGTAAGCCCCATATTTTCTAGAAGAAGGAAAAGAAGAGAAGGAGGCAGGTAGAGGTGACAAACACGTCATTTGGGAGACTGGCATCAATCAATGTGAACAAAGATGAAGGTACAGCCGTGGGAGTGCAGATGCAGTCTGGAAAGGAACCTGGTTCCTGGTTGCTTTACCAGGTCACTTGTAGGCAAACAGGTTCCAGTTGAGTTCCTGGCAACTGACATTGATAGAGGCAGGGTGTGTTTATCAAGAGACCATCTTTGTCCCTCTGGTGGAAAGAGCAGGCAGTATGGTCCCGTGGACCTAGGACTAGCAGGTCTGACTGATCAATACAGTCTTATTTATAGAACTGCCATTCGTGTGTGTCTTAAGGATGGCCAGGGAAGATGTTCCCAGCACATGACAGGCGAGAAGCCCACATCCTTGGTAGCCTCTTGTAGTACGCCCAGTAAGGCTGCGCCTGAGTCCCAGCGGAGGGACGGCAGAGCAGTCACAGGGGGCTTGCAGTGTCAGAGTTGCCAGCCTTGTATCTGATTCCATGGGGTGTACTCTAGGTTAAGGGATAGAATTTGCTTCAGGGGCCTTGACCACACTGAGTCTTGTCCCCACATTCATACGCACAGGGCCAGTGCCTCAGTCATGTGAAAGGAAGAGCGCCGGGCACTAGGAGGTGGTGCCCACAGGGCT
>NW_011494663.1:604747-618447 GCF_000754665.1 Bison bison bison | reverse complement strand
TGGGGGGCGGGGCTGGGGGGTGTTGGCATTAAAAGAAAAAAGGTCTCAAGCAAGAGGCACACTCCAGGAGCAAGTTCTACTGTCTCAGAGAAGCTTGGGAGGAAGATAGTGCTGTGCAGAGGGCTGGGGAAGCCCATTTCAGCACACTCACACAGACCCCACTAGACAGACTGTGGCCCCACTGCTCACCTGCCTCCTGTGTGGCCTAATCTCATCAAATCCAGTGGTCAGGTCAGGAGTTATTTGAATACTCAGACTTTAAAAGCTAGCATTGAAAATTCCTGTGCTTAGATGTCTAGTCATAGAAAGGCTTTGCTGGAAGTAAGTATGCAAAGTGTAAAATACACACTGTAGGGGATGTATGCACACAGACCCATGTATGGCCTGAGCCACTGGAGCCACTCTGTCCTGGCCCAGCGACACCCAGGTTCCTGACTCGGGGAAACTGAGATAAGAAGTTATTGTTTAAGCTTTTAAGTTTGGGTATGCTTTACACAGTAGAGGTAAAACACAAAATGTTAGCTGATAGGATATGGCCTGTTTGGAACCCCCTCAAAGTGGACCCTTTAGCCTTGCCATGGCTCTCTCACTGGGGTCTGGCTGGCTTTTCTCCAAGACACACATCTGGCTCCAATTCTGCTCTTTCAAGGCTGAGTTAGGTTCTTCCGGGATCAGAAAGCTCCTGAGGGATCACTGAATTCTCCACTTATTGGAGAATTCTATCCTTATTGGCATTGAAGAAAGTGGTACACAGGCATCTTGGCAATTGACTCATAAATTATCATCATTATTTGATCCTCATAAGCCTCATCAATTTTGGGTATCTGGGGGAAAAATCCAGTCTGGACCTGAACAGGTGTGGTAACACCTTTCGAAGCTTTGTCCAGGGGCTCAGCTAGCCTCTCCTTAAGGATATTCTGTGCCATCCCCCTTTAACATCACCATAAGTCATGGAGAAAAAGATGGAGTAAGAGTGGATATCTCCCCTAGAGGGTCAATACTCAAGAAATATTCACTGAATGAATATATAAGTTCCTTTTACATTGCTGTTAAGATTATATATATTTATACCTATAGCTATATGCTTCACTTTTCTTTTCTTTTCTTTTTTTAATTTATTTGGCTGCACCAGCTCTTAGTTGCAGCATGTGGGATCTTTAGTTGTAGCATGCAGGTTCTAGTTCCCTGACCAGGGATTGAACCCGGGGCTCCTGCATTGGGAGCACAGAGTCTTAGCCAGTAGACCACTAGGGAAGTCCCCACTTTTCTATTTAACATTTTTCTTGAAGTGTCTCCAGGCCACCTGAAGTCTCTGTAGATGCCACTATGAGGGTAGCACCAAGCTCCACTGACAGTGGCCACTTATGGCTGGGCATTCTACCAGCTAGTCCAAACTTGGTCTGCCTGGCATGGCTAGTGGCATGTATTTGCTTCACAGATCTTTTCTATGCCTATATTTAGGGATATTTTCTCTATTAATAATAATGCTGAGGTATACATACATTTTCACTTGAAGGCATATCTATTTGCTTTGGACTGATCCTCCAAAGTGGACTCCTTGGGTTAAAAGGCAACAAGAAAGACCACAGCAGCCATAACACATAGGGATTGGCCTGGCATCATGGCAGAACACAGGATGAGTGGAAATAGGATATGTTTTGTGTGAGGAGTGCTGTTTTCTGCCGGCAATGTGTGGTATGGAAATGTGGTTGGTAAGGGCTGGGAGGAGGCAAGATTCATAGTGGGTAACATTTAACTTCTCACTATATTGTTTAGGCTTGGGCTTCCCTGGTAGCTGAGCTGGAAGAGAATCCACCTGCAATGTGGGAAACTCTGGTTAGATTCCTGGGTTGAGAAGATCCCCTGGAGAACGGTTAGGCTACCCACTCCAGTGTTCATGGGCTTCCCTGGTGGCTCAGTTGGTACAGAATCTGCCTGCAATGTGGGACCTGGGTTCGATCCCTGGGTTGGGAAGATTCCCTGGAGGAGGATCTTTAGTAATCCACTCCAGTATTCTTGCCATGGACAGAGGAGCCTGGTGGGCTACAGTCCATGGAGTCCCAAAGAGTCAGACATGACTGAGTGACTAAGCACAGCACATACTGTTTAGGCTTAGAAAATAAGCAATCAAATTACCTAAAGGATTTTAGAATTAAACTTGACAAACAGATACTAATATTCATCTAGAAGAGAAAATGTACAGCAACAGCCAAGAAGAATTTTAGGAATTTTGAAAACTGTATTAATTAAATTGATAGAGATAGATGGAACAAGAAACAAAAATCTCAGATCTAGAAAAAGCTGATGTACATCTAGGAATATGGTAAATATTGAAGAAAGTGTTTTACATGCGTGGAAAAAAAGAAATATATTAATGTTTAAAGAACTGATAAAAAGTTTGGCAGCTTTCTTTCTCATTATTAGCAAATTTAAATTTCACAAATATTAAAAAATTAAACATTCAAAAAATTATAAAGGTATATTAGAAAATATAGGGGAATATTATATACTTTTGGGGTAGAAAATGGCTATCTATATACCTATCGTCTATTTTATGACTATATTTGTAAGTTACATATATGACTAAAACAAATGAAAAAGAATAGACGTATTTTTTAAAGGTAAAAAAATATGTAAACTGAAATTGACTTACAATTGTACGCTCTAAGAAATTGGAGGTCTAATCCCAAATGGGGTCCCCCCCCAAAAAAACCCACAAAAACAAATGGGGTCCCCACATGAATTTTCAGGTGTTTTTGAGAGTACTTGCCTTGAAAATGGTCCATTTTGTTGCTCATTTTGGGATATATTGATGCATACCACAGATGGTAGAGGAACCCAAGAGAGAAATGAGAGTTGACCGGCAGAGCGAGTCAGCCTATTGTTGTTATTGCAAACCCCAACCCCACTCTACACTAGACTGGATCATGGAGAAACTAAGCTATGCTTCTTTTTGTGCCAATCCATTCTATGTACAACAAGATTTGTAAGCCATCATATCCAATAACATTTTGGGTGTACATGTAGGTACAGGAAGTGTTGGTTAGGCTGGTCCTATAGCAAGGCATGGGAATGAGCTTCCACTTGCGGCAGGTTGTACTGAGAGGCTGGAAGCAGCAAAGCCCCTTCTTAGTGGCTGCAAAGCCAGACTTCACACATGCCCGGGGCACTGACCGTGGCCATTCAGATGCAACCACAGACACTGGCGGCCCTATCATTTTGCCACACTTCAAAAACAGGCACTTTCATTCCTCTCTTCTGTTTCTCCTGCTTTCTTTGTTTTCTATTCTTCCTTCTTGTATTGCACATGAAATTCCCCATAAGTAGTTTACACGGTCCAGCTAACCACAATCCAACATGTTGTAGTCAGATTTGTCAGAGTTCTTAAAGCAAAGGCTGTACCTTTAGAGTGTCATTTACCCAACACAGTAGCAAGTAACTATGCATGACTATTTAAATGTATGTTTATTAAACTAAATAAAATAAAAAACCTAGTCCGTCAGTTGTAGTGGTCACATTTCAAGTGCTCAAGCATCTGTGGTTTGTGGTGGCATGTTGAGTGCATGTCCAGAACATTCCATCATGGCCAGAAGCCCTGCTCTGGAGGCTGGCCTTCGGCAGGTATGGATCTGGGTAGAGTCAGACAGAGGTGTAGCAGTAGGTCTCAGGACAAAGGTACGGCAATGTTTGCATGTGGGCTTGCATCTAACCTCTGTCGACAGTGGTCAGAGTGTGGAGGCTGTCATGCATGGAAAGCTGGGCTTGTGGCACAAGTTCTGTTTCCGTGCAGCAGAGAGCAAGGCTAGAGAAGTCAGTGCTGGCCAGTTTTCTCAGACTGCATTCTCAACACCCTCTGGCAGTCATCTGTACTCTTTGTGCTGCAGTTTTTCTCATCCATAAATGACAAGATTTTATTTCCCGGCCAGCTTCTGGCACAGTGTGGAATCCAGTAACTCATTCAGTGAAAGTAGCAGAATGCTAGTTTTCTGATACCTAGGCTAGTATTTTGGTCACTGGAGACTCACTAAGGGAAAAAGAATGAACTCATTGGCAAGTTCTATTGAGAAAGGAAATACTGTGAGGACTTCTTTGGTCGTCCAGTGACTAAGACTCCACACTCCCAATGCAGGGGACCTAGGTTCAATCCGTGGCTAGGGAATTAGATCCTACATCATGCAACTAAGAGTTCACACCAACTGTGTCTCTTGGGACTGACCCTGGCAGATGTCTGTACTATATTTCAGACCTCTCCTCTGTCAGTGGCAGTGTTTTGAGGTACATGTATCATGATTTATTCAACCAGGTCTTCTGTGGGTGGAGGTTTAAAATCCTTCCACTTTTTACTATTAAACATTATATTGACATAAATACAGTTGTTTATTTACCTTTATGAACTTTTGTGAGTCTCCAAGATCTAGTCTTAGAATTGTTGGATCAGAAAGCATTTACATTTTAAGTTTTGGTGGTGATTATCAAATTATCCTCCCCCCAAATCTTGTCAGTTAACATATCTGCAGAAATTTAATGAAAGTGGCTGTTTCCCCAACCTTATATTCAGGATGTGTCCTCAAACTTTTCAGACCTTGCTAGGTATCTTTTTTTGCTTGAATCTGCAAATTTTTAATGATCATTTAGGTTGAGAATTTATCATATGCTTATAGCAAAGTGTATTCCTTCTTCTCTGAGGAAACATTCACATCTTTTGTCATTTTTCCACTGAACATTTTACCCCTTTCTTTGAAAATGTTCTTTGCCTATAAGAACAAAAACAATCATTAATTTTAGGGTCTAAGAAGACTCAAGCTTAATGGTGTGGACAATTCAGAACTGATGATGAGATGGCCCCAGGAGCTTCCACCTGAGTGAGTGGTGAGAGCCCTGGACCCTACAATGGAGGGGTCTAGTGAGCCACAGATGGATGCTAAGTCCAAGGTCACCACCCAACTCATAGATTTTCAGTGGAAGCTGGGTATGGCTGTGAGCTTGGACAGCTGCAGATCACTTAAGTACCCTTATGTTACAGTGATGCTCAAGGTGGAACAAGTCCTTTGAAATGACAATTCCACAGTGTCAGGATTTCTACAGACAGTTCAAGGAAATTGCTGCAATTTTTGAAACTGTGTGAAAACTGATTACTTCGTTGATGAATTGCTACCATCATTCTAAATTCATGGACTTCACTTTCTGCAACAAAACTGCCTAAGGATCAAATGATATTTACTGAATGAAAATTGAACCCTTGATTTTCCATTTTTATTAAATAATAAAAGAAATTAGATAAATAGGAAAAAAAGGACCAATGAAAACTTATATGCTCTGACTCATTCATGCCACTTACATGAATTTATTCTCTAAAAAAGCCTAAAAGTTCAGTAGAAAGCAAGAGCTATGTGTCCAATGGTACTCATTTCTAAAAAATGGAAACAACTAACCCTTAAAAATGAAAACTATTTGCAAATGGAAAATGATTCTGATATAATACTGAATGAAATAAAGCCAAAATGTAAACTATCTGCGTGATAAAAAACAACCATGGAAAAATATGCATGCAAATAGTTTCAGGCAAGTGGCCTCTTCCTGGAAGAGAATATGGAAAAGTGAAAACAATGGTGTGTAAGAGAGGTAAAATTGCAGGAGACTCTTCCAGTGAAAAACAGTGAACAAATCAAGAGATAAAGTCTAGGGAGCTGGAGAGGTTGGGAGCAGGGTCTATAGAGTGAAGGAGCTTGCTATGTGCTGTCTGATGTACTGGCCTGTGCAAGACCTGCAAAGGACCACCCTCACACACACTTGCACTTCCCAGCATCAGTCACTGACCTATGACTCATAGTATTTTTCATGGCTATCTTTGCTTTAAATCTATCTTTCTTAATATTGTTTTCTGATTTGACTTTTTGAATATAATCATTCCTTTTACTTGGTTGCTTAACAGCAATATTTTGCTAGTAATAGTTTCTTAAACACATATAAAAATTAATAGCAAACTATTAATATAAAAACTTTTTCGTCAGAGTCTCCATAATCAACCCATCACCTCCAGGAACACATCACAGACCAGGGAACACAGGAGACTAGAGGAACTGCATTTTTGCTTGAAACATTGATTCTGTTAATAAACTAAGTTTAGACAAGATTCTAATCAGCAGAGATATTTCTGGGACACAACCTCTTTGTGGCTTTGCTTCTGAGCCCTGTGCTGGGTTAGCAAGTCTGCAAATGGCTAGAAGCCGCACTGAACAAGTGCTGGCCCTCTAGCTCTAGCACGGTTCTCAGCAACAGACATCAGCCAGAAAAACCAGGGCTTATGTTATAGGAAGGGGAACACTTTCCAGGGACCAAAAATTGGCTCTTGTCTAACACTCAGAAATGAACTGTCCAAGGAGACACATGTGCTGACAAAGCAAAAGACTTTATTGGGAAGGGGCACCCGGGTGGAGAACAGTAGGGTAAGGGAACCCAGGAGGACCGCTCTGACATGTGGCTCACAGTCTTGGCTTTTATGGTTAGATGGGATTAGTTTCTGGGTTGTCTTTGGCCAATCGTTCTGACTCAGGGTCCTTCCTGGGGGTATACACATGGCTCAGCCAAGATGGATGCCAGCAAGAAAGATTCTGGGAGGTGGTAGGACACTTGGCATCTCCTTTTGACTTCTCTGGAATTCTTCCAGTTGGTGGTGGCTTGTTAGTTCCGTGTTCCTTACCAGAACCTCCTGTCATAAAATACCTCATGCAAATGGTTATGGTGTTTTCTGGCCAGAGTGGGTGGTTTCAGTCAGTGTGCGTCTCCTAAAAGTTAGAGATGACAGTTAGGCTAGCAAGAATTTATTCACAAGGATGGGAGAGGTTGTTTCTTTCCTTATAAAGACTGTTAGCCCAAATTAAGTATTGGGTAAGATTTTTTTGGGTAATAAATTTTTGGGTAAGAGTTTTTGGGTAATAATTCTTTGGAATTCTGGATCAAAACACCAACTCTGGAAGAACACTTAGAAACAAAGAGTACTTAGATGCAGGATCCAAATTTGGCTGTAGGTGCCCCAGTATCCAGAGCACTTGCAACCCTATTGACGGCAGCACACCAGGCTTCCCTGTCCATCACCAACTCCTGGAGCTTGCTCAAACTTATGTCCATCGAGTCAGTGATGCCATCCAACCATCTCATAATTACTATTTAATACTAAAGTTGAGGATACTTCATCTACTTAGGTAGATTGGAGTATGCTGTAGATCAGTGTTTCCTCATGTAGGATGTTGCTTCAGTTTCTTATTGCTGCTGTGACATATTACCACAAACTTAGAAGCTAAAAACAGCACAACTTATCTTACAGTTCTATACCTCAGGAGTCTGACATTGCTCTCACAGGCTAAATCAAGGTGCTAACAGGGCTGTGTTATATTCTGGAGGCTCTAGAGGGCTATTTCCTTGCCATTTCCAGCTTTGAAGCTTCCTGAATTCCTTGAATCTTGGCCCCTTCCTCATTCTCTCCAATCTTCAAAGCCAGAAGCATTGCATCTTCAGATCTCTCTTTCTGACCTTGCTTCCATCCTCATAGCTCCTTCTCTGCCTCTTTCTTCCACATTTGAGGAGCCTTGTGATTTCATATCTTAGATAATCCAGGATAATTTGCCCTTTGCTGTATAACCTAGCATATTCACAACTTCCAGGGTTTAGATAGGGACATGTTAGGAGGGCCATTAATTTGCCTACTACAGATGTCAATTCCTATTACATGAAAAAGAGGAATGAAGTTTTCTGTTGAAAAGTTTATTTTCAAATAAACACAAGAGCCTTTGATACCTTAAGGTACACTGCATCTTTTCAAAAGAGTTCTCCAAAGTGATGGGGTCTTGTGTCAGATCAGCACCTACCTTTCACACCTGCCTGTGACCCAGGAAGCCACCTGCAAGCCACAGGCTAGGGCTTCCTGGCTAGGAGGCCGATGAGACAGCCCTGGGACAGCTGTTCCCACCTACTCCAGCAGGTCCCCAGGGAGGGCCCCCGCCCACCGGCTCTGTGCTTCTGGCGGCCCAGGCTGCAGCTACCTGCGGTGCAGGCCTACAACCTGTGCAATGCCCTGTTAGAAGCTCTCCTCATCTCAATTTTCCGGTGCCCTCCTGGTCACCTCAAGCAGATGCGAGAGTCCACGTGCATCCACAGAGCTGCTAAGTGAAGCCCGCTCCTGTGAAGGCAGTGGTACTTTCTGAACAGCGGCTGTTGATCCACTAAATGCGTAAGATTGCCATCTTGCCATACCTACTCCCTGAAAGAGACTTCCGGTAATGGGGGCGTGGTGGTAAGATCAGCAGGCACAATAAGGGCTAGGACCTGGTGAGGGTGGGGTTTGCAGGGACAGAGCCAGGGGAACGCAGTCTGCGCTTTCAGGGTGGGGCTCCGTTGGTGGCCTGGTCACTGGCCACTGCCCCTGATCGCCCCTGCACCTTGCCACCATAGGGGACATGGTTCAGGCCCACCTGGTGGCAGCCCTAAAGCCCTTGCCTTCCTGCACCCACAGGAGCCCCTCTCCTGGCTCTCTGCCGACTTTCCTCCTAGCCCTTCATGAGTTTCTTCTCTATGTCATTCCTCTGCCAGTCCCATAAAGAGTTTGTGTGTGTGTGTGTTGCACAGTCATGTCCGACTCTTTGCTACCCCAGGGACTGTTTCCCACCAGGCTCCTCTGTCGTTGGAATTCCCCAGGCCAGAATATCAGAGTGGGTATTTCCTTCTCCAGGGGAACTTCCTGGTCCAGGGATCAAACCCACGTCTCCTGAATTATAGGCAGATTCTTTACCATCTGAGCCACCAAGGAAGGCTCATCAATTCCAGGGGCTCCCAAAGGCTGTTCTCCATTCTCCACAGGAAGAAAGTGTTTTCTTAGTTCATTTACAGCAACCCCCCCTTACCCTCCATACAAAATCAAAACTTCCTGACAACTATTCTTTCCCTTAACCAGAGAAGTGTTTTAATGTTTTCTGTTTTTTTTTTTTTCTTTTTTTGACGCTGGTAATATCCCCCAAACTTGATTTCACAGTACACCGTGGTGTGTCCAGCAGTTTGGAAAGCACATAAGCCCTGGGTTACACCACTGGAGCTGTTTGCATGGAGTACTGTCCAGAAGGGAGTGTGTCCTGCACTTCTAGCACTGCCAGCCTTCCATCAGTGCCAGGATCTGTCACTGCCTCTGTGTGTGTATGTTATCACGCTTGGTTCTTGCAGATCTTGTGGTGAGGGTATTTCCTCCCCCATTTTTCAGACTAAGAAATTCACTCTTGGGTGTATAAAGTGCCTTACTCAGGATCATGAAGTTACTTGGTGATGAAGCCCAGAAATACCAGCATCCTCTGCACTGAGTGCCATATGGGATTAGGAGGACAGGATCCTGAACCCATGTTTTTATATCTTCTAGTATCCACATTAGAAAAGCAAAAAGAAAGACCTGGAGTTACTTATAATAATGCATTTTATGTAAACAAATGTATCAAAAATATTATCATTTAAACATGTAATTGACACAAACACTTATTATATTAATACATTTTACTTATCTTAAAAATTTGGTGAGAATTTTTACTCACAGCACATCTCAATGCTTCAGGTGGGTGCTGGCTGCCACCTTGGATGCCATGGTTCCAGAGTCACAGTTTCTGGGCTTGCTCCTGATTGTGTCAGGCACATTATTAACATCTGAATGTCTCCATTTTTATTGTGTAGAAAATGGAGGCAAAGTATCAATTTCATAAGTCCATGGGGTCGCTAAGAGTCAGACATGACTGAGTGACTTCACTTTCACATTTCACGTTTATGCATTGGAGAAGGAAATGGCAACCCACTCCAGTGTTCTTGCCTGGAGAATCCCAGGGACAGAAGAACCTGGTGGGCTGCTGTCTATGGGGTTGCACAGATTTGGACACAACTGAAGCAACTTAGCAGCATTCCCACAAATGGCTCATCATAGCCTCACAATTTTTAAGGCTATTTGCATAACTGTTGGATTCAGGAAGATTTTGGAGTCAGATCCGCTTAGGTTCAACCACCACTCAAACCTGATTTTAGGCTGATCACTTTCTCAAGCTTGACTCCTCATCTGCAGCCTATGACCTTCGAGCAGTGAGCAGCTGCTCTTCTCTCCTTCCTCTCCTGGTCTCCTCCCTGGCCCAGATTGCACCTCTTAGATTGTCAGTTAAGTCAGCCCATGAACATGTCCTAACTCAGAATCATGGATTTGCCAGATTAAAAATAAAGTTGTTCTGCACTGCCTTACCAAGGAGTTCCTTCAGATGGAAGGGAGCCACTGGGAAGGGGGCAGACAAGGCTTAGCAAGGCTTACAATTATCTAGAGAGATCATTGTTTAAAAAAACACCCACATTTGCCAACAAAGGTCCATCTAGTTAAAGCTATGGTTTTTCCAGTAGTCATGTATGGATGTGAGAGTTGGGCTGTGAAGAAAGCTGAGCACCGAAGAATTGATGCTTTTGACCTGTGGTGTTGGAGAAGACTCTTGAGAGTCCCTTGGACTGCAAGGAGATCCAACCAGTCCATCCTAAAGGAAATCAGTCCTGAATATTCATTGGAAGGACCGATGCTGAAGCTGAAACTCTAATACTTTGGCCACCTGATGCGAAGAACTGACTCATTGGAAAAGACCCTGATGCTGGGAAAGATTGAGGGCAGGAGGAGAAGGGGACGACAGTGGCTGAGATGGTTGGGTGGCATCACTGACTCAATGGGCATGAGTTTGAGTAAACTCTGGGAGTTGGTGATGGACAGGGAGGCCTGGCATGCTGCAGTCCATAGGGTCACAAAGAATTGGATACAACTGAGCGACTGAAATGAACTGAACTGAACTGAACTGAACTGAAGGGAGCATTACAGACCAACTAACCAGGACCTCTGGAAGTTGGGCCAGTCCCACACAGAGGATGCCAGTGAGAACAAAGGTGAGAAGCTCGACTTTTCAGTCATTCTCAGAAAGGCATGGAATATAGTTTTACTTAGAAATACTGCTGCTGCTGCTAAGTCGCTTCAGTCATGTCTGACTCTGTGAGACCCCAGAGACGGTAGCCCACCCATCCCTGGGATTCTCCAGGCAAGAACACTGGAGTGGGTTGCCATTTCCTTCTCCAATGCATGAAAGTGAAAAGTGAAAGAGAAGTCGCTCAGTTGTGTCCGACTCTTAGCGACCCCATGGACTGGAGCCTACCAGGCTCCTCCGTCCATGGGATTTTCCAGGCAAGAGTACTGGAGTGGGGTGCCATCGCCTTCTCCGACTTAGAAATACTAGATGGTGACTAATCAGGAGACTTTGTTTCCTCACCTGTGTTTTCATGACTTCCAAAGTCCCGACAATGTGGCCTACTACCAGAACACCAGGTGAAAATTGAGAGGTTTGGGATCTCTAATGTCCTGTCTGGGTAAGTACTTTGCTGTAAACATGTTTTTTTGTTGCTGTTGTAAACATCTTTGCCACAAACATTCTTGTCAAATAACTGATAAGGCAATTTTACCTTAAAAGTTAAAGTAACAAGAAGTAAATAGTGTATGTATCCATGGCAATACTGCACAAATAACTATTTTATTCTGCAGATTGTACCTAAGCACTTATCTTCCAGGTCTTTTGTTCACAGTGTTTTATAAATATATTTTTTTACTTGTTGATTTGTCATTGCACATTTTCACTGAAATGTCCTCCTTCCTTAAGAGAGGTGTCAGTTTCCAAACACTAGGATGTGTGTTTGTTCATTCTCTGTGTTGCACTGTGAACTCTTCTACAGTGCTTGTTCCTGGCAGATTGTCATATGTTCGTTGACAGACATTCTAAAGTTCTGTGGGAAATGTGATTTCAACTCTGTGCCTTCAAGACCCTTGGCCTCTTTCTCATGCAAGGTAGTGTGTTTCAAAGTAAACCAACTTCTGGGGCAGATCATTGTCATTTATCAGCTTGATAAACCACTAATAATGTCATTAACTGGAAGAGATCCTAATGGATTTCAACCAGTTGAAACTAAACTGACAAACAGTTATTTTATCTTTCAGGGAAAAAATGCCTTATGGCCCGTCAGTTGTGAGGCAAAAATATTTGCAGCAAAATGCTTTGGGTGAAAGTACCTAGAACCCTCTAATAGGGTTTTGTTTAGCTGTGTTACAATTTGTCTACTGTTTTTGGGTTAAAAAACTGAAGTCTAGCTAAATTTAGTAGCTTACCTAAAAGAAAACTTAATTTTACATTAGCTTGATTTTATTACAAATCATTAAATTATAAATATACAAATAATTACTAAAACCCACTTCATTGTGGTTTTATATATACAGCTCCACGAAAGGTACTTAGGTTACACTCTACAGTGACAAGGAGAGTGAGGTGTCACCTCAGGTGTTTACATTTCAAAAGGGATGAACTCCAAATGATTGTGAGATAGTTCTGGGTTATAAAACTAGCAAATGGCTTATCTTGATGAAAATTTATACAGATGTCAAAAGATTCATAGTCACTAAGTTTCTCATAGAAATGGTCTAGGAAAGGGAGAAAACAGAAATAATTTGTTTAAAAATGTATCCTAACAGTATTAAATAAGATAATGTGTGTGATGCATCTAGCCCATAGAAAAGCTCTATAACAAAAAATATTCAGAGATCATATGCTGAAGTGATTTTCCTTGTATTTATGTTCACTATATAGGATTTCTTGGATGTTGAGGAAAACTACAGCCTGATCACACAGGTTCTCAATCTAGAACATGTGGGCCAGAAACTAACTTTTTTATCCTTTGGTGACTGGTGAGAGAGGACGGGGAGGTTGGGAACTGGTTGTGACTAATGTGCTAAGGGTGTCTTAGGTCTAGAATTTTTCTCCTCTTGTTTAATTGTCCTAGAAATTCTGAGAGGTAAATATCATCACCCATGGGTAGATAAGATGAAACATGAGCCATTCAAGGACCAGTCCAGATTGCATGAGTGGGAAGGAACTGACTACCTGACCCCAGGGGTTAGACTTTCCCTCCACACTTAGGGGCTCCCCTAGGAACTGGCCCAAGGCCTTGGGTCTCTAATAAAGACCATAACATTACTTCAGACTCCTCTAGAAATTTTGCTAAATGCTTAGGTTTAGTAAATACCCATTTTGGACATATGGACTGTGTTCCATCTTCACATTTTTTATTCAATTAGCTATCAAGTTAAGAAAAAAGAGAATTTTATATGAGCCAAACTGAGGATTATAACTTGGGAGGCAGATTCTCAGAAAGCTCTGAGAACTCTTCCACCTGTTAGAAGTTGAAGGCATAGTCATATGTATAAGGCAGAGTCATATGTGTTTTTGAGACAAAGGATCATACATCAAAATGACATACTGATATTTTACATAAAAGTCATCAAGGACACATACATGCTGCAGGCAAACACATTCAAAGAGAGCAGCAAGTCAGCATGACTCTTACAGAGCTAGGAAAGAACTCTATCCTTTTTTTCAAGAAGGTATTAAATAATTTATTGATTATACATAATAATGGATTATACACAAACTTCATTCCCATCTATAACTTTATCTGGTACCATAATTCAACTAGATATATTGCATAGGATGTGCCAACAATCATATTCAGTTCAGTTCAGTTCAGTTGCTCAGTTGTGTCCGACTCTCTGTGACCCCATGAGTCGCAGCACACCAGGCCTCCCTGTCCATCACCAACTCCTGGAGTTCACTCAGACT
>NW_011494663.1:604411-604647 GCF_000754665.1 Bison bison bison | reverse complement strand
TCCTTCCAAGGAGTAAGCGTCTTTTAATTTCATGGCTGCAGTCACCATCTGCAGTGATTTTGGAGCCATCTATTTCCCATGAAGTGATGGGACCAGATGCCATGATCTTCATTTTCTGAATGTTGAGCTTTAAGCCAACTTTTTCACTCTCCACTTTCACTTTCATCAAGAGGCTTTTGAGTTCCTCTTCATTTTCTGCCATAAGGGTGGTGTCATCTGCATATCTGAGGTTATTG
>NW_011494663.1:597689-604101 GCF_000754665.1 Bison bison bison | reverse complement strand
CTTTCACTTTCATCAAGAGGCTTTTGAGTTCCTCTTCATTTTCTGCCATAAGGGTGGTGTCATCTGCATATCTGAGGTTATTGATATTTCTCCCAGCAATCTTGATTCCAGCTTGTGCTTCTTCCAGCCCAGGGTTTCTCATGATGTACTCTGCATATAAGTTAAATAAGCAGGGTGACAATCTTCAGCCTTGACATACTCCTTTTCCTATTTGGAACCTGTCTGTTGTTCTGTGTCCAGTTCTAACTGTTGCTTCCTGACCTGCATATAGGTTTCTCAAGAGGCAGGTAAGGTGGTCTGGTATTCCCATCTCCTTCAGAATTTTCTACAGTTTATTGTGATCCATACAGTCAAAGGCTTTGGCATAGTCAATAAAGCAGAAATAGATGTTTTTCTGGAACTCTCT
Organism: Bison bison bison; assembly: GCF_000754665.1. Taxonomy (NCBI): domain Eukaryota; kingdom Metazoa; phylum Chordata; class Mammalia; order Artiodactyla; family Bovidae; genus Bison; species Bison bison. The sequence continues at coordinate 603,695 of NW_011494663.1, read as the reverse complement.
TATTTTTTCAATGATCCAGCGGATCAATCATATTAATAATCAAAAACTCCATGACTCTGCTTGGGTGACCCTTTTAACGGTAAACTCCAGGTCACAACACGGTAACTAATTGTCAGTTCAACTACATCAAAGTTTCTGAAGACAATGATTTCTACCCTCAAGCAGGTTGTAAATAAATTTTGAATAGAACCTGGCATCACCCTGAAGAATTCTAACTTCACACTGTTGATATAGTTTACCAAAATGTCTTCAGAGTATACTGACTTTACACAGCACATTTTTTAAAAAGACACAGTTATTTAGCATCATAATCAAACTATTGCATTCAGCAATTAACAATATGGGTACACAAAAAAGCTACATTAAAACCCTTTTTTGGACTGCTTTACACTTAACACAGAACAGAAACTAAACTAACCTGTTATACAGTTTGTCACACATAGAGTCCTTGAGTTTTTTTTGCCCATACACAGCGAGTCTTGTCTAAAACAGGTCTACTTTGCAGCAGTTAGGCCCTGCCACCACTGTGTTTCACTGAGTTGATAAATCTGTTGTAACATCTAGCTTCCCTGTCACTTCTCTGACTCTCCTGCTAAACTTTGTTTTCTGGCTGTAATTAAAACCTTTTGCCACCGCCATAACTACAGGTACTGCTGGAACCTTGGCCAGGACTTCTGCCTCCAAAGTTTCCTCCTTTCATGGTTCCAAAATTTGAAGACTGATTGTTGCAACTGCCAAAATCCCTGTAACTTCCACCATATTCAAAATTGCTTCTATTACCACCGCCAAAACCACTTCCACATCCTCCATTGTTATAGATGTCATAGCTGCCTCTCCCACCATAGCCACTGCCCTGGTTTCCATAACGCTGTCCATCACTTCCACAGCCTCTGCCTTCTCCAGCATAATCAGGACTGCCTGCTCCATAACTACCGTGATTACCAAATCCATTATAGCCATCCCACGACCGCCATATCCGCCACTACCAGGGCTGCCACCAGAGCCACCTCAACCACTGAAGTTCCTTCAAAACCAAAGTTGTCATTTCCACCAAAACCACCTGTGACCACCACCAGTTTCCAGAACAATGTGACTTCCTTGACGAGATGAAGCACTAGCCATTTCTTGCTTAGATAGGGCTTTCCATACTTCATAGTTATGGCCATTCACAGCATGTATGTTAAGTCACGTTAGTCATGTCTGACCCTTTGTGACCCCATGGACTGTAGCCTGCCAGGCTCCTCTGTCCATGAGATTCTCCAGGCAAGAAAACTGGAGTGGGTTGCCGTTTCTTTCTCCAGGGGATCTTCCTGACCCAGGGATCGAACCTGCATCTCCAAGTTTCCCTGTATTGGCAAGCGGATTCTTTACCTCTAGCACTACCTGGGAATTCCATTCACAGTGCGGTATATTTCTGAATGACTATAGGAGTCATTGTCTATAGAGTCATGGTCATCAAAGCAAAACCTCTTTTTACCACTGCCTCAATCTTTCATGATTTCAATCACTTCAGATTTCTCATACTGTTCAAAATAAACTCTTAGGTGATATTCTTCAATGTCTTCTTTAATACCACTAACAAAAATCTTTTTCATAGTTAAGTGGGCACCAGGTCTTTGAGAGTCTTCTCTTGAGACAGCCGTCTTTGGTTCCACAACTTTTCCATCCACCTTGTGTGGCCTTGCACTCCTCTCTGCACCCACCTCCTGCACAGTGGCATATGTGAGAAGCCTGAAGCCTCCAGAGCACTTGGTGTTTGGATCCCTTATCACCACAGATAGACCGTGAGGGTTCCCCACTGCTCAAAATGGTTCCTCAGACTTGCATCAGTTGTTTCAAAGCTCAAACCTCTGATGAAGAACTTGCCAAATTGTTTGGGCTCTTTAGGAAACTCTGACAGCAGTAGAGGGTGAAAATTTTAATGATACTTACTTGGTGGCATCCGTGGGCAGAAAACAGAATAGTGATTTAAGAAGTTACAGTGCTAGTGTCAGAAGGAAAATAAAAGCAACTGATCTTTCCAGGTGAGTAGGTGCTCCCACCTTTGAGGAGCTCTAGTTAATGTGTAATGCAGACACACGTTGCATGTCAGGGAGGAAGGGAGGGGATCCAGACAAACACACAGACAGAATTTCATGCTTAATCTTTTCTTGTCCTGCTTTAAAATATACACTTTATTTCAACATCTTTTGGTCATTACTTTTTCGATAGAAAGCATTAGTGATCAAATATTTGGTCCCCTGACACCAGAGTAGTTACTTACTTGCCCTGGATCCATCATGTCCCTCAATGCCTGGTCTTTATAGCTGAGTTCTCTCTCTCCTTTTAGGGGTTAATCTAGTGGAACGCTTGGCAAGGACTGATAGTCAGTTCTAGGTTGTCCAATAGGGTGTACACCAGTTTCATCCTCTATGTGCATTGTGCATGCCCATTGTTTTATATCAGGCCTCCCAGGTGGCTCAGTGGTGAAGAATCCACCCATCAAGCAGGAGATGCATGTTTGAGCTCTGGGTCAGGAAGATCCCTTGGAGAAGGAAATGGCAACCCGCACCAGTATTCTTGCCTGGGAAATCCTATGGACAGAGGATCCTGGCAGGATACAGTCCATGCAGATTGCAAAAGAGTCAGACATGACTTATTGACTAACCAACAACATCATAGATATGATCAAGTCATTTAGACATCATTGTTTTAGTTGGAGTTTTGAATATACATTGGGAGGCAGGAGAGGTTGTTATTCTATAGATGATATAGGACACAGTCAATATAACTAACAACAATAACAAAGTCAGAAGCAGAGATTGAATCCATGAATCCCCAGAATTGAACCATCTGCCCAAGATTTCCGGAGAAGGCAATGGCATCCCACTCCAGTACTTTTGCCTAGAAAATCCCATGGATGGAGGAGCCTGGTAGGCTGTAGTTCATGGGGTCTCGAGAGTCGGACACGACTGAAGCGACTTAGCAGCAGCAGCAGCCCAAGATTTCATTTAGATTAGAAAGGGGATCCTTCAATGTGGAAATTTTATTTTGTATGTGAGTCATTAGATGGTTATATTAGAGAAGCACAACATTGTCTGGATTACAGTAAGTTTTCCCCTGCAAAATAGTTTTGAAAATCAAGAACCATTTGGTTTTGCAACATTTTGTCATCATAGAAACTTCAGAATTAATTAAGTAGGTGAATTGAATGTAGGAAACAAACATGAAGGTATATGCTGATGTGGAAACATTTTATAGATCGTAGGAATATCTGAAGAGTCAGTGATGAGAATTATGAAGGACTTATATTGGCCTTGTATTGACCAAGGAATCTGATGACAAACTCAACAATCAGTTAAAACAGTTTTGCTGTCACCAAAAAAGATGTCCTTTTCATCATAGGGGACTGGAATACAAAATTAGGAAATCAAGATATACCTGAAGTAACAGGCAAGTTTGGCCTTGGAGTACAAAATGAAGCAAGGCAAAAGTTAGTAGAGTTTTGTCAAGAGAATACGCTGGTCATAGCAAACATCCTTTCCCCAAAACACAAAGAGATATCTCTACACATAGGCATCACTAAATGGTCAATACCAAAATCAGATTGATTATTTTCTTTGCAGCCAAAGATGGAGAAGCTCTATACAGTTAATAAAAACAAGACCTGGAGCTGACTGTGGCTCAAATCATGAACTCCTTATTGCAAAATTCAGGCTTAAATTGAAGAAAGTAGGGAAAATCACTAAGTTATTCTGGTATGACTTAAATCAAATCCCTTATGATTATACAATGGAGGTGACAAATAGATTCAAAGGATTAGATCTAGTAGACAGAATGCCTGCAGAACTATGGCTGGAGGTTTGTACCATTGTACAAGAGATAGTGACCAAAAACGTCCCAAAGAGAAAGAGATGCAAGAAGGCAAAGTTGTTGTCTGAGGAGGCTTTACAAATAGCTGAGGAAAGAAGAGAAATGAAAGACAAAGGAGAAAAGGAAATATATACCCAACTAATTGCAGAGTTCCAGAGGATAGCAAGCAGAGATAAGAAGGCCTTCTTCAGTGAACACTGCAAAAAGATAGAGAAAAACAATAGAATGGGAAAGACTAGAGACCTCTTCAGGAAAATTGGAGATATCAAGGGAACATTTCATGCAAAGATGGCACAAGGACAGAAATGATAAAGACATAATAGAAGCAGAAGATACTAAGAAGAGGTGGCAAGAATACGCAGAACTATACAAGAACAACCTTAATGACCTAGATAAATCTTAATGACCTAGATAAACATGATGGTGTGGTCACTCACTAAGAGCCAGACATTCTGGAGTGTGAAGTCAAGTGGGCCTTAGGAAGCATTTCTGTGAGCAAATCTAGTGGAGGTGATGGAATTCCAGTTGAGCTATTTCAAATTCTAGAAGCTGATGCTGTTAAAGTGCTGCATTCCATGTGTCAGCAAATTTGGAAAACTCAGAGGTGGCCAAAGGACTGGAAAAGGTCAGTTTTTACTCCAATCCCAAAGAAGGGCTTCCCTGGTGGCTCAGATGGTAAATGGTCCACCTGCAATGCAGCAGACCCAGGTTCCATCTCTGGGTGGGGAAGAGCCCCTGGAGAAGGAAATGGCAACCCATTCCAGTATTCTAGCCTGGAGAATCCCATGGACAGAGGAGCCTCGTCCATGGGGTTGCAAAGAGTTGGACATGACTGAGAGGCTAACACTTTCACTTTCAAAGAAGGGCAATGCCAAAAAATGTTCAAACTACCAGACATTTGCACTCATTTCACATGCAGCCCTTTCCCCCTGGCACAACAGTTGGTGAACAAACCACATGGCTCATCTCATGAAAAAGGAAGAACTAGGAGAAGGCAATGGCACCCCACTCCAGTACTCTTGCCTGGAAAATCCCATGGATGGAGGAGGCTGGTGGGCCGCAGTCCATGGGGTAGCTAAGAGTCGGACACGACTGAGCGACTTCCCTTTCACTTCTCACTTTCATGCATTGGAGAAGGGAATGGCAACCCACTCCAGTGTTCTTGCCTGGAGAATCCCAGGGACGACAGAGACTGGTGGGCTGCTGTCTTTGGGGTCACACAGAGTTGGACACGACTGAAGCGACGCAGTAGCAGCAGCAGCAGCAGCAGCAGCAGCAGCAGAGATGTTGGGCCCACACAAAAATATACTCTGCATACACAAAACTCAGATTATAAAAGAAGAACCATAGAAATGGAGTCAGCTCCTTGTTGTGCAAGACAGTACAAGTCATAGTAATAGAATTTGGGACAGGGTCCAAGGCTGACTCTGGTCTCAAGGCCTTTGTTTCTTCACTGGACATGACTATTCTCTCTGTTGTGTGGTGGACAGAGTCTGTGGCCCCTCTTCTCATTGGTGCTGGCCCTTCCTAGGTGTGTCCCTGGTAGAATCTTCAGTCAGGGTTTTCTTCTTCCTTTGCAGAAAAAGGTAAAACCCAAGACATTGCAATTTATGGATTATGTTAATTCCTCCTCTCTGCATAACCTTTTGTTTCTTAGTTGATAGATAGTTCATTTGCAACACTGTGTTACTTTCAAGCTCACAGCAGTGATTCAGTAATATGTATATGTAAAAAACATCTATTTCTGCTTTATTGACTATACCAAAACCTTTGACTGTGTGGATCACAATAAATTGTGGAAAATTCTGAAAGAGATGGGAATACCAGACCACCTGATCTGCCTCTTGAGAAATTTGTATGCAGGTCAGAAAGCAACAGTTAGAGCTGGACATGGAACAACAGACTGGTTCCAAATAGGAAAAGGAGTACGTCAAGGCTGCATGTTGTCACCCTGCTTATTTAACTTATATGCAGAATACATCATGAGAAACACTGGACTGGAAGAAACACAAGCTGGAATCAAGATTGCCGGGAGAAATATCAATAACCTCAGATATGCAGATGACACCACCCTTACGGCAGAAAGTGAAGAGGAACTCAAAAGCCTCTTGATGAAAGTGAAAGTGGAGAGTGAAAAAGTTGGCTTAAAGCTCA
>NW_011494663.1:597180-597589 GCF_000754665.1 Bison bison bison | reverse complement strand
AGTGGTACATATACACAATGGAGTATTACTCAGCCATTAAAAAGAATACATTTGAATCAGTTTTAATGAGGTGGATGAAACTGGAGCCTATTATACAGAGTGAAGTAAGCCAGAAGGAAAAATGCCAATACAGTATACTAACGCATATATATGGAATTTAGAAAGATGGTAACGATAACCCTGTATACGAGACAGCAAAAGAGACACTGATGTATAGAACAGTCTTATGGACTCTGTGGGAGAGGGAGAGGGTGGGAAGATTTGGGAGAATGGCATTGAAACATGTAAAATATCATGTATGAAACGAGATGCCAGTCCAGGTTCAATGCACGATGCTGGATGCTTGGGGCTGGTGCACTGGGACGACCCAGAGGGATGGTATGGGGGGGGGGAGAGGAGGGTTCAGGAC
>NW_011494663.1:590478-596528 GCF_000754665.1 Bison bison bison | reverse complement strand
GAGAAGACTCTTGAGAGTCCCTTGGACGCAAGGATATCCAACCAGTCCATTCTGAAGGAGATCAGCCCTGGGATTTCTTTGGAAGGAATGATGCTAAAGCTGAAACTCCAGTACTTTGGCCACCTCATGTGAAGAGTTGACTCATTGGAAAAGACTCTGATGCTGGGAGGGATTGGGGGCAGGAGGAGAAGGGGACGACAGAGGATGAGATGGCTGGATGGCGTCACTGACTCGATGAACGTGAGTCTGAGTGAACTCCGGGAGTTGGTGATGGACAGGGAGGCCTGGCGTGCTGTGATTCATGGGGTCTCAAAGAGTCGGACACGACTGAGCGACTGAATTGAACTGATATACATTCTTTTTCGGACATTTCCATTAAAGGTTATTATAATCTTCCATTGCAGGGAGCCTGGGTTCAGTCTCTGGTTGAGAAAAGATCCTGCATGCTGCACAGCTTAGTCAAAATATATAAATAAAAATGAGTCAATAAAAACAAAAATATAATTACCACATGATCCAGCAGTCCTACTTCTGCACATGTATCTAGACAAAACTATAATTCGAAAAGATAAATACACCCCTTTGTTCATAGCAGCGCTATTTATAATAGCCAAGACGTGGAAGCAACCTAAATGTCCATTGAAAAATTAATTCATAAACATGATATGGTATATATATAAGACCATAAAAAAGAATAAAGAAATGGCATTTACAGCAACATCGATGAACCTAGAGATTATCATACTAAGCAAAGTAAGTTAGAAAGAGAAAGCAAATACCATATGATATCACTTTTTTGTGGAATCTAAAATATGACACAAATGAAATTATTTATGAAACAGATTCACAAAGACAACAGACTTGTGGTTGTCAAGGAGGTGGGCTACTGGCAGAGAGTGGATTGGGAGTTTAAGAGTAGCAGATGCAAAGTGTTATATATTGAATGAAGTGTTATATATTGACCTAGAAACAACAAGGTCCTATTGTGTTGTATAGGGAACAATATTCAGTATCTTGCAATAGAACATAATGAAAAGAATATAAAAAAGAATATATATATGTATATCTTAATCACTTTTCTGTACTTGAGAAACTAACATAACACTGTAAATCAACAACACATCAATAAAAATACTTAGTGTTCAATTAAAAAAGTAAAGGTTACTGTAAGAATATTGAATATGATTTCCTGTGCTATACAGTAGGTCACTGTTGGTCACCTATTTATATATGGTGGTGTGTATATGTTAAGCCCAAGCTCCTAATTTATGTCTCTCCCCATGCTCACTATCCCCTTTGGTAACCATAATTTGGTTTCCATGTCTGAGAGTCTATTTCAGTTTTGTAAATAAGTTCATGTGTATCCCTATTTTAGATTCCACATAAAACTCATATATGGTATTTGTCTTTCTACATCTGACTTATTTCACTCAGTATGATAATCTATGTCCATTCACATTATGCAGATGGCATTATTTCATTCTTTTTATGGCTGGAAATATTCCATTACATACCATATCTTCTTTATCCGTTTACCTGTCAATGAACATTTAGGTTGCTTCCATGTCTTGGCTACAGTAAATAGTGCTGCAAAGAACATCTTTTCTAAATCAAGTATTCTTTGAATCTATGTTCACAATTAGATTGTATGTTAACTGTACTGATAGATTTTTAAGGAACATCCATAGTACATACTTGTTCCTATTGTTGTTCAGTCTCTCAGATGTCTGACTCTTTTTGACCCAATGGCATGCAGCATGCCAGGCTTCCCCATCTTTCATTATCCCCTGGAGTTTGCTCAAACTCATGTCCATTGAGTCGGTGATGCCATCCAACCATCTCATCCTCTATCGTCCCCTTCTCCTCCTGCTTTAATCTTTCCCAGCATCAGGGTTTTTCCTAGTGAGTCAACCCTTTGCATCATGTACCCAGAATATTGGAGCTTCAGCTTCGGTATCAGTCCTTCCAATGAATGTTTGGGATTGATTTTCTTTAGGATTGTCAGGTTTCATCCTCCTTGCTGTCCAAGGGAGTTTCAAGAGTTTTCTACAGCATCACAGTTCGAAAGCATCAATTCTTTGGCACTGAGCCTTCTTTATGGTCCAACTCTCGTATCCATATGTGAATACTCTATGGATCTGTGTCAGCAAAGTGATATCTCTGCTTTTTAATACACTGTCTAGGTTTGTCATGGCTTTTCTTCCAAGGAGTAAGCATTTTTTGATTTCATGGTGGCAGCCACCATCCACAGTGATTTTGGAGTCCAAGAAAATAAATTCTGTCACTGTTTCTATTGTTTCTCCATCTATTTGCCATGAAGTGATGGGACTGGATGTCATGATTTTCATTTTTTGAATGTTGAGTTTTAAGCCAGCTTTTTGACTCTTCTCTTTCTCCATCATCAAGAGGTGTTTTAGTTCCTCTCATTTTCTGCCGTAAGGGTGGTGTCATCTGCATATCTGAGGTTACAGATATATCTCCCAGCAATCTTGATTCCAGCTTCAGCTTCAGCTTCATCCAGTCTGGCATTTTGCATTATATACTCTGCATATAAGTTAGATAAGCAGGGTGGCAATATACAGTCTTGGTGTACTACTTTGCCAATTTGAACCAGTCAGTTGTTCCATGTCCGGTTCTAACTATTGCTTCTTGACCTACATATAGGTTTCTCAGGAGACAGGTAAGGTGGTCTGGTTTCCATCTCTTTAAGAATTTAAAAAAAAAAAAAAAAAAAATTTTCCACAGTTTGTTGTGATCCACATAGTCAAAGGCTTTAACACAGTCAATGAAGCAGAAGTAGGTGTTTTTCTGGAATTTTCTTGCCTTTTCTTTGATCCAGTGGATGTTGACAATTTAACCACTGATTCCTCTGCCTTTTCTAAATCCTGCTTGTACATCTGGAAATTCTCAGTTCTTGTACTGTTGCAGCCTAGCTTGAAGCATTTTGAGCATTCCCTTGCTAGCATGTGAAATGAGTGCAATTATGTGGTATTTTGAACAATCTTTGGCATTGGCCTTCTTTGGGATTGGAATGAAATCTGACCTTTTCCAGTCCTGTGGCCACTGCTGAGATTTCCAAATTTGCTGACATATTGTGCAGCACTTTAACAGCATCATAGTTTAGTTTTTTAAATAGCTCAGCTAGAATTCCATCACCTCTACTAGGTTTGTTCATGGTAATGCTTCCTAAGGCCCACTTGACTTCACAATCCAAGATGGCTGGCTCTGGATGAGTGATCACACCATCATGGTTATCCTGGCCATTAAGACCTTTTCTGTATAGTTCTGTGTATTGCCACCTCTTCTTAATCTCTTCTGCTTCTGTTAGGTCCATACTATTCTGCCCCTTATTGTGCCCATGTATGAGATGTTCCCTTGGTGTCTCTAATTTTCTTTAAGAGATCTCTAGTCTTTCTTATTCCACTGTTTTCCTCTATTTCTTTGCATTGTTCATATAAGAATGGTTTCTTATCTCTTGCTATTCTTTGGATCAGATGGGTATGTCTTTCCTTTTCTCCTTTGTCTTTCACTTCTCTTCATTTCTCTGCTATTTGGCCTTCTCAGACATTTTACCTTTTTGCATTGCTTTTTCTTGAGGATGGTTTTGATCACAGCCTCCTGTGCAATGTTATGAGCCTCCCCCCATGGTTCTCCAGGCACTTTGTCTGTCAGATTTAATCCCTTGAATCTGTTTGTCACTTCCACTGTATAATCATAAAGGATTTGATTTAGGTCATCCCTGAAAGGGCTAGTGGTTTTCCCTTCTTTCTTTAATTTAAATCTGAGTTTTGCCATAAGGAGTTCACAATCTGAACCACAGTCAGCTCCAGGTCTTGTTTTGCTGACTGTATAGAGCTTCTCCATCTTTGGCTGCAAAGAATATAATCAATCTGATTTTTGTATTGACCCTCTGGTGATGTCCATGTGTATAGTCATCTCTTGTGTTGTTGTTGGAAGAGGGTGTTTCCTCTGACCAGTGTGTTCTCTTGGCAAAACTCTGTTAGCCTTTGCCCTGCTGCATTTTGTGCTCCAGGGCCAAATTTACCTGTTATTCTAGGTATTTCTAAACTTCCTACTTTTGCACTCCAGTCCACTATGATTAAAGGATATCTTTGTTTTTGGTGTTAGTTCTAGAAGGTCTTGTAGTGCTTCATAGAACCAATCAACCTCAGCTTCTTCAAGATTAGTGGTTGAGGCATAGACTTGAATTCTCTGATGTTGAATGGTTTGCCTTGGAAATGAACTAAGATCATTCTGTCGTTTTTGAGATTGTACCCAAGTACTGCATTTCAGACTCCTTTATTGACTGTGAGGACTATTCCATTTCTTCTAAGAAAGCTGAGCACCGAAGAATTGATGCTTTTGAACTGTGGTGTTGGAGAACACTCTTGAGGGTCCCTTGAACTGCAAGGAGATCCAACCAGTCCATCCTAAAGGAAATCAGTCCTGAATATTCATTGGAAGGACTGATGTTGAAGCTGAAACTCCAATACTTTGGCCACCTGATGTGAAGAGCTGACTCATTGGAAAAGACTCTGATGCTGGGAAAGATTGAAGGCACGAGGAGAAGGGGATGATAGGGGATGAGATGGTTGGATGGCATCACCAACTCAATGGATGTGAGTTTGAGTAAGCTCAGGAAGTTGGTGATGGATAGGGAGGCCTGGCGTGCTGCAGTCCATGGGATCTCAAAGAGTTGGATGTGACTGAGTGATTGAGCTGAACTGCAGCAATACCACTAGGCCATTCAAGTATGACCTGAATCAAATCCTTTATGATTATACAGTGGAAATGACAAATAAATTCAAGGGATTAGATCAGATAGAGTGCCTGGAGAACTATGGATGGAGGTTCATTACATTGTATAGGAGGCAGTGATCAAAACAATCTCTAAGAAAAAGCAATGCAAAAATGCAAAATGGTTGCCTGAGGAGGCCTTAAAAATAGCTGAGTAATGAAGAGAATTGATAGGCAAAGAAGAAAAGGAAAAATATACCCATCTGAATGCAGAATTCCAAAGAATAGCAAGGAGAGATAAGAAACCATTCTTAAGTGAACAATGCAAAGAAATAGAAGAAAACAATAGAATGAGAAAGACTAGAGATCTCTTAAAGAAAATTAAAGACACCAAGGGAACATTTCATGCAAAGATGGGCACAAGAAAGGAGAGAAATATTATGGACCTAACAGAAGCAGAAGATGTTAAGAAAAGGTGGCAAGAATACCCAGAAGAACTATACAGAAAAGGGCTTAATGATCAGGATAACCATGATGGTGTGATCACCCACCTAGAATCAGACGTTCTCGAGTGTGATGTCAAGTGGGCCTTAGGAAGCATTACCATGAACAAACCTAGTGGAGATGATGGAATTCAAGATGAGCTATTTAAAATCCTAAAAGATGATGCTATTAAAGTGCTGCAAAATATGCCAAAAAATTTGGAAAACTCAGTAGTGGCCACAGGACTGGAAAAGATCAGTTTTCATTCCAATCCCAAAGAAGGGTATTGTCAAAAAATATTAATACTACCACATAATTGCACTCATTTCACATGCTAGCAAGGTAATGCTCAAAATCATTCAAACAGAACTTTAAAAGTCTGTGAACTGAGAACTTCTGGACATTCAAACTGGATTTAGAAAAGGAGAGGATTGGCGGTCAAATTGTCATCATCCATTGGATCATAGAAAAAGCAAAAGAATTCCAGATAAATACCTACTTCTGCCTCGTTGACTGTGTTAAAACCTTTGACTGTGTGGATCATAAAAAACTGTGGAAAATTCTTAAAGAGATGGAAACCAGACCACCTTACCTGTCTCCTGATAAACCTATATGTAGGTCAAGAAGCAATAGTTAGAACCAGACATGGAACAACTGACTGGTTCAAAATCGGGATAGGTGTACATCAAGGCTGCAAGTGGTCTCCCTGCTTATTAAACTTATATGCAGAGTACATCATGAGAAAGACCAGGCTGGATGAAGCTGAAAGTGGAATCAAGATTGCTGGAAGATTTATCAATAACCTCAGATATGCAGTTGAAACCACCCTA
>NW_011494663.1:589345-590378 GCF_000754665.1 Bison bison bison | reverse complement strand
TCATGGCATCTGGTCCCATCACTTCATGGCAAATCAGTTCAGTTCAGTTCAGTCACTCAGTCGTGTCCAACTCTTTGCAACTCCAGGAACTGCAACACGCCAGGCCTCCCTGTCTATCACCAGCTCCCAGAGTCCACCCTACCCATGTCCATTGAGTCGGTGATGCCATCCAACCATCTAATCCTCTGTCGTTCCCTTCTCCTCTTGCCCTCAATCTTTCCCAGCATCAGGGTCTTTTAAAACAAGTCAGCTCTTTGCATCAGGTGACCAAAGTATTGGAGTTTCAGCTTCAACATCAGTCCTTCCAATGAACACCCAGGACTGGTCTCCTTTAGGATGGACTGGTTGGATCTCCTTGCAGTCCAAGGGACTCTCAGGAGTCTTCTCCAACACCGCAGTTCAAAAGCATCAATTCTTTGGCGATCAGCTTTCCTTATAGTCCAACTCTCACATTCATACATGACCACTGGAAAAACCAAAGCCTTGACTAGACACACCTTTGTTGGCAAAGTAATGTCTCTGCTTTTTAATGTGTTGTCTAGGTTGGTCATAACTTTCCTTCCAAGGAGTAAGTGTCTTTTAATTTCATGTCTGAAATCACCATCTGCAGTGATTTTGGAGCCCAGAAAAATAAAGTCTAACACTGTTTCCTCATCTATTTCCCATGAAGTGATGGGACCAGATGCCATGATCTTAGTTTTCTGAATGTTGAGCTTTAAGCCAACTTTTTCACTCTCCTCTTTCACTTTCATCAAGAGGCTCTTTAGTTCTTCTTCACTTTCTGCCATAAAGGTGGTGTCATCTGCATATCTGAGGTTATTGATATTTTTCCCGGCAATCTTGATTCCAGCTTGTGCTTCTTCCAGCCCAGCGTTTCTCATGATGTACTCTGCATAGAAGTTAAATAAGCAGGGTGACAATATACAGCCTTGATGTACTCCTTTTCCTATTTGGAAGCAGTCTGTTGTTCCGTGTCCAGTTCTAACTGTTGCTTCCTGACCTGCATACAGATTTCTCAAGAGGCAGATCAGGT
>NW_011494663.1:559845-589131 GCF_000754665.1 Bison bison bison | reverse complement strand
GGCAGATCAGGTGGTCTGGTATTCCCATCTCCTTCAGAATTTTCCACAGTTTATTGTGATCCACACAGTCAAAGGTTTTGGCATAGTCAATAAAGCAGAAATAGATGTTTTTCTGGAACTCTCTTTTTTGATGATCCAGTGGATGTTGGCAATTTGATCTCTGGTTCCTCCACCTTTTCTGAAGCCAGCTTGAACATCTGTAAACAGTGACAGACTTTATTTTCTTGGGCTCAAAATCACTGCTGATGGTGGCTCAGCCATGAAATTAAAAGATGCTTGCTCCTTGGAGGTAAAACTATGACAAACCTAGACAGTGTATTAAAAAGCAGCATCATCACTTTTCTGAAAAAGGTTCTTAATGTCAAAGCTATGTTTTTTCCAGGAGTCATATACGGATATGAGATTTGGACCATAAAGAAGCCTATTATATGGAGTGAATTAAGCCAGAAAGAAAAACACCAGTACAGTATACTAACACATATATATGGAATTTAGAAAGATGGCAACGATAACCCTGTATGCTAGACAGCAAAAGAGACACAGATGTATAAAACAGTCTTGGACTCTGTGGGAGAGGGAGAGTGTGGGATGATTTGGGGGAATGGTATTGAAACATGTATAATATCATATAAGAAATGAATTGCCAGTCCAGGTTCGATACAGGATGCTTGGGCCTGGTGCACTGGGATGACCTGGAGGGATGGTACGGGGAGGGAGGTGAGAGGAGTGTTCAGGATGGGGAACATGTGTACACCCATGGCGGATTCAAGTTGATGTGTGGCAGAACCAATACAATATTGTAAAGTAATTAGCCTCCAATTAAAATAAATAAATTTAAATTAAAAAAAAAGAAGGCTCAGCGCTGAAGAATTGATGCTTTCGAACTGTGATGCTGGTGAAGACTCTCAGAGTCTCTTGGACAGTAAGGAGGATCAAACCAGTCAATGCTAATGGAAATCAACTCTGAATATTCATTGGAAGAACTGGTGCTGAAGCTCCAATACTTTTGTCACCTGATGTGAAAAGCTGACTCATTGGAAAAGAACCAGATATTGGGAAAGATTGAGGGCAGGAGGAGAAGAGGACTACAGAGGATGAGACAGTTTGATGGCATCACGCAACACACATGAGTTAGAGGAAAACTCCAGGACACAGTGAAGGACAGGAAAGCCTGGCCACTGCAGTCCTTTGTAGAAGTTAGACTGCAAAGAGTCTGAGTTTCGAACAGTCGGACATGTCTGAGTGACGCAAGAACAACCACTGCAGCAAGTGTGTACTATGGAGGCTCCTTAAAAATCATCAGTAGAGGTAACATATGATCCTGTAATCCAATCCTGGACACAGATTCAGAGAATACCTGAATTAGAAAAGATACATGCACCTCAGTGTTCCTTGCAAGACTATTTACAACAGCTAAGACATGGAAGCAACCTGAATGTCCATTAACAGCTGAGTGGATAAAGAAGACATAATATGTAATGGAATATTACCACCCATAAAAAGAATGAAATAATGCCATTTGCAGCTGTATGAATGGACATAGATTATCATATTGAATGAAATAAGTCAGATGTAGAAAGACAAATACCATATATCACTTACATTTGTAATTGAAAATAGTGATACACATGAACTTATTTACAAAACTGAAATAGACTCTCAGATATGGAAACCAAATTATGGTTACCAAAGGGGATAGTGGATATGGGGAATGAGTTTAAATTAGGAGCTTGGGCTTAACATATACACACCACCGTATATAAAATAGGTGACCAACAGTGACCTACTGTATAGCACAGGAAACTGTATTTAATATTCTTGTACTAACTTTTATTTTTTTAATTGACCACTAAGTATTTTTTAATTGATGTGTTGTTGATTTACAATGTTATATTAGTTTCTGGAGTCTAGCAAAGTGATTAAGTTATATATATATATATATAAGTACCAAGTGGCCAAGTTGCTTCAGTCGTGTCCAACTCTTCACGACCCCATGGACTATAAACCACCAGGCTCTTCTGTTCATGGGATTCTCCAGGCAAGAATACTGGAGTGGTTTGCCATTTCCTTCTCCAGGACATATATATATATACTTTTCAATTATGTTCTATTGCAAGATATTGAATATTGTTCCCTATATAACACAATAGGACCTTGTTGTTTATCCATTCAATATATAACACTTTGGAGCTGCTACTCCCAAACTCCCAATCCACTCTGCCACCAGCCCACCTTCCTGGCAACCACAAGTCTGTTGTCTTTGTCTGTGAATCTGTTTCATAAATAACTTCATTTGTGTCATATTTTAGGTTCCGCATATAAGTGAATCATATGGTATTTGCTTTCTCTTTCTGACTTACTTTGCTTAGTATGATAATCTCTAAGTTCCTCTCTGTTGCTATCATTGCCATCACTTTATTCTTTTTTATGGTTGTATATATGTACTCCATTGTGTTTATGTATTAATTTTTCGGTGGACATTTAGTTTGCCTCCATGTCTTGGCTGTTATAAATAGTGTTGTTATGAACAAAGTGGTGCCCATATCTTTTTGAATTATAGTCTTGTTGGATACATGTGCCGGAGTAGGGTCATATGGCAACTCTATTTTTGTTTTTTTTTTTAACTCATTTTTTAATTTATGTATTTTGGCTGAGCCATGCAGCATGCAGAATCTTTTCCCCAACCAGGGATTGAACTCATGCCCCCAGTAATGAAAGCATTGTAATAACCTTTAATGGAAATGTCTGAAAAAGAATATATATATATATACACATGCATATTACTGAGTCACTTTGCTGTGTGCTAGAAAGTAACACAGCACTCTAAATGAACTCCTCTTCAACTAAGAAACAAAAGATTATGCAGAGAGGAGGAATTAACATAATACATAAATTGTCTTGGGTTTTGCCTTTGTTTACAAAGGAATGAGAAAACCCTAACTGAGGATCCTACCACGGACACACCTAGAAAGGGTCAACACTAATGAGTGAATCCACAGTCTCTATCCAGGTGCACAGCTGAGAGTCTGGCCATTTCAAGGGAAGAAGCAAAGGACTCGAGACCAGAGCAAATCTTGGACCCTGCCCAAATGCCAGAAATATGACCTGTACTATCTTGCACAATTGAGGAGCTGCCTCTGTTGCTATGGTTCTTCTATCATAATCTGAGTTTTTGTATGCAAAGCATGTCATTGAGTGGGCCCAACATCTCTAGTTCTCCTTTTGCATGAGATGAGCCATGTGGCTTTGTTCTCCTACTTGTGCCAGGGAAAAAAAGAGAGTCCCAGAAAATTCTGAGGGACCGAACCTGATTGTAGACCTGCTCAAGGACAGGCCTGGAAGGAGCAGCAGTAGGTCCTGATAAGACTTTCAGTACTGTGGTTTCCCTCACTGGTCACACACATCCATGGGCGTGCAACATTCCTCATACTCAGAGGGGAGATGGAGGGTGGATTATGTCCTTTTTCAGGAGCTACCCTTCTGTGAGCTTCCATTAGGTGAGCTGCACACTGGTAGCCACATTCAAGTGTTTACTAAGTTATTAATTTACACTTTTTCTTCTACTGTGCTTACCTGCTCAGTTATATCTGACTCTTTGCAACCCCATGGACTGTAGCCCACCAGGCTCCTTTGTCCATGCGGATTCTCCAGGCAAGAATACTGGAGTGGGTTGCCATGCCCTTCTCCAGGGGAGCTTTCTGACCCAGGAATTGAACCAGGGTCTCCTGCATTGCAGGAAGATTCTTTACCAGCTGAGCTACCAGGGAAGCCCTTTTCCTTTTCCTCTACTATTTGCTATTAAAACTTCATAAGCCTAGAGTTACTTCCCAAGAAGATATTGAAGAAATTAATTGAAATTTGCTGGCATGTACTGAATATTGAAATATGCTGGCATGTACCTCCATAGGCAGCTTTGGAAGAAGTCATAGATTCATTAAAGTAAAATGAAATACACTTTTTATTCTCATGAAATTCTGTCAGTGCTTCATTTGTACTACAGTGCAGCAATTCTCTAATGAGCATTGGAAAGAAAGTAATAAATTAGTGAAGAAATTTCTGTACTTATGAAACTTTCAGTTCAATGACAAACTAGAAAATACATAAAAGACAGTACTTGTATGCATGTGAAATTGTAATGAGGGTGGGAAGGGAAATGAGACAGACAGACTGGAGGGGAGGTGACATATGTGGGTATCACCGCAACCACTCTTGCTTTATATCCAAGGGCCTGTTGATACCTAAAAACAGTCCAGGGTTTGATGTACTGGTTCCTGTTTGTCTTGTTTTGCTCTGTTTTTTGTCTTTGTCTTCCTTTGTTCCACTGACCCACGGAACAGATGTGCTAATGCAAACCACGTAATGTCCACAGTTAGGTTCTGATGCTAGTAAGACACCTCATGACTAATATACAAGTTTTTAAAAATAGAAGAGCAGCCTACCTCCAGAACAAAGCTTGCAGACATTTCTGCTTCATCTCTTAAATAAATCCTGGCTAAAACTTGGGGAGTTGGTTTATTTAGACCAGGACCTTCTCCCTAGGTTGTTGGTTTCCTTAAAATAAAGCTACTTTTCCTTTACCCAATACTTGTCTCTCAGCATTGGCTTCTTGAGTGACGAGCAGTTGAGCCTGTTTGGTAACGTCATGGTGGAACAGCTCCTGGGTCTTTACTACATGGGATCTTCTAGGGAGAACTCCTCACCATCATTTGACCAGAGACTATAGCGGAAGGAGGGAGAACCTCATGTGATTGTTGAGGGGTGACTTCTAGGCAGAGGGAAGAGTTAATGCCAGGCCCTGGGGCATGAGCATTCAGTCACACTCAAGAAGCAGTAAGGGGGCCTGTGAGGCTGGAGCAGAGTTAGGCCTGGCCACCTTGTTGATGGGTAACCAGGTGTCAGATCCCTAGGACTCAGGGGTGATGTGTGCATTTTGGCTTGAAATCCGATGAGTAGAAATCCATGGGGAGGATAGACTGAGGAGTGACCTGACTGGATCTCTTTTGCTGGGTGGAGAACAGCTTACAGGGTGAGGGCAGGAGGAGGAGGGTGGTTAGCTGCTTCAGCCACAGCCATCCTGCAAAGAAGTGAAGGCAGCCTCGACCAGGTAGAATAGGCAGAGTCAAGTAATGGTCATTTCTGGAGCTGTGGCTTGAGACTTTGGTGGCTGGAAGGAGATGAGGTGAAGAGAGGGGAGAAGTCAATAGAATCCACAAGTCTGGGGCTTGAAACATCTGTCAGAAAGGACTTACTGTCATGAGACATGGAGACTGAAGGAGAGAAGGTTCAAGGGAGGAATCTAGTTTGGCTTTGGCATGTTCAGTGCCCACACAGAGATGTGGAGGCAGCGGGGTGGTGTGAATCTGGACTGTATGGAAAGGTTTGGAAAGGATAAATATATGTAGAAGTCATGACAGTATTAGCTATCACTAATGCCACAAGACTTGATGAGGTCAGCAAGGGGATGTGTTACTGAGAAAGAAAACTGGTTCAAGAGCTACATCTCAGGTCAAAACTAATGCTAAAGGGTTGGGGAGAAAAATAGAGACCATCCATGGAACCGGAAAAAGAAAGGCACATGAGTTTAGAAAAATGCACCAAACAACAAAGACAATGATAAAAACTATAGAATGTATAGAGAGTGTTAGTGGTTCAGTAGTGTCCAAATCTTTGTGATCCCATGGAGTGTAGCCCGCCAGATTCCTCTGTCCATAGAATTCTGCAGGCAAGAATACTGGAGTGGGTAGCCATTCCCTTCTCCAGGGGATCTTCCCGACCCAGGATTCAAACCCAGGTCTCACATTTTGTCGGCAGGTTCTTTACTGTCTGTCACCAGAAGTGGAATCTAGATGAAGGAAATATTTCAAAGAGAGAGACACTGACTGTCACGTGAAGTCAGTAGTACCATGATACAATTATTCCAAAGTGTGATTGTGATTGTGATAAAGACACAGCTCTGTGCATTAACTCACACAAAAGCAAAGAATTGTGTATTTAAATGAGTGGCTATATGGCATGTAAAGTATATTTCAAGAAATCTACTATATAATAAAAGAGTGTTTATATTTATTAGGATATATCTACTGAATAGTGTACTTCCCAGGTTTTCTTAACCCAGGGAAAGTAAAAACAGATATTTAGAAAACAGAGATGTGTATAAGTATGCAAAATATATTTACAACAACACACACTTCAACTCTCCCAAATGTCCATTATAAAAGAATAGATGAAGATTTTGTGATACACTCTTACAGGGAAAAATTATTCAGCCCTAAAAACAGAAAGAACTGCTTTCTCAAATAAAAATATGTGACTAAAAGAGAAAAAAAACCTTATTTAGAGCAAAAGAAAGAAACATCAAAGTGTATGTTGTGATTTACTTAGTGTTTAAGTTCAACTCCTGCCAAACTGACAGATGTTTAGAAAAACTGAAAGCGAGGCAGCCTGGGGTGACAGTGGTGTGTTTCAACTGAAATGTGATGGAGAGGTCTTTTCTGTTCCAGTGGATGTGATTGATATGTTTGTTGATACACTGAAGTTTTGGATTCTGTAGAGGTTACGAATTTTAAAGATTTGTGAAGACATAAAGTGAAGATTTGACACATTTCACTATATTTCAATTGTACATTGATGTAGGCACTCTAAGAAAGAGGTAAAGGAAAATTACGATTAGAAAACAACAGAATCACATTTTATTTACAAATCTCCCTGTGACCCCTACTTCCCCTAAATACTGTCCATTCCAGGATGCTGGTTGCTGATTGGGTTCCATGTGGAATGTTGGCTTTGCTGTGGCTGGTGGTCCCATGGTAACTCGGTACCCGTGATGAGTGAATGCCATGGAGGGGCGGCCATCCTCTGTGGAGCTTGGCTTTGGGCAGATCCTTGGGAAGCTGAGTGAGGTGGTGATGTTGCTGCTGCCAAACGGCCAGAGTTCACAGTTCACTTTCCAGAGCCTCCTGTGGGAGACAGTGGTGTATCTGCCTGTCATCAGCTTATTGGTGGGTCTCTTATTTACATTCAGACTTGTTCAGTCTGTTAGAAATCGACTGTATGTAAGACACGAAAAGCAGCTCGCAGAAACACTGGCTGCACAGATTGATGAGAAATGCCAACTCACTGACAAGTACCGTGCTGCCAAAAATGAGTATGCAGAGATGGAGACATCTTTAGAGAATGCCAGGCTAGAGAGTGAATCAATAAATATACCTAGCCTTACTGACACTTATAGAGAATTGAGGAGGGTCAACCTGATTTTGAGGCAGGAAGTCAATTCTGTGGTTCAAAAACTGATCAAAGAGAGATTCATGCAGCCTGAACAAGAAGAGGAGATGGAGGAGGTGCTAAAAGTGTTCAAGTCCCTGGAAGAGGTCATGAGAATCTCCAGATCCCAAGGCCGTTTCCAAACCAGCCAGGAGGCCAAGCACCAAGCCCTGATGGTCTCTTCCCTAGGAGTGGGCCTGAGTATCAACTGTGCTGTTCCCTACCCTCCTCTCAGGCCTCCCAAGCTGCTGGACTGCATTCACCCACCCCCATGACTCTCCACCAGAGCTACACTCAGACCAGTGGATGCATGAGAGCCTCCTCCTTGGACTGCATTGCTCCAACTTCACATGCTGAGCACGGCAATAGGCTTTCATGTTTAACTTCTTTCATCTAACTGTGGGAATTTCTCCATTTACAGAATGCTTGGATTATCTCCTATTACAGTGAAATAAATGTACTTTAGAGACTAATCTTTTACTTAGTTTGAAACTTCATTAAGCCACAATTCTCAAGATAGTTTTCATATCTATTATATATCAATCCTATAGAATATATATATATGTATAATATATATAATATTATCTGTATAAATATTGCATAACATTGTGTAAAAATTAAAATAATGTGAAAATACATGCAACTCATCAATATAGACTTTAGCTGGCAATAGCAATACTTATAGAGTTAAATTCCCAACAGTTATAAGTTTAATTCGAAGCAGTTTTCTGTCTTTTTGTCTTTAAATAATGATAATTCCTCTTTGAGAGGCTCTTAAATAGAACACTCAGAATGAAATTGTTATCGGAATATGAATATTCATATTCCAATTTAACAGTGGCTACATTTGAAAAATGACATGGAGATTGTTTCCTTTCATTGCAAGATTGCTGCAGTATGAGTTTTCTGAACAAGAAATCCAGTTGGACAATTGGGGGAATTGCCAGTCGCTGCTCTTCATCTTTCACTCCCCATCTTGCACTCCTCAGTAGAAAGCTAGGAAATTCTCAAGAGTTTTTTCCTGACGTGATTAAGTCCAAACTCCACAGTTAGCATCTTTATTCACAAGTTACGACCTCTCACTAAACAATGAACACGAACTGGTTTTTATCATGGTGTAAAGGAAGCAGAACAAAACATTTGTATAACTGGTGGGAATCACATGAATAAATGACAGAGACCATGAAGATACAATAAATGGCATTTCCTCATAATTTTTGAATAAAGTTGTGCTTGGATTGGAGAAGATTAATGAAATCCAAAAAGAAAGTCCATGTTTTTTTGTCAGGAGTGAGGAAGGGAGAGGGGAGAGGAAGCTTCCAGACATGAAAATTAAACTGAAGACATAGCCTGTGTTGGGATCTGATAGGTTTTATGCAGAAAAATGAACAGGGAATGTGGAAGCAGTGGAATGGTGTGGTGGTCTTGGTAGAAGTGGTCCTGGAAGGCTGCTCCATGGAGAGGCCACATGTGTAGAAACTTTGTAATCTGAAGGGACAGTTACAAGTGATGTTTCTGAAGGCGGCAGGATCATGGTGGGTGTGAGGACCAGCCAAAATGCAAGGTGGCCAGAATGTACTGAGGGAATGGCAGAAATGGGGGTAAAGGCCACCAGGTGTCAGAAAATGGAGGGAGCTGACACCACAGTAAAGAGTTTGATTTCCTTTTAAAAGAACATTGGCTGCCATTTTGCCAAAAGCTTAACCCAAGTAGGAGACTATGACAGTGGTTAGAGGCTGAGAACAGTGATGTCTAGACCAAAGGGAGAAATGAAAGTGGACACGGAGTTATGGAATCAGATCCAGGTTGAGTCCTAAAGGCAGATACTGTGAGACATAATAATTCCTGTGGGTCCCAGGGAGGAGAAGAATCAGGATGAAGTCAAGAATTCCTACTTGAGCATCTGCATCAGAGATGGTGTTTTCTAGTGAAATGAGGAACGAGGCAGAGGAGTGTAGTTGGATGGGAAATTGGGGGGAAATTATTTAGAGGAGATATTAGACACAGTCCAATGGCACCAGAGCAGAAATACTAAGTGCACAGGGTGATACAAGTGTATTGGGGTTAGGAAGTGATTACAGATGTAGCTATAAATACAAAGTGTCATTGGGTATTCCCAATAAAGTTAATTAGCACAGAAGTAGTCCAAGGGTGGATTAATTTCACGGGGTGAACTCTGTGGGCCTGTTTGTGCTCAGAGGCCTATTTGGCTTTCCCACTATCAACAATAAAACAAGTTTCTGCAATGATGGATCCCTTGACTCTGTCCCCACATGTTTGGGCTTCAGTTGTGCAGAATCCCCATTTAGTCCTTTTTCACACCATGGAAAGGGACAAGTCAGGTAGTCATAGAGGGATCTGCTATTTCCCCCAGTGGGTATTTACTGCTTGACATTAGATATTCTGTAGCATATTTTTTGGCCTCCCTTATAACTCTAGCATTCTCAGGTCAGATAAGGTGTGATTAAATACGACCATGACATTTTTTCATGTTAGGTTGAAAGCCAAGGAGATATATTAAAATGCATCCATGTATTTACATGGATCATCTATGTAGCTTCCCAAATCAAGTTTGATTTCCCTTAGCTCTAGGAGTGAGAAGAGCTTATGGATCCAGGTTGGTCTGAATTCCCTTCCAGTTTTGACTAAAGGGCATACTCAAGCCAGTGGAGAGGGTGCTTGGGGTATGGGGGTGATTCTGACTATATTGAGGGGATAGCACTAGGTGATTTTGAAGCGGTGGAAGGTGAACCTTCAAGGGGGCTTCTTTTTCTTGGTCGCCTGTGTCAAACACCCTCTGTTCAGCAGGTTCGCACTTAATCCTGCACTGAGACAGAGTTCCTTCATGTCTCTTAATGGCAGAAATGTGAACATAGAAAATCCACCCATTTCCCCTGTGTCTTACAGGACAAATCTAATTGTAGGATAATATTGTAACTTAAGCTCCATTTTTGGGCTAGTGTTTCCTACCCTCCAGAGGATATTGTGGCCATGCTGAGTTTCAAAAGAATCTTAAGTGTCTTCACCTCAGAGTCTGAGGGCCAAATAGCTCCCATTTATTAAGGATACATCTTAAGGGCATTTGTTGATGAGTTGATTAGTTGTTTCCCATCTGGAACAATGGCAAGGATAGAGAAAAACTAGTCAGCCTCTTAGCCTTAGGGTGGATCCCAGGGTGTCCTTCCCTGACAGTAAGGTTTTCAGCCTGAGAGCTGGGCATCCCTGGGTCTAGGTGCAGACCCCAAGGCAGCTCATCAGACTCCTGGGATCCCCAACTAAAGCCAGACATTCCCAAGGTCTCTAGCTTGGTCAATGTCAGGTAAGTTTGAATGGAAGGCCTCCCCAACCTTGTACACCGAGAGCTGGGTGTCCCCAGATCAGTGAGTGTGACCATTTTGGTTGCAGGCTGTGAGCCAGCATCCCGGGTCAGAATGCAGGTCTCAAGGCAACCTGGGCACCTTGAGGGCCCCTTGCTAAAGCAGAGTGTATCTGCAATCCCTGGTGGTGATGTGCCCTTGTTTGTGTCAGGACCCAGTCCAGCCATGGTGGGGATATCTGGTCCATTCTATAACTCCCTTGTCCTGTCACAAGAGGCTTCCAGTGGCAGGTGCCCTAATGGAGTTTAAATGCCTGACTTTCAATCGGCCTAATCCAGTCTAAAGGAGAAAGAGAAAAGAGGAAATGAGAACTCTTGCTCGTTTTGGCAGCAGTCACTTGGGAGCAAGGGGCAATGGGGCCTTTGGAACATGCCAGGGGTAGTGGACAAGGTTCTTCAATTACTTCCACTGCCTCTCACCTGTTTGCAGAGGGTTTGAGGAGATAAGAGATGAACAACTGTGTGAGAACTTAGAGGTAGTGGCCTTCCCAATGCATTGCATAGGGTATCATAGATGGCGGAGTGGGGGTCATAAGGATGAAAGGAGGTTAAGGTCCTTCTAGCCATAGGGTCAAGGATCCTTTCCTTTGCTGATGTGAGGTAAGGAATCTGAGTCATGGCACCAAGATGTCAAGCTAGTTCTTCTTCCTTAGTTCTTGTCTCATGGTAGCGAAGAATTGAAATGACAAACTAGTGTTCACCTCAAGCAGGCAAGATATATTGGGCAAGCAGCAAGCACACTCTCTCGAGATGAGAGAGTGGACCAATCCCCACAGGAGTGGCCGTGTCTCAGTTAATCTTCCCTCTTTTACACCCCTGGTTTCCTTTTCTGAGTGAGTTCCTGGGGTCTGATTGGTTATTTCCTATGCAAAATAGGAGATTGTACCAGCGTTTTCCTGATCGGTTACACTCAGGACCAGTCGGGGAAGGGGATGTGTATTCCTGCCAGAGTTTCTTACTCTCATCTGTGTGCCGCCCCCCAACTTTTTTTTTAAAATTTTTTGAGATGGTGCTTATTCTGACAGCTATCTTGGACCCTGTTTCCCTATTCTATCTACATAACAAGCCTTCATGGGTAGGATTTGAACCCAGTCAAAACCCACAGTCTTCCAACTGAGATCACAGACCTGGTTTCAGGACCTAATGAAGCTCAGGTTTTTGATGTGTCACTGCAGAGAGAATTGCGTTAGAGACAGAGTGAGAAGTGGATATGTTTAGAGAGGAAACACACTCCACAAACAGAGTGTGGGTGATCTCACAAGGAGAGAGACTGGGTAGTTTCATTGACTAATGAGTGGGGAGATTATTCCAACTGTTTTGGGCAAGGGTTGGAGAATTTTAGGAATTGGGCCACCACCCACTTTTTAGGGCCGTTAGGGGCTTCCAAGGTGGTGCTACTACTGCTAAGTCACTTCAGTCGTGTCCGACTCAGTGCGACCCCATAGACGGAAGCCCACCAGGCTCCCCAGTCCCTGGGATTCTCCATGCAAGAACACTGGAGTGGGTTGCCATTTCCTTCTCCAATGCATGAAAGTGAAAAGTGAAAATGAAGTCACTCAGTCCAGTCCGACCCTCAGCGACCCCATGGACTGCAGCCTACCAGGCTTCTCCATCCATGGGATTTTCCAGGCAAAAGTACTGGAGTAGGGTGCCATTGCCTTCTCCGCAGGTGGTGCTAGCGGATGCTAAAGAACCCGCTGCCAATGCAGACAAAAGAGACATGGGTTTGATCTCTGGGTCAGGAAGATCTTCTGGAGGAGGGAAACCCACTCCAGTATTCTTGGCTGAAGAATCCCATGGACAAAGGAGCCTGGCAGGCTATATAGTCCATAGGGTCACAAAGAGTCAGACATGACTGAAGTGACAGCATGCACCACTTTTTGATCTTTGAGGGTTGGCCTTAGAACTGTCATGGTGTCTCTGAGTGTGTCATTTAGCTTGCTGATGTATTAAACTGAGCCTATACTGAGAATCAAGGTCTCACCCAAGTTGACCTGTCTGTTATTCTGGACCCACTGGATTCTCATTTTTTCAAAGATTGTGCCCTGCCCCCTCGCTCATGTTTCTGCTCTGAACCAAGAGGGGAGTGGTTTGGGGGCTTCTTCTGGGCTTCCTTGCTGGCTCAGAGGTTAAAGCATCTGCCTGCACTGTGGGAGGCCTGGGTTTGATCCCTGGGTTGGGAAGATCCCCTGGAGAAGGAAATGGCAACACAGTCCAGTATTCTTGCCTGCAGAATCCCATGGATGGAGGAGCCTGGTGGGCTACAGTCCATGGGGTCGCAAAGAGTTGGACACGACTGAGCGACTTAACTAACTTTTCTGGGACTTGCTTTCAATTTTTCTAATTCCCAAAATAGGGACTGGGGCTCTTGTATCACAGTACAGAGGATGCCTTACAACTCTGATACAAATCATTCTATGGTTTTAGTATAAAAACTGCTTTCTAAAAATGATATGCTTCCTTCAGAGATGAAATAGTCTTTGGTATTGATTAAATGCTTTAAACCTTTAGATGGGTGGTTAATTAAAGAGGCTGTGAAATAAATTAGTAGAGAATTGATGAGGCTGGCTGTCATGAGGCTTTCCAAAAGTTGGGTCCATGAGCTTCCAGGACCAGGACCCATGGATCTGAGTGGACAAAACATACAGAGGAGGTTCTCTCATGACTTCATGAAACGTCTGTAATGGGAGTCAAGACAAATATACTTTTAAATGTAGTGGTTAGTACTTGTTAATTGCATAATTTAGTCAATTGGTTTTAACAGGCATTGACAGTCTTACTTCATTGATTATCCCCAGAGCTTTTTCTCTTAACGTTTTATAGGCAAATAACAGACATCATGATATTTCCTATGTCGAATAAGGTTTGGAAAATATGTGTCTTACAAGCGGAAACTGTAGAAAAAGGAGGGGAATGTCTTGCCAGCAAGATAGGATTGAAGCTAGAAATAGGATGAATGTCCCATCTATGTTTGCTTAAGAGTTGAAATCAGCTCTGAGGAGGACTCAAATTGCTAGAGATCAATTTGCCAAATCCATTGGATCATAGAAAAAGCAAAAGAATTCCAGAAAAAACATCTACTTCTGCTTTATTGACTACGCTAAAGCCTTTGTGTGGATCACAACAAACTGTGGAAAATTCTTAAACAGATGGGAATATGAGGCCACCTTACCTAAGAAACCTGTCAAGAAGCAACAGTTAGAACAATGGACCAGTTCAAAATTTGGAAAGGAGTACATCAAGGCTGAATGTTGTCACCCTGCTTATTATTCTATGCAGAGCACATCACGAGAAATGCCAGACTGGATGAATTAAAGCTGGAATCAAGAATGCCTGGAGAAATATCAATAACCTAAGATATGCAGATGACACCACCCTAACGGCAGAAAGCAAAGAAGAATGAAAGAATCGATAAGGGTGAAAGAGGACATTGAAAAAGCTGGCTTAAAACTCAACATTCAAAATACAAATATCATGACATCTGTTCCCATCACTTCATGGCAAATAGATGGGGAAAAAATGAAAACAGTGACAGACTTTATTTTCTTGGGCTCCAAAATCACTGTGGGTGGTGACTGCAGCCATGAAATTAAAACACACTTGCTCCGTAGGAAAGCTATGACAAACCTAGATAGTGTATTAAAAAGCAGAGACATCACTTTGGCAACAAAGGTCCATGTAGTCAAAGCCAAGGTTTTTCCAGCTCATGTACAAATGTGAAGTTGGACTGTAAAGAAGGCTCAGTGCCAAAGAAATAATGCTTTCAAATTGTGGTGCTGGAGAAGACTCTTGAAAGTCCCTTGGACAGCAAGAAAATCAAGCTAGTCAATCCTAAAGGAAATCAACCCTGAATATTCATTGAAAGGACTGATGCTGAGGCTGAAGCTCCAATTCTTTGGCTACCTGATGTGAAGAGCCGACTTATTGGAAAAGACTCTGATGCTGGGAAAGACTGAGGTCAGGGGAAAAGAGGATGAGATGGTTGGATGGCATCATCAACTCAGTGGGCATGAGTCTGAGCAAACTCTGGCAGATAGTGAAGGACAGGGAAGCCTGGCATGCTGCAGTCCATGGATTGAAGAGTCGGACACAACTGAATGACTGACAACAACAACAACAAAAAAGAGTCAACCAATTTTTACTGGTGCTTTGGGCTCACCCACTAGAACCATTAAATATCAACTATGGGCTTCAATGTGCATGTGGTACACAAATCCATCACTGAGATTTACCTGACCAGGTAGGTGAATTAATGGGTAACATCTTCTTTTAGAAAATATAGGTAAACCCCACCAAAACATATCAACTTTTATGCTAAATAACAGTAACAATCAGATCCATTGTAATGGCTAAGAAAAAAATAGCAAATACTGAGAATGGCATGGAATAACTTAAGCTCTTACACTGGTGATAAAAAAATTAATTTAAACACACAGCTTTTTCATGAGCCAGCCATTTTGCCTTCCAGTTTTTATCCAATGGAAAAAATAGGTCCACAAAATTGTGTGACTGAATGTTTACAGTAGCTTATAAAATTCCTTCCAAAAGTGAAGACACATTGCATATCCAGCAACAGGAAAAGGTATAATACAGTATAGCTATATAAAGGTTTACATTGGGAAAATCAGCTTTAAAATGTGTCAGTTTTATAATACAACAATTGGTTAAATCTCATGAAAATCATGAAGAGCAAAAGTGAGGTGGTAGGGGGAGAAGTTGTCCTGTTGAAAACAAGAGCCTTAATCACATATTTCGAATGGGATCCCACCTCTTCTTTCCCTGATCAGCTTCCAGAATCCTGACACCCATGCTTAATCCTGTCAGGCAGGAGATTAAAGAACACTTGTATGGATATTTGGAGACAACCAGGTCAAAAACCTCCAGCTCTGTATGCTTCCCATCAGTTAACACAGTGAGGAGTACTGAGAGATCCAGGCTATCACCCAGGCACGTAGAGTTCATAGTCAGCTGATTCCTACCCTGCACACAAATGTGAATAAGCAGAGGAGGGCATGTTCTAGTATGAAAGATGATAAAAAAAAATTGCAGAGCGGTCCCCTAAAGAACAGAAAAAAAAAAAAAAAAAAACCTCTTAGGAAAACATGATAAATTATCTATTAATGTATTTTAGAAAGTAGGGAATATATTCTATCCATTGAGCACTCTGGTGTACAACTACAACTATACGTATGTATGTATGAGTACATATGTACATTTAGGTATATATGGATACATAATATGCACATGTATGTGGTTTCACAACAACCCAGAAAGTTCCACCAAGAGGCTTGCTACCCTCATTTTCAGCTCTACGTACCTACATGGAATAGAAAGCTCCTGACTCACCTTGGAGAATTTGAACAGGACCACTTGGACTTACAGTACACACTGAAAACGCACTCTCAGTACATACGTCATCATGCATACCCCCATCACACATCAGCACAAATGGTTTTATTGTCAACTATATATTCAGGGCAGTTTAGAAAATCCCTCTCTGCTCCCTTGTCTGTTGGCTCCCAGGGGACCCATGTGACTAACATTCACATGCAAGGTCTTCATGTTAGAGCCCTGCAAGCTGGCCTTGACTTGCATGAGTGGTCAACTAGGAATGATGACTGAATTTTCCTACATCTCAGTTTATATCTCTATGATACGAGGTTATAGCAGAAACTACCTTATTTTGTCCTCATGAGGACTAACTGATGCTGGGGACCAGCCCCTGCTGATCCAGGGTATTCAAAGGAGAGATGGCCTAGGCGACTATTTATATGCTAATCAGAGATATAAAGAATAATAGTATGAGGATAGCTCAGTAGGAAAATTCAGTGGAGAAAAGAGACTGAGTAGCTTGGTTTACGCGGGAGACCAATAAAACTTCAAGACAAGAAGTTTGCACCACTTACGTAGGCCGCAGGCGCCCTCTCGAATAGCGGAAGGTGCCTCACTCTAGACACCTTCTCGAGTGGGTCTTAGAAGCCCAGGCATAATTAGTAAGCGTGGTGGGTTCCGCGCTCCAGATGGAGACTCAGCTGGACGTTAAAGGGAAGAATGACATGGGGAGACCAAGTGTTGGTGAGCAAGGCCTGTAGCTTTATTTTCAACAGGGGCTTATATACCCTAAGTTACACATAGAGGATAATAGGGGATGCAAAGTCAGCAGTCTTTGATTCTTATCAAAAACCAGGGTTTCTTTCCTGCAAATGTATCGTATACAAATGGTTTAGGTGATTTACATCATCTTCTGGCCAGAAGGCCTACTAACATTTTATGACTCTTGACAAGGACTTATCAACAAAGACTTATTTTCTCTAAGAGTAATTATTTTAGGGTTTGGCGCCATCTTCCAAAGATAAAATTGCATTCCTATAGGGCGGATGTGTAATGGGCTTACAACAAAGAAAAGAATTTATTACCTTAAGGGTCTAAAGTTACTAACACCAAGGCCACTACTTATTTTTTCTATATACCAACTATTAAATAATACACATTCAAGGATACAATTCAGGGGATGTGAAAACTTGGCAACAAGCATTGACTCATCAATGAAATCCTTTACTAGTTTATTCTGACAGTTTTTAACTCTCTGAGAGGCTCTAAGCTATTTGAATATCTTAAGCTTCCCGTGCCTCTCGAGGCTGGGAGACTGTAAACAGTCGTATGCATAGCTGCAGGAGTCCGGGTAAACTTGTCAGGCGAGTTAGAGAGCCATCTGAGGGGTTTGGATTTAAACACTCCTAATTGCCCAGGAACTTTATTAATTGGAGCTGTAAGTTAACTCTTTGACAGAGAGAGCGAGATGGTGGTGGGGGACAGCCCCCAGTAAAGTCAGAGGTGAGAGCACAAAGCAATAAAGTAGGCAGAGTATGGTTTTTTGGGGGGGTAGATGCTCGAGAATATCCGGGCGGACTCCTGAGGCTCGATCCCGCCTTTGCATATGCCGAACCTCCTTCCTCATGACCTTTGTCACGAGTGGAATGCCTCACCGGCTCCGGCAAACTGAGATCCAAATAACGTATGCTTTTAATTTCTTTTCTCATCTGAATGTTTCTCGCTAGTTGCTTGGCAGAATTAGAAGACTCATGGGGCTCGCATGGGTTCTGACTTCCTGCCTAAAGAATACGGAATTCCAGCCTTGGGAAGTGGAAGGGAATGGATTTAATGGTTCATAGGCTTATAGGGCTGGAAATTTCCCTCAGAAGCATAAGGGAAGGTGAGAACTCTTATCATCCAAAGATCACCTGGTCGTGAGGGTTAGGATACACAGACGCAGACCAGAGTTCAAAACCCAATTGCAGGCTGAGTCTCAAGGTCAAACACTGGCTGGATTCACTTGACAAGGGGCAAAGACAGGAGCGGCACTTCCTGAACCATAACTCTGTATGATGGTTCAGACCATACTCCTCATTTCTCTCAGGGCTCTATGACTACCTGGTATGTCCCTTCCCATGCTGTGAAAAGGGACTAGGATGGGGATTCTGCACAACTGAAGCCCAAACATGTGGGGACAGGATCAAGGAAACCACTATTGCAGAAACTTGTTTTGGTGTTGAGACCTGGAAACCCAAATTGTCCTCTGAGCACAAACAGGCCCACATAGTTCACCCCATGAAATTAACTTTGCCCTTGGACTAATTCTCTGTTAAAGTAACTTTACTCCCTGATGACCCTTCCTACTGATAGCTACATCTGCAATCACTTCCTAACCCCAAAGGCCCTGTATCACTCTTTACACTGGTATTTCTGCTCTGGTGCCATGGGACCTGGTGTAGTCTCCTCTAAACAATCTTCTCTCAATTTCCCATCCAACTACACTCTTCTGCCTTCAGCTCCATTTCACTAGAAAACACCATCTCTGATGCAGGTGCTCAGGTAGGAACCATTGACTTCATCCCAACTCTTCTCTTCCCTAGGAACCACAGGCATCATCATAGCTCATGTTCTCTGCCTGTAGGATCTATCCTGGATCTGATTCTATCTCTCCATCTCCCCTTCATTTCTCCCCTTGGTCCAGCCATCACTGTTCTCAGCTGCAGATCATTGTCACAGAATCCCATTGGGTTAAGCCTTTTTCCAAATGGCAGCCAATGTTCTTTAAAAGGAAATCAAACTCTTTATTGTGGTGTCAGCTCCCTCCATTTTCTGACACCTGGTGGCCTTTTACCCCCATTTCTGCCATCCCCTCACTGCATTCTGGCCACCCTGCATTTTGGCTGGTCCTCACACCCACCATGATCCTGCCTCTTTCAGAGGTATCACTTGTGACTGTCCCTTCAGATTACAAAGCTTCTACCCAGGTGTCCTCAAATTTCAAGTGGCCCTTCCTTGGAGCAGCCTTCCAGGACCACTTCTACCAAGACCACCCCTCCATTCCACTGCTTCCACTTTCCCTCTTCATATTGCTTCAGAAAATCTATCACATCCCAACACAAACCATATCTTCAGTTTAATTTTCATGTCTAAAATCTTCCTCTTCCCACCTTACCCCCAATAAAAAGACGTGGACTTTCTTTATGGTTTTTATTAATCTTCAATCCAAGCACACTTTTTCCCATCAGTTGTGAGGAATTATCATTACCATATCTTGATGCTCTGTCATTTACTCATGTGATTCCCTCTAATTATAAAAATGTTATGTGCTGCTTTCCTTACACCATGATAAAAACCAGTTTGTGCTCATTGTCTAATAAGAGGACATCATTTTTGAATAAAGATGCTAATTATGGAGCTTGGACTTAATTATGTGAGGAAAAAACCCTTGAGGATTCCCTAGCTTTCTAATGACAAGTAAGTACATGATGGGGAGGGAAGGATGAGGAGTAGCAACTGGCAATTCCCACAGATTGTCCAGCTGGATTTCTTCTTGTTCCAAAAACTCATACTAACCCTCTTGCAATGAAAGGAAACAATCTCCATCTAATTTTTCAAGTGTAGCCATTGTTAAATTGAAATATAAATATTAAGTGATAGAAATTTCTTTCTATGTGATCTATATAAGAGCCTCTCAAAGAGGGATTATCATTTTTTAATAACAAAAAGGCAGACAAGCTCCTTTGAATTAAACTTATAACTGTTGGGAATTTAGCTCTCTAAGTATTGATATTGCCAGCTAAAAGTCAATATTGATGAACTATATGTATTTTCACATTATGGTGCAATATTTACACAGAAAATATTATATATATATCCTATAAGATTGATATAGATAACCAAAACTATCAAGAATTGTGACTTAATGAGGATTCAAACTGAGGAAAAGATTAGTCTATAAAGTATTTTTATTTCACTATAATAAGAGATAATCCAAGCATTCTGTAAATGGAGAAAGTCCCACATATTTTGGCATGTCCTAGGAATTCCAATATATTTAGATGAAAGAAGTTAACCATGAAAGAGCTCACCACTGTGCTCAGCATATAAAGTTTGAGGAACTGCAGCCCAAGGAGGAGGCTCTCATGCATCCACTGGTCTGAGTGTAGCTCCTGTGGAGTGTGATGGAGGTGGGTGAATGCAGCCCGGCACGTTGGGAAGCCTGAGAGGAGGGTAGGGAACAGCACAGTTGATACCCAGGCCCACTCCTAGGGAAGAGACCATCAAGGCTCAGTGCTTGGCCTCCTGGCTGGTTTGGAAAAAGCCTTGGGATCTGGTGGTTCTCATCACCTCTTTCAGGGACTTGACACTTTTAGCATCTCCTCCATCTCCTCTTCTTGTTTAGACTGCATGAATCTCTCTTTGATCAGTTCTTGAACCAGACAGTTGAGTTCCTGCCTCAAAATCAAGTTGACCTTCCTCAATTTTCATTTACTGATTCATTCTCTAGCCTGGCATTCTCTAAAGATGTCTCCATCTCTGCATACTCATTTTTGGCAGCACGGTACTTGTCAGTGAGTTGGCATTTCTTATCAATCTATGCAGCCAGTGTTTCTGCGAGCTGCTTTTCATGTCTTACATACAGTCGACTTCTAACAGACTGAACAAGTCTGAATGTAAATAAGAGACCCACCAATAAGCTGATGACAGGCAGATACACCACTGTCTCCCACAGGAGGCTCTGGAAAGTGAACTGTGAACTCTGGCCGTTTGGCAGCAGCAACATCACCACCTCACTCAGCTTCCCAAGGAACCATCCAAAGCCAAGCTCCACAGAGGATGGCAGCCTCTCCATGGCATTCACTCACCACAGGTACCCAGTTACCATGGGACCACCAGCCACAGCAAAGCCAACATTCCACCTGGAACCCAACCAGCAACCAGCATCCTGGAATGGACAGTACTTAGGGGAAGTAGGGGTCACAGGGAGATTTGTAAATAAAATGTGATTCTGTTGTTTTCTAATGGTAATTTTTCTTTACCTCTTTCTTACAGTGCTTATATCAATATATAATTACAACATAGTGAAATGTGTCAGTCTTTATAGCTTCACAAATCTTTAAAAATCATAAGTTCTACAGTATCTAAAAGTTCAATGTATCAGCATAAATATCAATCATATCCACTGGAACAGAAAAGACATCTCTGTCACATTTCAGTTGAAATATACCCACTTTAAGGCCATGCTGTCTCAATTTCAGTTTTTCCAAACATCTATCAGTTTGGCAGTAGTTGAACTTAACAAACACAAAATAAATCACAGTGTACACTTTGATGTTTGTGTCTTTTGCTTCAAGTAAGGTTGTTTTTTTTTTTTCAAGAGTCACATATTTTTATTTGAGAAAGCAGTTCTTTCCGTTTTTAGGGCTGAATAACTTTTCCTTGTGAGAGTATATCACAAAATCCTCATCTATTTTCTTAATAATACATGTTTGGGCTAGTTGAAATGTGGGGTATTGTGAATAGTTTTTTGCATATTTATGCACGTATCTTTTTTCTAAATATCTGTTTTTAATTCCTCTGGGTAAAGAATAGTTGGGAGTAGCACTATTTAGTAGATATGTGCTAAAGAAATATACTCTTTTATTTTGCAGGTGATTTCTTGAGGTATAATTTACATGCCATATAGTCACTCATTAAATACACAATTCTTTGATTTTTGTGTCAGTTAATGCACAGAGCTGTGTCTCCATCACAATCCCACTTTGGAAGAGTCATATCATGGTAAAAAGATTCTCAATCCTCAGAATCTCAATCTAGAGCTTATACACATTCTTTTTCTCACATTTCCATTAAAAGTTATTGCAATGCCTCCATTGCAGGGGGCATGGGTTTGATCTCTGGTTGGGGAAAAGATCCTGCATGCTGCACAGCTCAGCCAAAGTATATGAATAAAAATGAGTTTTAAAAAACAAAAATAGTGTTGCCATATGATCCAGCAGTCCTACTGCAGTACATGTATCCAGACAAGAGTATAATTCAAAAAGATATATGTCCTATGTTCATAGCAGCAGTGTTTCTAATAGCCAAGACATGGAAGCAACCTAAATGTCCATCAACAAATGAATGGACAAAGACAATGTGGTAGAGATGTACAACCATAAAAAAGAACAAAGTAATGGCATTTTCAGCAACATGGATGAACCTAGAGACGATCACAATAAGCAAAGTAAGTCAGAAAGAGAAATGAAATACCATATGATGTCACTTAAATGTGGAACCTGAAATATGGAATAGACGGACTTATGTATGAAACAGATTCACAAAGACAACAAACTTGTGGTTGCCAAGCAGGATGGGGTGTTGACAGAGAGTGGACTGGGAGTTTGGGAGTAGCAGATGCAAAGTATATATATATCGAATGCATAAAGAACAAGGTCCTATTGGTGTAGTACAGGGAACAATATTGAATATCTTGTAATAAAACATAATGAAAAAGAATATATATATGTATAACTTAATCACTTTGCTGTACTCCAGAAACTAACATACCATTGTAAATCAACAGCACATCAATAAAAAAATACTTAGTCTTCATTTAAAATAATAAAGTTTCCTACAAGAATATTGAATAATTTCCTGTGCTGTACAGTAGGTCCCTGTTGGTTATCTATTTTATATATGGTGCTGTGTATATGTTAATCCCAGCTCCTAATTTATGTGTCTCCCCATGCTCTTTATGCCCTTTGTTAACCATAATTTGGTTTCCATGTCTGAGAGTCTATTTCAGTTTTGTAAATAAGTTTATGTGTATCACTATTTTAGATTCCACATATAAGTGATGTATAGTATTTGTCTTTCTACATCTGACTTATTTCACTCTGTGTGATAACCTACGCCCATTCATATTGCTGCAAATGGCATTATTTCTTTCTTTTTTATGGCTGGTAATATTCCATCATATATCACATCTTCTTTATCCGTTCAGCTGTCAATGAACATTTAGGTTGCTTGTTGCAAAGGACATTGGGGTGCATGTACCTTTTCATGTATTCTCTGAATCTCTGTCCAGGATTGTATTGCAGGAAAATACGTTAACTTTACTGTTAGATTTTTAAGGAATCTCCATGGTACATACTTGTTGTTGTTCAGTCGCTCAGATGTGTCTGACTTTTTTTGTCTCCATGGACTGCAGCATGCCAGGCTGCAGTCTTTCACCATCTTTCACTATCTCCTAGAGCTTGCTCAAATTATTACTTCTTGACCTATATACAGGTTTTACAGGAGGCAGGTAAGGTGGTCTGGTATTCCCATCCCGTTAGGAATTTTCCACAGTTTGTTGTGATCCACACAGTACTATAAGATTAAATTTATTTTCTCACATATTGAGTGCAACACTTTAACAGCACTATCTTTAAGGTTTTCAAATAGCTGAGGTGGAATTCCATCACCTCCACTAGCTTTGTTCATAGTGATGCTTCTGAAGGCCCACTTGGCTTTACAGCAATGATCATCTGAATTAAATTTGCCCATTCCCATCCATTTTAGTTCACTGATTCCTAAAATGTCAATATTCATTCTGGCCATCATCTCCTGTTTGGCCACTTCCAATTTACCTTGATTCATGGATCTAACATTCCAGGTTCCTAAGCAATATTGTTCTTTACAGCTTTGAGTTTTACTTTCACTACAAGACTCATCCTCAACTGGGCAGCATTTTCGCTTTGGTTCAGCCTCTTCATTCCTTCTGGAGCTATTTCTCCACTCTTCTCCAGTAGCATATTGGGCACCTATTGACCTGGGGGGTTCATTTTTCAGTGTCATGTCTTTTTGCCTTTTCATACTGTTCATGGGGTTTCAAGACAAGAATGTTGAAGTGGTTTGCCATTCCCTTCTTCAATGGACCATGTTTTGCCAGATCTCTCCACCTTGACCTGTCCATCTTGGGTGGCCCTACATGTCATGGCTCATAGTTTCATTAAGTTACACAAAGCTGTGATCCACGTGATAATTTTGTTTAGAATTAAGACCAATCATTCTCAAACTCTTCCAAAAAATTGAAATGGCAGAAACACTTCTAAAATCATTATATGAAACTGTCATTATATTAATGCTAGAGCCATACAAAGGCACGAGAAGAAAACTACATGTATATATCACTGATGAATAGCAATTCAAGAATCTTCAACAAAATACCAGCAAACTGAATTCAATATCACTTAAAAAGGACCATATACCAGTATTGGATGGGATTTATCTCTGGAACACAAGAATTATTTTTGTTACATATCATTTTTTATTGCAAAATGCTTGATATTCCCAACTTTAAATTAACTGAAAAAATTTGAAACGTTGTTTTATATATTTTAAATTTGAATCCCTGCCAACTCAATATATCACATGTAAATACTATGCCTAGGTTTATGTTAATAAATGCATATGGTATGGAATACAGTATTGAGTCATGTCGTTAGGGCTAGAGTGAAAGTTAGGGTTGGCATGATGACTACAGACATGGATGACAGTGGTTGTAGAGGTTTTTACTGAATAGTTTGATCTCATAAGGGATATGTTGTAACATCAGGTCCCTTAAAGAACTGGATATAACCTAACGCTTTGGGTCAGTTAGTCTAAGGAATGCTGTGACAATATGGACAAAAGGGAAGAAAACTGCTATGAACATTCTGTTAGGGAGAAGAATAGACCTTCTGGTAATAAAGGTTTAAGTTTCATGCAGTTACTGGTCTCT
Organism: Bison bison bison; assembly: GCF_000754665.1. Classification (NCBI taxonomy): domain Eukaryota; kingdom Metazoa; phylum Chordata; class Mammalia; order Artiodactyla; family Bovidae; genus Bison; species Bison bison. The sequence goes on along the minus strand of NW_011494663.1, from coordinate 564,436 downwards.
GCCATTCCAACAAACCCTGTTCTTTGGCAGGACAATATAAAAATTAGTTAGATTAATATTATACATTATAACATTGTTACGTTGAAGGCACTTTTGTAAAGGAGGTCATATTTCTCTTGCCTTTTCCTGCTAGAAGAAATGTAGAATTGATAGAAATTGACCTGCATTGCTTTAGTCTGAACTCGAATCATGCCAAACTCTAATTGTTGTACAAATAAACCATTAACAGTGGCTGTACCACTGAGATGTCCTGATCCAACTGCAAGGTCATAAACTCTTTTACCGATATAAACTCTAGGTGGGATTGAACTCTTTTACTGATATAAACTCTAGGTGGCAGCTTCTTCCACTGATCCTTATTTTAGATCAATATGTGGCTAACTGGTGTACATTTTAATCATCTAAAGATCATTTTATTTTTTGTTCTCCCCAACCAAAATTATTACCCTATGTAAACTTTTGTTATTGGTTATTTTGTTTGTTTTTTGTTGTTTTTGGACTAATTAAAACTCCACCGAGTCTTCTCATCATATTTGGTCATTCCTACCTATTCACAGACTGGTCAATTTCATTGATTCAAAGTAAGAGACAGTAAAACCTCAGGATGCCATTCAAACACGTCCTTATCATGCTACCTTTGAATGGTCAGGATATCACAGCTGTTAACCAGATGTCAACTGCAGGCCATGCCATTAATATTAGAAGTGCCATTTCCTCCAAGATCAAGAATAAGACAAGGGTACCCACTCTCATCACTATTATTCAATATAATTTTGGAAGTCGTAGTCACAGCAATCAGAGAAGAAAAAGAAATTAAGAGAATTCAGATCAGAAAAGGAGAAGTAAAGCACTCACTGTTTGTAGATGACATGATACTATACATAGAAAATCATAAACATGTCGCCAAAAAGCCTCTAGAGCTAATCCATGAATTTAGTTAAGTTTCAGGATATAAAATTAATACACAGAAATCACTTGCATTCATATACACTAATAATGAAAAATTAGAAAATGAAATTAAGGAAACAATCCCGTTCACCATTGCATCAATAAGAATAAAATACCTAGGAATAAACCTCCCTATGAAAGAAATAAAAGATGACACAAACAAATGGAGAGATATACCATGTTCTTGGATTGGAAGATCGATATTGTGAAAATGATTATACTACCCAAAGCAATCTACAGATTCATTGAAACTCTTATTAAATTTTCACTGGCATTTTTCACAGAACTAAAACAAAAAATTTCACAATTTGTTTGGAAATATAAAAAGACTCCAAATAGCCAAAACAATCTTGAGAGAGAAAAACAGAACTAGAGGAATCAACCTCCCTGATGTCAGGCTATATTACAAAGCTACAGTCATCAAGACAGTATGGTACTGGCACAAAAAAACAGAAATAAAGGCCAATGGAACAAGATAGAAAACCCAGAGATAAACTCACATACCTATGCACACCGTATTTTTGACAAAGGAGGCAAGAATATACAATGGAGAAAAGATAGCCCCTTCAGGAAGTGGTGCTGGCAAAACTGGATGGCTAGGTATAAAATAATGAGATTAGAACACTCCCTAACACCATACACTCAAAAACAAACAAACAAAAAATCAAAATGAGTTAAAGATCTAAATGTAAAGCCAGTAACTATAAAGCTTTTAGAGGAACACATGGCAGTACACTCTTTCATATAAATCACAATAAGATTCTCTCTGACTCCTAGATAAATAAAAATAAAAACAAAAATAAATGAGATGTAAATAAACGTAAAAGCTTTTGCATAGCAAAATAAACCATAAGCAAGATGAAAAGACAACCCTTGAAATGGGAGAAAATAATTGCAAATGAAGTAACTGACAGACAATTCATCTTCAAAACATACAGCTCAATATTAGAAAAACAGACAACCCAGCCAAAAAGCAGGCAGAAGACATTTCTCCCAAGAAGATGCACAGATGGCTAATAAATATGAAAATATGCTTAATAACACCTATTATTAGAGAAATTCAAAACAAAACAGAAGAGAAAAACATCTACTTCTGCTTTATTGATTACACCAAAAGTCTCTGACTGTGTACATCACAACAAACTGTGGAAAATTCTTCAAGAGATGGGAATATCAGACCACCTTAACTGCCTCCTGAGAAATTAGTATGCAGGTCAAGAAGCAACAGTTAGAACCAGACTTAGAACAACAGACTTGTTCCAAATTGGGAAAGGAGTACATCAAGGCTGTATATATTGTCATCCTGCTTATTTAACTTCTATGCAGAGTACATCATGTGAAATGCTGTTCTGGATGAAGCACAAGCTGGAATCAAGATTTCCGGGAGAAATATCAATAACCTCAGATATACAGATGACACTACCCTTATGGCAGAAAGTGAAGAACTAAAGAGCTTCAATGAAAGTGAAAGTGGAGAATGAAAACACTGTCTTAAAACTCAACGTTAAAAAACGAAGATCATGGCATCTGGTCCCATCACTTCATGGCAAATAGATGGGGAAACAATGAAAATAGTGAGACACGTTATTTTTTCTGGGCTCCAAAATCACTGCAGATGGTGACTGCAGCCATGAAATTAAAAGACACTTGCTCCTTGGAAGAAAAACTATGACCAACTTAGAATATTAAAAAGCAGATACATTTCTTTGCCAACAAAGGTCTGTCTAGTCAAGGCTATGGTTTTTCCAGTGGTCATGTATGGATGTGAGAGTTGGACTATAAAGAAAGCTGAGTACCAAACAATTGATGCTTTTGAACAGTGGTGTTGGAGAAGACTCTTGAGAATCCCTTGGACTGCAAGGAGATCCAGTCTATCCTAAAGGAAATCATTACTAAATATTCACTGGAAGGACTGATGCTGAAGCTGAAACTCCAATACTTTGGCCACCTGATGTGAAGATCTGATTACTGGAAAAATTTGACCCTGATGCTGGAAAAGATTGAAGGCACGAGAAGGGGACGATAGAAGATGAGATGGTTGGATGGCATCATTGACTCGATAGACATGAGTTTGAGCAAGCTTCGGGAGTTGTTGATGGACAGGGAAGCCTGGTGTGCTGCAGTCCATGGGGTCGCAGAGAGTGGGACAGGACTGAGCGACTGAACTGACTGAAACATTAGCAGAGATTTTGAAGGAGACTACTGAGCTAGGGCCTTCTTTCTCCCAGCTGTTGCATGAACCTATCTAAGGTTTCAAAAGAGGTTGAGCATTATTTCCCAACCACAAGAGACCCCGAAACTGGGGGGAAATGGATCTATGACCCATTTGTGGATAAGTCAGGTGAATCAACTTTGTTCATGCCAGAAGATCAACTGCTTGAGATCACAAATGGTGGTGGCCTTGAAAGTATGTTTAAGACAGCTTCAAATATCCATATACTCTGGATTAAAGTCAAGGTGGTATATCCTGAGATTGCCACAAAAGCACTAAAAAGCCTGCTTCCATTTCCAGCATCCTATTTCTGTGAGGTAGAATTTGCTGCAGTGACAGCAACCCAAACTATGACTGGACATAAGCAACACACTTCGGGTGTCATTGTCTCCCATCACCCCTAGATGGCAGTGTCTAGTTGAAGGAAAGCAAGCTCAGGTTCACTATGATTCTGCATTTTGGTGTGTTGCATATTTCATTATATATCAGAATGTAATAATAATAGAAATAAAGTGAACAATAAATGTAATGTGTGGTGGGATAATTGTCTTCCATGAAACTTGTCCCTGGTGCCTAAAAGGCTGGAATCACTCTCTTAAGACAAATGATGTGGAGCATCTTTTAATATGCTTACTTAACATCTGTCTCTCTTCTTTAATGAGATGTCTGTTGAAGTCTCTAGCCCCCTTTTTAAAAGTCAAGTTGTTGGTTTTCCTCTAGGAGAGTTTTTTGTATATTTTTGATAACTGTCCTTTTTTTTGGTCTGTTGTCCAAATATTTGTCTTTGCATATATTTTCTCCCAGAGTGTAGCTGGCCTTTAATTCTGTTCACATTGTCTTAATGAAGTACAGCTTATAAATTATTTCTTTCATTATTTGTGCCTTTGGTGCTATGTCTAAAAAGTTATCACCAAACTCAAAGTTATGTATATTGTCATACATATTCTTGTCTTATAGTTTTGTAGTCTTCAGATCTGTGATTCATTTTGAGTTAATTTATGTGAAAGGTATAAAGTTCTTTGTCTAGAATATGTTCCTAATACTAGCACAGGACATGGTAATAATGTCTCACTGTTCATGTGTAATTTTTCAAGGAGTAATTTAAGGAGAATTTCAGCTTTGTGTGCTGGTCATAGAAGATCAATACAAAAAGATTTTCACAACCCAGGTAATCACGATGATGTGATCATCAACCTAGAGCCAGACATCCAGAATGTGAAGCCAAGTAGGCCTTAGGAAGCAACACTACAAAGCTAGTGGAGGTGATGGAATTCCAGTTAAGCTATTTCAAATCCTAAAAGATGATGCTGTGAAAGTGCTGCACTCAATATGCCAGCAAATTTGGACAACTCAGCAGTGGCTACAGGACTGGAAAAGGTCAGTTTTCATTCCAATCCCAAAGAAAGGCAATGCCAAATAATGCTCACACTA